>NC_132794.1:65921849-66241830 GCF_048418805.1 Vulpes vulpes | reverse complement strand
CACAGTACTTTTGTAGGGACACATAATCTATACTATAAAATCAATGACTATATTTCATAATATCTTATGTGATCATCTCTTTAACTTATAGGTATGATGTTACTTAATTTTTAAATATATGGGAGTTTTTGTAAGCCTATCATTTTGTAATTGATATCCCATGGTCACAGGAATAGACTGCAAAATATTAATGCTTTGGAATTTATGAAAACTTCCTTTGAAATCAGTATGTAGGTAATTTTTATGAAGTTTCTATGCTTTCTCAAAACTGAATTCATGGTCTCCATTTGGTAAAAACTTTTATTAGTTGTGTTAAAATATTTGTTACATTTAATTCATTGTCTGTATCTTCTATAACTCTCTGAGAGAAGTATGTTAAAATCTTCAATTACAACTGATTTATTATTCCCATAGAATTCTCATTTCAAGGCTATGTTTTAGGTACATGTAGGTCATTATATATATTATTTTTTATTAGTTTATGCAACTTGATTGAAGACAAATAGATCAGTTATAGGCAGAACTATCAAATGATCACTCTGATTGACAGGTTTCAACATTTTTTTAGATACATTACAGATTTTATTGGAAGATTGATTGTTAACACTAAGCCTCTTAACAATTTATTTATTTATTTTTTTAAAAGATTTTTATTTATTTATTTATTCATGATAGACATAGAGAAGAGAGGCAGAGACACAGGCAGAGGGAGAAGCAGGCTCCATGACCCGAGCCCGACTCGGGACTCGATCCTGGATCTCCAGGACCACGCCCTGGGCCAAAGGCAGGAGCTGAACTGCTGAGCCACCCAGGGATCCCCACCTCTTAACAATTTAAATAAAAATCAGAACATGTTGAAGACTCTCTTTTAGAATTAAGATGCATTTCATTTTCTATTTTTTAGATGCCAAGAATAGGAAGAGGTTATTTATTTTATTACAGAAGATACATTACAATGCATAGACTATATATCACATTTTACATTGCTGATCCAGCACCAATTCTTTAGCTACCTCAGTGAAGAGCAAAAATTGTACCATGGACTTCAGACTTCTAGCATTGGAGTAAACAAGATGGCTCTTTTATAGCAATGATGTTTTTCTGATGTGGTAACTCCATATCCATCTCTCTCCTCCCCCACCCATAGATGATCTTGTAAGCTGATTGGAGCAGTGAGGAGTGATTTGGACATCAAAACAAAGCTAGGTTGTAGCATTGGTCCCATAATACATAGATCCATGTTGGAACATTTGAATCTTGGCCATCTGTTCTCTTGCAACTGCATTTTCTAGATGTATTGACTTTCCAAAGCTGCAAACACCAAAGTCCTTTTGAGTGGGCAGATACATGAATAGAGGAAAATAAACAACAAAAATTTAAAAGCAGAATTCATACAAGGGAGCTGCCAGATTAGAAAATAAGGACCAGTTATTTAAAATCCAATTCCTCTTATAGCACAGGTTATCCTGACATTAAAGTAGCATCCTTGAGTGTCATCCTTCTGAGTCTACCCTTAGATATTTTGTTGCTTTTCTTTGTTTTATATTTTTATACAATCTCTAATACTAGAGGGTCATCTGGATTTGGATTATATAGCAGTGAAAAAAATAGATGAAAGAACCTTTAAAAGTTAAGGCAGACTACATTGATATTAATATGTCTAGCAAATATTGCCGTTATGGTTAACAAATGGATGATAAATTATTTTAAATGCAAACTTTAGTGGTTTCAGTGCAATGTTAGGTTGGTCTGTAAGAAAATAAATTTTCAAAAGGCAAGCACTATTTGATCCCATGATTGTGACTTGCCAATAGAACTTATCATTTCTGACCAGATCTACAGAACATTGTGCAGGAGGGTCACGGGCCAAAGAGCTAAGTTTCAGTGCCACAGTTTATCCTTTTTTTGGTCTGGCTCTGCAGCCTTTTGGTGTGGGTACAAGATTCTGACCAGAATACTTGATTTTCCTGGAGGACAGGAAGGGTGCCTTTTAACTAAATGAGCCTCAGGTTGGACAAGGAGCACAGAGTCAGAGGCCAGTCACAGGATGGGTGAGGAGGCAGTGAGAGTAAATGGCAGTAGGAATTTTTAGATTCAGAGAAACAAAGAGAGCCAAATAAGACTGTCTGTTATATATTCTTGATTTGTCATTGTCCCTTTTATCTGCATATACTATCTTTATTTCTTACTATAATTTCTAGCTTTAAATCCTGGGTTATATTTTGACTCAATCCTGTTTGTTGGGCCTGAAGGAAAGTGGAGGTAGATCCTGGAGGATGGGGTGAGTGTACTGTCTTAAAGAGGAGAGGCCTTTGCAACATGTGGGAGTGATGATGGGAAACACTGACCCTCAATAGGGAGGAGCTGGATACTTACACAGGCAGGAAGATTCAGGGGAACCCAGGGATCAAAATACATTACTGCACTAACCCAATTGATAGATTTCAGGATCCCACCATTTCCTAATCAGGGCCCTAACCTTAGAATAGTAGACCTGCCTATGTTGAGAACTGAACCTTCTCCAGAGCTCTGCTGCTCTTGTGATCAAGTCCTGGTCTTAGTCCTGATCTTTTGTTTTACCTTTCAACATCCTAAGGAAGCCCTAATGGTTTTTCCATTTAGCTTTGAATTGATGATTCACCACTCTCAGCATTTCCTTACCTTCCTCTGAAGTCTCAGGTATCCCCCACAACTGCCACCCAAATCTATCGTCCTTAACATTTCCACTTCCCTTATAGTTCCTAAATGTTTGGCCTATTGCACTCCTTCCACAGGTATACCTCCCCAGTTCACCACTTGTGAACATTTTAACAGTTGCATTGCAAGCCTGTGCTAGTTACAAATGGTGCTCCAATTACCACTGGCAGTGCTGCCCTGGCTTCCAATCCCATTGTAATATTGCCAACTTGGACCATTCCTGGCATTAAATGTTACGGGTTGAGATCCCCCAGAAAGCAGGCTCTGAGACTGAGATCAGTTTTAGGTATTTTATCAGAGAATACTCTGAGGATTAATACATGTGGGGAAGGGTAGGCAGCAGGATGGGGTGGAAGGAGGATGGAGGCTGCAGAGCAGTTTCAACAGAGGCCTCCACTGACCACACAAGAGCTCCAAGCCGGGAGTGTTCATTGAGCATTATTCCCAATTGGAGCTAGAGAGGTGGACCTTTATATCTCTGCAATGACTAGATACTAGATATAGGTTGTTCTATACTGGGTATAAGAATGGGGTGTGACCTTGAATGACCTTTTTACTTCAGTTAAGGACAGTTTCTGGGGAGTGCTGATGGCTGAGACACTAGGATCAGCTGCATGATGTGTGATCTGGGTGGGACATTTGTGCTTCATGGAAGAAGCCAGCAGCTCCTGTTAGTTTATTATCTAGTTACTTGCTTCTCTATCTCCTAAAGTTGGTGTGTTGATTAAAGATTATGTTTGTAAGGTACCTGGCAGAGTTGGTGCTCAGTATATTATTATTGGTAGTAGTAGTATTACTATCAGTATTCATGCCCTTATAGTACTTTGCCATCTGTCTGTTGTCATGTTTTTCTAGAGCTGTAATCAGCTAAAATTATTCATATTTTTCATGTTGCCACCTAATTTTTATAACCTTGATTTTGAATGGTACTTAATATTTCATTCCAGTGGATTTGTCATAATTTATGACATTGTCTTTTACTTTGTATATACTTTTATGTTTTTGCAATTAGAATGTTGAGCTGGACTTCTTCATGTGTCAATATTTTTCCAGGCTTCAGAGTGTTTTCGTAGGCTAGATTCCCAGAAATGGAATTACTGGGTTAAAAACATTTCGACAGCTTTTGATCAAGAGTGCCAAATTATTTTACAAATATACTATAATAATTTTATTACACTAGCAATATAAAGAATATCAATTTTCCTGAGGTTTCACCAGCAATTCATTTTGCCATTAAAATATTGTTGCTTTTATAATAGCAATGGTCTTAATTTCTAATTCTTTGATACCAGTAAATTGAATATTTTTATAAAAATTTATTTACTAATATGATGTACTCTATTTACATTTTTATTGAGATCACTAGGGCTTTAATATAATCAGTTTTATGGGCTCATTATATAAGATTGTTCATCTAATGCTTTCTTCAACATATTTTGTTAGCCTTTCTTTCACATTATACACTAGTTTAGATTTTTAGATAGTCATATTTGTTGATTAATGTTCATCAATTACTTTGTAATTAATCCATCCTTTTATAATTCAGCACATCATGTCACCTTATGAATATTCAATTTTATCCTTATAATTTTTCTGAAATTCTTTAGCCAACGAATTCATCCAGAATTTATCTTGCCCTATTGCATGATATAAAACATACAGCTGTTAACCTCATTTTCACATTATTTTACTAGTAAATGTAAAAATTATTTTACTAGTAAATTTTACTAGTAAATGTCCCATCCCACCAGGTATGGGATGGAATAGGGGATCAAAAGATAAAAAGGATTTGGAAGATAAAGCCCTGCCATGGTAGGGAGTAGAATTGAGAGAGGTTGATCCATGAAGCCAGGTCAGAGTGTTCTGCTCAGTATGGTTTTCAGTTGCATTAAATAATTCTGGTAGAAATAAAGCTTGATACTTTGACATTGAGGAAAGATGTTGGAGAAGCACTTGACCAAGGGTGTGAAAGTTCTCACTCAGGGAAGTCAAACTAAGGAAGCTTCCCAGTCCCACGTTTCCAAGTTGTACTGTTTCTTTGGAGGCATAAATGCAACCACAGTGAAGGCCAATAGGTTGTTGAGAAATTGTTCTTTCTCTATTGATTTATAATCTTGGAATTAGTACCAGACTGTTTTATTTATTGATAATTTTACTGTATATTCTGGCTTTTGGAAGGGCTTCTTTCACCCACATTATGTTTTAATATACTTAGAAAATATTTTTCTTCAATTTTTCTTCCAAATTAATTTTACAATAATTTTATCCAGTTTAAACAACAACAATGAAAGCCCTACTAGGATTTTTATTTAAATTGCTTTACTGCAATATATTAATTGAAAAAAATTAACATTCTTAAAATACTTAGACTTTTCATAGAGGAACACGCTGAGTCTTTCATTAGTCAAGTGTTATTTTATATTTCTCAGTGAAATTCTCAAGACTCCTACCCCCATCTCTCCCAATCTAGGTCACACACATTTCCCATTAAGATTCTATCTTCAGATTTTATATTTTGTGTTCTATTGGGAATGGGGTTTTTTCCCCCATGAAATGTTCTATATCTTTATCTACCAATTTTATTGATTTTGAAAAACTAATTCAAATAATTTTTCAATGGATTTCTGTAAACTATAATTTTTCTGTTTCCTTTCCAATGGTGGTATTTGTTGGTTTAAAACAAATATTTATACATTGAGAGAGACATGCTTCTATTTCCACCATTTGAAGATGTTTTATGAATAGTGGGTATTGAATTTTATCGAATATCTCTTTATATTTTGATAAAGTTGTCTGATTTTTCTTACATGGCATATTGGTGAAATTATTACAGTTTCTAGTACTGATCTGTCATTACTTTCCAGAAATACTCCCTATCGATTATAATGGCCAGGTCTTTAAATTAACTATTGAATTTCATTTACTATGATAGTTGAGGTATATTTGTATTTATACTTAATGTCTATTTTTATACATAATATTGATTCTATAAGTCTTTATCCTATGTGCTTTAGATTTTGCGACACTTTTATATTTGCTTAGAATTGTGTAGCTTTTAATATCTTTGTGTTCATCATATTTTATGGAAATTTTAATGGTCTTTTTTTTCCTTTATCTTCTTTAGAAAGTTTTTTAAAATTCACCTGTAAAAGCAATTCATGCCAGAGATTTTGGAGGGATATTCTATTTTTAAGATTTTATCTTTATTTATTTTTCTATTCAGATTTTATCTTGCATCAATTTTAGTATTTTTGCAAAGTATTACCAATTTCATTCGTGTTTTCAAATCTAACAGTATTGTTTCATTCTTATAACTTGGGTATCTGTTGCTAATAGTTTCTTCCATTAAAAAAAAGTTTATAGGTCTTTCTCCCTGACTTCATATATCATATTTTATTCAAAAATACCTAGATACTAGTTTTATTTAGTAAATTCTACTATCCAAAGACAAAAATCTACCCATAAACACATTATAAGGAAATGGACAGCAGAATTATTAAATGAAATTACCCTGATCCCAGTTTTCTCTTTCCTTTGTGGATAATCATTTCCCCTGATTATGCCTAGGTCAATTCTTTCAACAATAATCTTGCCTTCAACAAGTCAGCTCTTTTTAATTCAAAGAATAAAATCCTTTTTTTGGAAAATGTTCTTCTATTCTTTTTAAACCTCATGGCTTCTTAAAATTTAGCTTTTCTTTTTTTTTTTTTTTTTAAATTAATTTTTATTGGTGTTCAATTTACCAACATACAGAAAAACACCCAGTGCTCATCCCGTCAAGTGTATCAAAGTTTTACATGCACATGATTTAAAAAGTGAAGTATTCCCACAGGCTTGCTATGAAGAACATCCCTCTCTCCCTATGAGCCAATCCCCCTTCCTAAGTATTTTTCTATTTTTCACAGGCATCTACTTTCAAATCTTAGTTTTAACCTCTCTTTTTTCCCCAATAAGATGCTTATTTTATTACATCTCAAGCCTGTTACATTCCTATCATGGAAGTTGTTTTAACAGCGCCCCTCTCCATTTCTACCACACACAACACTTCCTGATATCCATTCTCCCAATTTGGTCTTCTGATTTTCTTACATTTCCTCCTTATTTTCTGTCTCTTGGGCTTTTTGCTCTGAATTTGGGGAGGATTCCTCAAGTTTACTTTTCATCCTTTACTGTCATTTTAATGGGATTCTAGTATTGCTAAATGCATGTGTTCACACTTCCTTTTTTAAAAATAATAAGTCTGATTTTTGCTAGTTTTCTGTCCTCAACTTCTGGTATAAAAGAATTCCATGTATTGAATCCATTTCTTTGGTTCTTCTATCTTCTCTTGACATTTACAAAAACTTCAGGAACCAGTCTTTTTTTTTTAATGTACTTCCTGCTCTTCACTGTCTTTATTGTTTCTTAAAAAAAAGGAGGGGGGGGGGAGATGATTTATAACATTTTCCAATAACACTTCCATATTTTCCAGTTGCTACATTTCTTTGTGTTTTACTGAATATATAAATATGCACATTCAAGAAGCATGATATAGTATTTCCTGAATCCAGTCTATTTCAATGGGAACTACTTGCTTCACAATTTAAACTTGGTTCTTCTCTTTCAAATTGTTGGTCTCTTCATTTACGCTATGTATTTTTTTGTCTTCTGGTTTTATGAGTAAAAGTTTTTGTAAGTAGAAATCTCATATTTTGAGATCAAACTTGACAGCTAGTGCAGATTTCAAGAAGTATGGTCTATAAGCTGTGTGTGTGTGTGTGTGTGTGTGTGTGTAAAATGAACTGTTATTCTATTTTCCCTTGTGGGCCTCTCTACAGAGCAGTCTCTTTCCTCTCTTCATTCATTTTTAGGAGTGTTTTTCAGATTTGTTCTCTGCTTCATTAATCAAAAGGTGGTTACTACATGGCTACTGCAATTTTATTTTGAAGTAGTCTTTTTAATTCAATAAAAGCCATGTTCAATAGTATCTTATTGAAAACATAAAGCAATTGTTTTTTGTAATATTGTATGGTTTTAGAGCAAATCTATTTCAGAGAAAGAATTTTACCCTGATGGTACAGGTATTAGTTCTTAATACCTTGTGCTGGATATTATCATGGACTTCACTTGGTTTTATTCTTTTCCTATTCCTTTGTTCTTGAACTAGGAGAAATGTTGGCTCAGTGGTGGTAAAGAGTCAAAGAGTTGAGGCTTGCCATCAACCCCTTTGTATTGCGCCTGAGCACTGTGCAGTCCACCTCTCAGGTCAGTCACAGCAGTTCTTGTCTTATAGAAATAATTATGTGCCCAATTCTGAGTTCTTCCAGCCTACAAAGCCAGGGCTGTCCAGTAGATGATGATACTATATCATCATGGTACTATATCTGCTCTAATAGATTAGCCATTAGTCACATGAAATGCAGTTGATATGGCTGAGGATCTGAATTTTATTTTATTTTTTAAAAGATTTTATTTATTTATTCATGAGAGACACAGAGAGAGGCAAAGACATAGGCTGAGGGAGAAGCAGGCTCCTCGCAGGGAACTGATGTAGGACTTGATCCATGGGCTCTGGGATCACACCCTGAGCTGAAGGCAGATGCTCAAGCACTGAGCCACCAGGCATCCTGAGGACCTGAATTTTAATCTAACCTGAATGCATTTGAATTTGAGTTTGAATAGCTATATGTAGCTAGTGGCTACCATATTGGACAGCAGAGCTCTTGGCATCTCAAAGCATTCAGGTTGAGGAGAATATTTCCCTTTCAAGAGTAATTCTGAATCCAGATGAGACAGGAGATATCATCCAACAGAAGAGCACTTGGTCTACAAAAGCCAAAGGAAGAGACAGAGAGGTCTTTTGGTTTGGGAAGTACAGATTCAAAGAATAGTTGGATTTCCAGCATATAACATACAGATGCTTGGGGATAGTGAACCAAATGCTCATCAGAATTGGAGAAAATAGATACATGGGACTCAAAGTTATCTCTGACAGGGACTTTAATCTTAATCTTTGACCATCATTTCACAATTCCTGCCAGTACCACATACCATTGTTTCTTGCTTCTCCCATGGCTGTGGAAAAGTTCCCTTTCATAAGGTTTAACAGATACTTGAAGAAGTATTGGGGAGAGCTGTTTCCTTTTATGACTTAGCCATCCTCATGGAATTCTCTCTTGATTTTATTTTCAAACTTGGAAAAAGAGCTAATTTATCAGCCAGGCAGATAAAATTATTAGTTTGATCATCTGAGAAGTGGGAGCTTGTAAAAGGGATTTGTTGAGCTCTCCACTTAATCTTGACAGCACCTTGCTATCTGACACTCAATTTAATGTTAAATTTGGAGACAAAGTAGAAAAGGAGGGGTGTGGGTGTCATTTGTTATCACTTCAAACACAGGGTCACTTCGTCTGCCAGGATGCTCCCCATCCCATTCAAATCCCATCATCTCCAGTCATTTTAGCCTGAAACTCATCTCAGCAAAACAACTCCCCACCCTGCTTCACCCTAATCAGATTCTTTTAAAGTGAAAAAGATGGGGTACATGATTACATCCTCAAAATTCCATCCATTTGGCACCACAGCCAGGTTTCCAAACAGCCTGCACACTTCCTATCAATGAGTTCTGTGAAACCGGTGGCACACCAGGATGGCCTTATTTGCTTTCTGCTTTAAGCAGAAAAATTGGATTTAGAAAGCTTTTCCTAATCTGGATCTCTGCAATATATAATAAACTTCTTACATCTGTCACCATCAGCATTCTCCTTGCTCTCTTTACTTTTATGTTTTAAAGAGGAAAGACAGGGTGCCCTTTCTTTCTCTTCCATTTCAAGCCCTGTCTTGGGACAGCTAGCCCTGAAGATTAGTGACATCTTCCTGGCTGGGATGATGGGGGACCAGAACTAATTTAGGATTGCCCTCTATACCAACCACATTCTGTCCTTATTAACTCTAAGGAGCAACTCTTGATCTGGAAGCTTCTAAATGTTTTGAAACTTTTCAGATAGTAAAATAAAAGGTAAGCCTAAAGCCCTCTGGACATCCTCTTTATTGATAACATTGATTGCATTCCCGAGGCACTGTTTTCAAAGTAGGAGACTGAAGCTCACTTACTTTAGAATTACTGCCTGTACTAGGTAAAATGCAGATTTCCAGGCTCTACTGACTCAGAATCTCTGGAGACAAGGATCTCTCTGCATCCTAACACCTCTCCAGCTGATGCCTGTGCATTTTGAGAACCATGAAGAAAGAAGTAATGTTATTAAGTTGTTTATTCTCTTGTCATTCTTCAAGCCTTGTGTATTAGAAGCCTTTTGATCAGCAGAGAAGTGGTCCAGTGGAGAGTAAGGTGTTAAGTATAGGAAAAAGGAGTCACAGTTTTAAATCCTGAGCCATTGTTTGCTTGCTGCCAGACAATAAGGAACCAACTTGGCCTTTCTGACTTGGTTTCCTTGTTTGTAAAGCTGGTAATCACAGGCTTGATGAGGCATGAACATAAATCACCTGGCACATAGTAAGCGCTGGATAAACATTTTATATTACGATTTCTCAACAGATGCTGTTTTTTTAAAAAAAAATTATCTAGGAAACAACTTCATTTTATGAAGCAATAATTTATTTATTCATCAAAGACGTGTATACCTGCCAATTAGAGTTCCAATGAGCCTGAGTTCTCCCACTGATGTCATTCCTGCCAGTTGCAAAGGAGCTTGGTGTCTCAGTCTGCACATTGCCATTTGGTTTCTTGAAATATTCAAAGAGCTCCTGTACCCCTATTACTACAACCTTTGTCAGTTCCTATTGGTACCTAAAACTCGGGTTGACAGCTGCAAAACTTTACACTCATATATAGCTAACAGGGACCAACTTTCTCCTGTGTCTTATAATTGAGAGGACTCTTCAAGATCCCATGGTTTGAACTTCACACTTACTCTGTGTTGTACTGTCAAATGAGCATTAGTCATTCTTGTATCATGAAGCACTTACCCATGATTTGAGGGGTTTATTCTCCCTCCAGAAATATCTTTCCTCATCCTTAACAGGTTAATGCTTAGAGTTAGATTTACCTCGGTGCATGGAGAGTCTAGGGATCTGGCCCCTACTCTATGAAGAAGTCTGAACTGTCAGAGTGCATGTCTAGATGGGTGCTCATAAGCTACAGGCATTCTCAGAAATGCCTGAGAAATTGAAGGGGGGTCTGATAAATAAAATCCACCCTTTATAACCCTCCTCAAGTGCAGTAGCTCTATGCAGAATCTGTTTCATATTTTAATTTTTAAAAATTTTTAAAAAATATTCCATCTATTTATTCATGAGAGAGGCAGAGACTACACAGAGGAAGAAGCAGGCTCCCTGTGGGGACTCGATCCCAGGACCCCAGGATCGCTACCTGAGGCCAAAGGCAGATGCTTAACCACTGAGCCACAAAGGCACCCTGTTTCATATTTAGTATGTAAAATTTTGTTTGAGAAAAGAGTGTCATTGTGAATAGTGAACAGCAATCTTTGAAAATTACTGATATAGTCCAACACATTAAAGTTTGAATCATGGCTGAGCAAACTGAAGTTCCATCAGAAAGATTAAATGCCTAAACTAAGGACTCACAATTGTTGGATTAAATGAATTTCAGCAAACATGTAGTAGGTATTTACTGTAGGGCTGGATAAGGAGAGAGAGACCAAGGAATGTGATCTTTGACCACAATGGTTACAAGACATAGTAAGGAAAGAGGAATATAATTAACTATACATGTAAATATTCTGAAATAAAAGTTTTATGGGAGCCCAGTGATGGATAAAAAAAATGGTAGGTAACACAGCGCTAACTCTGGGTTAGGCACTCTGCTTGATTCTATCTATCTATCTACCTACCTACCTACCTACCTACCTACCTACCTATCTACCTACCTATCTTTATGAAATAGGAATAATTTCTCCTATTTTACATATAAGTAAACCAAGATTTGGAGATTTAGGAGAGGTATGTCTTCACCTAATTAGTAGGTGACAGAAATTGAGATTCCAACAGATACAGTCTGACTCCAGAGCTCATATCTTAACCTACTGGGGAAATCTAAGAATATTTCAACCACGGATAGTTTTTGAACTGGCCCTAAAATGATAAGGATTTTTCTAAGTTAGTGGGAAAGGAGCATGGATAAGGAAAACATCCCAGGCAGAGTGCCCTGTATAGACACAGTATATAGTCTACTAAAAAGGCAAAAATGTAGAAGGGGGGCACATTTTGAAGAACCTTTGTAATTTGTTTGTAACCACTAGGCAATGATGGGATGGGAAACAGCATGGGATACAAAGAGGATTGAAGTTAGTATCTGCCACGTCCCATCTATGTGACACTAAACAAATGACTTAATTTCTCTGTGTGTCAGTTTCCTCCTGTCTAAAATGGGAGCACAAATACCTCACTATGATGAAGATTAAATGAGGTAATGTACACAGGGCATTTAGCACAGTGCCTTTTACATGGTAAGTATTCATTCAATCTGTGGTAGCTAATTATTTTGATTAACTCCCAAACTTATGGCTAATAAGGCAAGCTAATATTTTGAGCACCTGTAGATATCAGACTTTGTACCATGCACTTCACATGCATTATTTAATCTTTACGACAATAGCTCTGTTAAGTAGGTGTTATTATCTCCCTGGTTTATGAAAGATGGTACTAAAGATTCCAGTGCTGATTCCATTGTCTGATTCCAGAGTTCTTAATTCTATAGTGTTTTACTGTCTCCCTTTATACTATACTGCTTGGAAGTTTTATCAAGATTTGATGTAGGTAGGAGGGTGATACCATGGTTCATTGGTGAGAGAGATGTTTAGAATTAGTGGCCTTTGTAACAACCTTTTCAAGTTATATCACAGAATTGATAGCTAAACTTGGGTATTATACCTTTTCAAGGGCTCTTGCCTATGGATCTCTTGCTTGAGATCCATACTTTCACTTTATGCATACTCTTCTACCATCCATTCCATGAACATATTTTATTTTTTCCATATCTTGTGAAAAGCTGTATAAATCAGCTTTTCCTATATCACAATCTCCCCCAATAGTTAGTAACTTAAACTGCTGTCATTTATTTAGTTCACAATTCTGTGAATTAGCAAATTGGACTGGGCTTAGTGAGGTGATTCTTCTTTGGGTCTTGGCTAAGCTAACTTTTGTGCTTGAAGTCAGCAGCCAGATCTGCTGGGGCTCCTTAGCTGGATGGTCTGGCACAGCGTTCATTCAACTGGATGATTCATTTCAGCTCCTTCCATCTCTCAATTTCTAGGATTCTAGTTTGGACTTGTTCTTATGGTGGCCGAAGAGTCCTAAGAACTATAAGAGAAAGGACAAACTCCAATGTGAAAACACTTTTTAAGTTTCTGCATTTGCCATGTTTGCTATTTGTCTCATTGGCCAAAGCAAGTCACATATCCAAACCCAGAGTTAGTGTGGGAGGAGACAAGGCACATGAACAATTTGAGTGCATTATTGTAACAGTCTACCACCCAGGCTTTATAGTTGGTCACAGTCCCTCCACAGAACAACTGTATTGGCATCGGCTTGGAAGGATGGTAGAGGAGGGCATCTGTGAAGCAGCTCTGAGTATCTAGCTTACTTAGGAGCAATTAGGCATCCTTTGGGTGTGACCATGGTACCAGATGGTACCAGAAGGTTACATGACATGCCAGGGACCATATACTCCCAAGTTTTCCCTTTCATATCCCCATGCCCAGCTTTTTAATCTAAAGGAGGCAGTGGTCAAAGATAACATTCTAGTAGCTGGTGAGGGCTGAGCTATGGAATGACTGGCTTATTTTTATCTTCTACCTTCACTATGCTCCCAGGCTGGCATGGCCTGGAGATTAAATGGCTGTTATATCCATTAGAATTTATAGTCTTTAAAATACCTTGGTAAAGGCATCTGCAGGCCTCTCTAATTACTATCATTCCAAAGAGCCTCTAACTTTATCTTACTTATCCTTGAAATCAGATCATGGTGGTATCATTACACAAACTTTCTGGGCTAATATGCTTTAGGCTTAAACATTCAATTTGGTTACCATATCAGTGATTTTCCATAGTTTATTTCATGAAGAAAAAAAAGTGCTGTAGGGTATCTGAAGACCTTGGTATCTGGTATCAAGCTGGATGTGCATAATGTTAGAACCCATTGCTCAATTTGGGTTGTCCTGAGAAATTACAATGAATAGTCTGGTGGAAACAATTTTTTAAAAAGTACTTCTTTCCCTCCTGTAATTTCAATATAAATGATGGCATAATAATACAACCCACTAAAACAGGAAAAATTCTTTTCCTCTTTGTAAGTATCTTAAGAAATCATATAGTGATACTTTGTGCTCTGAAACTTGAGGCTTGGAGCAAAAGATTCCAAGGGAATGAGATGATGAAGACCATCAGGGTTCAGCCTTGCTTACTGCCACTGTTGCTGTATGTAATCCAGTTCTGGATTTTGGCCTGCTGTGACTCCAGTTTTGGTTCCACAGGCCTTGTGTGGAGAGGCCTCTTTTGTATATGTGGTTTTCCTTCACTTTCCACATATAGTGGGTTTGAGGATTGAGGGTTTAAAGATTCCAGGATTCAATTCCCTAGGGACATGCTGTTGACATTAGACCATCAATTTCATTCATTCCCATAAGCATTTGTGGAGCTCCTTCTAGGCCAGAGTATGTGCCTGGCTGTATGTACAACAGCCCTGACCTCTAAGACTTTAGAATCTGGTGGAAGTCAGCGAAAGAGGCAGGCCTGTGGGCTAACAGAATTCCAAGGAGATAAAGACATTAAAAAGTAAAAGAGAGGGATTAATTCTTGTGTGGGACAGGAGACCAGAGAGTTGATGCTTAAGTGATGTTTTAGAAAATGAACATTGTGGGACATTCCACCTGACTTGTTGAAAATTGAGGTTTAGAAAGCTTGACTGGACTACTATGTCTGGAGAGATGATCTAGATAATCTAGATAATTTGTAAACGTCATGAATATGCTTGACAAAATATTTAAACTATCTAAATATACTTAATAAAATGTCCACTATATCATAATTTTAAAATAAGATAAGAGCATACAGGAAAGTAGGGGGAAATTCTCCAATGTTAAGAATGGAAGAAGAACAGGAGTCCAAAGAGGTAAGTAAGGGGTGAAGTTGCTGCCAACTTTATCACCAACCGCCAGTAAATTTCAGGGGATCAGGAGCTCTAGCTTTAGTGGCCATGCCTATGTATAAAGGAAAGAGGCAAAAAAGACTATATAGGGAGTTGGGCCAGTTGGGGTCTCCTAAGGGAAGCTGGGACTCATGAAAGAAGTATCCTCAGGGAAAAGAAGAATTAGAAAAAAACATCCACTCCATGGAGGCAGACAGCAGAGAACCTTGACCAACTCAGACTGACTGTTGATGGTAGAGAACATGGCAATGCGTAAATTTTTCCATGGATTTGGGGCCTGAATTCATGGTATTGTCATAGTCCTAATAACCACAAGCTGAGAATTTTAAGCAGACCTGGTAGGCAGGAACACAGATCTCTGGAGGAATCCACATTTAATCCATACTGCAAAGAATTCCTCATAGTAATGAAGACCCAGTGAACATGTACTCAAAAATCATAGAACATGAAGAAACATTGAGTACTTCTCATGCATGAGAATTAACAGAGACAACCAGTAACAGCAGTGACCTCACACATTTAACACATTTAATATGCTTAAAGAAGTAAAAGAGGAAAGTAAAAATATGAGTAAGGAGCATGAACCTATCAAAAATGACCTGATATGGTCATTTGAACTTGAAAAAATACTGAATGAATGTCTGGAAATAAAATAATAGTAAGAAATTAAACATTAAATAAAATAATAGCCCTAACTAAGACAACGCAGAACTCCATCAACAGCAGAAGGGATAGATAAACTGATATGTTCATACAGCGTAATGCTATAATGCAGTGAAGAAGAAAAACTTAAGCTAATGCAACAATGTAGAGACCCCATAGCTATACTGTGAAGCAGAATAAGCCAGATAAAGAGTACCAGTCAGGAAGTTCAAAAACAGGCAAAGTGTATTCATGAGGATTGTGGTCAGAGTAACAACTGTCTCATGCAGAAGAGTATTGATTGAGAAGGGGGATGAAGGGATGCTGGTGGTACATGAATATGTATTTCTGCATGATGTCATCAGAGATGTGTGTTTTCACTGTGATAAATGTGTTATACTTCAATATAACACAACAAAAACATCAGTGGCCCTATCTTCCAATTCTTTTGACCCTGAAGACCAGATAAGACACAGCCAAAGAGAAAATTCATGAACTGGAACTGAAGAAAATATACAAAATTCAGCACAGAGAGGCAAAGACACAAAGATGACAGAGACATTAAGAGATATGGAAGCTAGAGTGAGGTCCATGCAGAGCCCTAAAAGGTACAATGGATGAATAATTTCTAAGAAAGACATGAATCCTTTGGTTCAGAATGTCTAATGAACTCCAAGGAAGGTTAATAAAAGAAATCCACACCTAAACACATTGTAAAACTATAGGCCAGAGACAAAAGATACTAAAAGTAGTCAGGATGAAAACAGTGATCATCTGCACAGAACTGTCGATTAGACTGTGTAACATTCCACATCAGTAGACAAAGGATGATACCAGCAGTGCCTTGAGGAAAAAGGAATTCTCAACCTAGAATTAAAAACTAGGGAATGGGAGCAAAATAATAATATTATAAATCAGGTGAACAAAGCAAAACTGAAGATGACAGATTTCGCTACCAATAGACCCTCACTTAGGGATTTTCTAAATGGTGTACCATTGAAAGAAAAATTGTTACCAAAGGGCTGTATGAAGTACAAGAAAGAATGAAGAGCAAAGGAAATGTTAAATATTAAGCTACATATACAAAAGGGGATTAGTTGGATGGATGTGCACTGTAAGAAAGGAGCTAGAATGTCGTACGGGACAGAAGCCTCACCTGAAGAGCAGAGCACACAGACCAAAGTTAGTTGAACTGAAGCTGAACTGAATTCTACTTCTACCTGTTTTAAGGTCATTGTACATCATGAGTTTGGGACTTTTGTTAGATTCTGCTGAATTCCTAAAATTGCCACTGAACCATTGACCTTGTTAGATCAATCAAATCTGCCGTATCTGATAATTGTCAATGTTTGCCTTCATGGTAATTGTTGAAAATAGCAACTCCATAATAAGATAGAAACAGATTTTATTCTAATAATGCCAGTAAAGCCTAGAGATTAATTAAAAACAGATTTTATTCATTTACATAATTAGGAAATTATTTGCAACATCAGTCCTAATAAACTTGGAGTTGTTTGACAAATGCGATGATTTGTTCCAGGATAAATATGTATCCTGTGTAGATACTTTTGATATTGATGGAGGGAAGGGATCTTTAAGGAGCATATGATATGAATGCCTGCCCTTTGAAGAGTGTCAAGTGCTATAAAAACCAGAGGTGCATTCATCTCCATCCCCGATGGGTGAGTATAGCACCCTGCAGAGGGTAGAGACGGTGGTTGCTGGTAGCCACAGCTGATAATTCAAGAATCCAGTTTCTTGGCATTCTGCTATCACTGTTGGAATGATAGACTGCTGGTTTCAAACCTTGACCTCAATTTTCTAGTTCTTTCACGACCCCACTGATCCCTCCCATCCTCAACAGTCCTTTGGTGGCATTTCATTCCTTAGTGAATATTTTAACCTAAATAAAAATTTCATCTTTTCCACTTTTAAGAGACAGCTCAGATCTTACTTCTTTGTAAATTCTGCCCTGAATTCCCTGGCAGGACTAACTATACCCTCCTCCACGCTCCCCTGCTACTCATATCTCTTGATAGCAATTATTTGTTTGTAAGTGGCCAGAGAACTCATGGATGGCAGAGGCTGTGTGGGCTTCTCATTTCTCCATTTCTAGTAAGCGGGCATATAACTGCTTGTTACTTTGAAATGCGATTATTTCTGTTTGAACAGAAGGGTGGTTTATGTGAGGCTGCACCTGATGAAGACGATGATGAAGAATTCTGCTTCTGCAGTGCTTTATGTCTTCAAAAGCAGTTCCAGCGACCTAATCTTATTGCATCTGCCCCCATTAGGTAGTTAGAGCAAATTTTTGAACTCTTGTTTGACAGAGAAAAAGCCCAGGGAGAGAAAGTTTAAATGGCTCACACCAGGTCCTGCAGTTCGTGCGGAGGGTGAGCCAAAGGAGAGGGTTGCAGACGGGAAATAATAAGGAACAAGGTTTCTACTCCTTAGAGAAATCACTTCATTAATTTTCTCTCCATTTAAATCCAGCTCCACCTTCTCCCGTCCTTCTCTTCACAGGATCAGAAAAGCAGCCTTTTGATAGAAAGAAGACACACCACAGAGATGCTGAATGTGTGCTGACCCTCACGTGGGGACCATTTTCCTGTGGAAGCAGCAATAATCATAATCATAATGCTTGCTTGAACTTGGCACTTCTCTTCAGTGTAGAGCCTGAAATTACCCGCTGATGCCTTTGGCGTGGCAGTGGGCTGCTTGAACAGAGGAGAGGCTGGGGACAGCAAAGTGTGTTATTGTGGAGAAATTCTCGAAGCTCTCAGGGTTGTGAATGACTTTGGTGAATAAGCCAACCTGGGGCAATTCAATAGGCAGGGTGTTAAGTAGGAAGCTGTGTCATTGTTTCTATAGAAGGGGTAGACTGGAGATCTCTCAGGGGCTGTGTTGTGTTCAGGCCACTGGGCAGAAAGGCCCATAGGAGGACCATGCCAAAGCTTTAGACGTAAACAAACAAAACCCTACTTCTCAGGGACCCCAGGAATGACAGAAACCTAGTTTCATAGAGGATTGGGAGCATTGATAAAAATGAATAACTCTTTGCCTTCTTTCCCCATAAATAATGTCACACACAAACATGAGGATTCTCAGGTGTCGATTTTCTTTGGTGTAAATGTAACCCATTTCTATGGTGATCTCCATTATGGAGTAATGCAGTGTTTTCTCCCATGCAAAAAAAGAGAAATAATGAGAATTTAGGAGACTTGAAGGGAACTCTTTTTCGGTGTATTTTTTTTTTTTGACAACTGATAGGATACACACAACATAGACCTCCCTGACCTCAGCCAAGTGCCATTTTCTCCCCCTGCACTAACCAGCTATATAACTGAGATATAATTGACATATGGTTTAAGTTCAAGGTCTATAGTATGTTGATTTGATACACTCATATATTGAATAAGGTGTCACTTTAAACTTGCGGCCTTTCGTCTCTCCGTTGTACTGGAGTTATGTTAAAACTGGATGGTCAGATCCAAGTGGTGGGGGAATGCATTTCAGGAGCCTCAACTTTAAGCAGGGTTCCTGATCTCCGTGGTACATGAAATACTGATGCTGTCTGCCATACCTGTTCTGATTGATCTGGGGGTGGGGGCTTTTCACAGTCCCCACAATGCAGCCTGTGTAGAAACCCCTGGACTGTCCCCCTGCTCAGGGGTCCCAAATTATAGCAATCACCATTGGGGCATGTGAGCACTCTCCTTGGGTGAGACAATATTAAGCTTGACTAAAGGAGTGATGGTTGAATCTACCCATGAGTTTTGCCTCCAAACTCCCACTAGCTCAGTAGACAGGTGGGCTGGCTTCTGTCCTAACCAGGAGTGGACAACACACTCCTGAGGGAGCTGTTTGGGACCCCAGCCAGCTGCTTGGGTTTTTCTCCCTGACCTAGCCCTGACCTCCAGTTCTCTGACCAACTGCTCCACTTTTTCCTGGTGCTTGACCTCCTCCTTGGCCCCAAATTCCTATTCTAGATGCATTTTTACATTGCCTACTTGACTCCAAATTACCCACAAAGAAGCAGTAAAGAAGGAAGAAAGGAAGGAAGACTCTTTGTATTGATTAGGTGACAGGAAAAAGAGATGAATCTGACCAGTGCCTATCCCCCAGGAGCTCACAATCTAATTAGAGGAGACAGCATGACAGCAAGGGTGCCACAGAATGTTTCAGGGCCTGTGATCACACTGCGCAGTTGGTGTAGGAAGAACGGAGGGAAACATCAGTTCTGTGGTAGGGAAGGGGACTTAGGGAAAAGGTGGAAAGTTTCACGTAGGAGATGACTACATAAATGGGGCAGAGAAAAGGAAGTGGATGAATAAGACAGCCTAGCATGCTCATGCTCACACTCATGCTCATACTCATGTTCATGCTCATGCTCATGCTCATGCAGTCCTTCTATATTCCTGGGGTATGGAGATTAGGGTGGGGGGCAGTAAGAGATGAAGCAGGAGAGATGGACAGGGCCTGGGCTGCGGGCACCTGGTGGGCCAGGCTAGGAAGTATGGACCAAAGCCAGGGGACTGTCCCAAGGGTAAGGCTGGTCGGCCTCAAGGAGGCACCAGAGTTCAAGTCATGGTGTCTAAAGGGGGATGGCATACTTGGGTTTGATTTAGGCTGTGTTGGTATCACAGGGCCACAGAATGTCTTTAGGGGTATTCGAGGCTAGATGTTGGTGACCTGTTCATTTGGAGTAGGACTTTAGGCAGTTGTAGGAACAAGACGCAGGATTCACCTACCTGCACAAGAGGGTCAGCCAAAACAGGCCAAATGTGAGAGTCACAGGAAAATGGGCTGGAATTCATGGGAGGAGCAGCCCAGTTGTGTGGACTAGGCCAGTCCAGCTAGAGTAGTGGAAGTGTGGCTTAAGAGATTCACATATGGAGACCAAGTCTAGGCAGCTGAGTAATTTCAGCTCCTACCTTCCAGCAGAAAGGAGACATCTAAAATGCTCCCCTGCCTGCTCAGGCTAGCTTGCAGATTCAGTGGAGCAGAACTGCAGCTGTTGGGGAAGGGTCTAGTGAAGACAGGCTGCCCTGGAGATTTCAGAGCAAAAAGTGGTTCAAGTTTGAGCAAAGGGGAGCTCCCTTCTGTCCCTGGATAACTGCACTCTGTTTGGGCCTCTCACAGGTATTTTCCTCAGTCTGTAGCACTCCCCTAGCTCTTATTTCAGCCCAAAGCCATTAGGGGCCTACAGGCCAGTCCATAGCACCAAAAACTCAGTATCAGTATGGGAAACCTCCCCACCCTCAGTTGAGCCCCTACCCAGAGGTCTCTCTTGAGCTCTGCTCTGAGTGAAAGCTAGGACAGACCTTCTTCTCCAAGGCTGCCTATAAAACAATCCTCTGCATAGGGGCAGACCTCACTTCCTTCTCTGTGAAATGAATTTCCAGCTCTCCAAGGGATCAGCCTGTACCCCTGTCCTGTTACCTAAAAGTCATTTTGTGAGGCTTCCAAGGGCTGTATTTTCAGAATGGTTTATGAGAAATCTGATCATCTAATCTGCCCAATCCTCAGATTCTTTTTCTTTTTTGTCTACCAAATACACACATTGCAGTACATTTCCTGCTAATTTCAAAGAGCTGCTGATGGGTTTCTCTTCCCTTAGTCATCTGGAAGGCTGAAAGATTTTAAATTGTATTGCTACCACACTATTGTGAAGAAATGTGTTAAATAAAACTCTTCTACCCACTGAGACTGTGCTCAAGACCCTTTGCCATAGCCTGGGATCCAGTCCCCAGTCCAGGTCCACCGTGTTGTTACCCACCTGACTGTGAAGAGTCTGAGCCAATGGACAAAACATGGCCTTAGGCATTGCCCAGGCACTAGTGACATCCTTGTTGTTGATTTGCTCACTCATTGGCAAGGGTGACTCCTATTGTTGTTGCTCTGAAAAGGTGAGTTGAATCCATCTGCTGAATGAAGGATGGCACCATCTCTGGGGTCAAGCAGGGTTCAGAGTGCAGAGACTTCTCCGAAATGAGGCTGTCTGGGGTGTAGTGTCTGGAAGGATGGGAGCCAAAGGAGTGTCAGAGACCTGGTGTCGGATTAAGTGAACCCAGCCTCAGGATTAGGTGAACTTGTTAGAAGAGCTGGCTGCCTTTCCATCTCTCCCTCAGGAGCTTTTTTATCTCCTTAAACTCAAGTAGGAGCTGAAAGTGTGGACAGCTAGTGGGCCTGGGGGAATGTGTGGCTTAGGGAGGAGCAGACCACTGGTTCTCTGTACCCCTCTCTCCTCCTTGACACCACATCTTCTCATTCCCTCAGACACAGTTTTCTAAGAAAGCCAAAGAAGCAAATTAACATGAAAAAGAGAATTATAAGTATTCTGCTGGGTTCTTTATATACATGATCCATAAAAAACTTGCAAAAGAATCAATTTTCTTATTTCTAGATAGGCACACCAAGACTTAGAGATGAAGTCATCCAATCTGGGACACGTTTAAGAGTAAAAGGGGTGCTAAAAATACTTACAATTACACACACGTATATATTTTAAAGTATTTACTGTCTGAGAAACTTGTTCTATTGTATTTTAGACTTATAAAATAATTCCATTTAAAAACTTATTAAGGATAAGATGCTTTCTAAAAAAAAGTTGACAGATACAAACTGGGTTATCTCTGACATTCAGTGACTTTTCCAAGGTCACATGGCTAGTTAGTGACAAAGCCAGGCTTCCAAGCCAATCTCTTTTCATGATTTCATATTGGTTAATTTTAGGGGAGAAGGGTGCCAGATATCCCCTAAATGTTCCAGAAGGGTTTTTTTTTTAATTTTTGTTTTTTTTTTAATTTTAATTTTTATTATTTTTTTTCCCCAGACTCATGCATGCCTCTTTCCACTTGGGAGTTGGATTTGTCTGCCAGCCCATTTCCTTCCCACCTCATCTCTTTCCATTGTGGCTTCCCTGGGGCCTAGGCCACTCCCTGGTCCCCTCTATTGCTGGCACTCTGACACATCTTCGGCACTTGGCCTGATTTCAAACCCACCCCGTACCTTGACTTGTGACACTTCAGTGTTATTAGACCCTGACCATCTTCCCATAAATCGTCTCTGTTTCTTGACCCTTCACTGTGACCTTCTGGTTCTGGCACTTGGGTCCGCCTTAACCACCAGCCCTCCACCTCAACTCTGGGACCCCAGATATAGTTTCCTTCCTCCACGGCTTTGCCTGCCTCTCCCTGGCTTGGTTTGTAAATTCATCCCTGGCTCTGGTCTCATTACCCCGCCTCCATACCCACATTCACAACTTGACAGTCTTTGAGATTTAATCAACTAGTTCATTGAGCAATCCAGGTGTATACCCACCTGATTTGAAGTGATTTAGTTTAATGAAGATAATCATGTGGCCCAGGTTTTCTGGGGCAGCCCTAATTTTGAATATTACGTATCTTTGTCCTCACAAAAACTGAGTACTGAAAATCCCAGTATTTTGGCATATAAACACCATCTTCTACATTGCCTTAGGCACCCAGAAAAAAAACCCCCCAAAAAAGGTATAAATCCCTAGTCAGACAATATGCCGTACCTTTGGCTCAGGACATACAGATCTCTGTTAAACTTATTTTTGTCAGCAAGGGTAAGCCTAAGAAGGGACAGCTTTTTGTGTGTGTGTTTAAAAATCTCATCAGTATTGGTGTCCTATTGTTGCCCCTACATTCTATAAAGTGTACTTGATTTCCTTCATTGAATGACCAGTGTATTTCTTGCTGAGTAGCACTGCGGGTTTTGTGGTCTATGTATCCCTAGTGCTAATGCCAATTTTGTTGTGACAACCTCAGTGAGGTAAATCTCTTCCCTGTGAGATTCACAAGGGTGTGATCTCCATGCCTCTTCTGTCTCCTAAGCCCCCAGGGAAATGGTACTCATGGCAAATGTCTATCCTGGGCTTTGGCTGCTCAACTGCAAATGCCTCCTCCCTACCCCCTGTTTGGGGTGCTTAGTGAGATCATGTGTCAGGATCTTCTGAAAGCTAGAGCAGCCCCAGCTCTAGGCTCCCATCCCAGGACCAGTCTGGTTTTTAAGAAGAAGGTACTTCTTCCACAGATGGCCTCCCAGATGGCCTCTTTCTACTGAGGAAAGAGGAAATATCCCAAAGAGGAGGAACATTTTGAGTGGGCACAACTGCCAGAATGAGGAAGCATGGCACCGAGAGAGAAGCAGTCCCCTTTGGCTGCATTCTGAGGACCACTGGTTCCTGAAATGCTTCCAAAAGGGATCTGTGGCCAGTGGAACTGTAGAAAGCTTCACAATGGCTGAGAAAACCCATCAGCACACTGAAGTCCCTGAGAAATTCTGCAATCAAGTCAGTAGCTTTTCCTAAACATATGTGACCACAGGACACCTTTTTCAGATAACAACCTTTAACATCTTAAAGGATCAGGGTAAAACAAAAGTGCAGGGGTTTGGGGTTAGAGGGCCCTGCCTGGGCTCAAGTTCAAAATCCTCACATTCACCTGTGTCACCTTGGGTTAAGTTATTTAACCTCAGTTCCCTCATCAGTAAAATGAGGATAACGACCAATGACCCTACAAGGGAGAGCTAAAATGTACTGGATATGATAGCACTTGGCATGGAAGATATTTATGAAAGGGGAGGCTTTGTTTAGGTGCAAAATTCACTCAGCTAGTATGCCTTGTAATGAAGAGTAATTGCATTGATATTGACTGGTTCAGAAGCTGCCCTTCCCCGTATGTGGCTATTCAGGATGCGCCAGGACCAGCATATTTGGAATGAAATGTCAGGAGTCTTTGATAGCTAGACAATGGAGGATGCTTTTGAATTAATGTATGCTTTTAAGAAAATATTTTTAAGTTTTGTAGCAAAACACAAGATGAATTAGAGAGGAAAGGCTTACTGTCTTCCCTTCTACAGACTGAAGCCATGAATTAAAAAAAATTGCTAAAGATACAGCAAGAGAGCCTGCTATGGATGGAGAGGCTGGGGTAGCACTGAGGACAGGGAGCTCTCCACGGAATCTACATGTGTGGTTTGGAAAGTTTGCTTTGGAATCTTGATTCCTTTTCATGTATACATAAGACATGACCCTTGCATATTCTAAATGTCTTTTAATGTCTTGGGTTTTTGTTTTCTTTATACATTAAACCAGGAGTTCTTTTTTTTTAAAGATTTTGTTTATTTATGAGAGACAGAGAGAGAGAGAGAGGCAGAGACACAGGCAGAGGGAGAAGCAGGCTCCATGCAGGAGCCCAATGTGGGCTCTATCCTGGGTCTCCAGGATCACACCCTGGGCTGAAGGTGACACTAAACCTCTGAGCCACCCGAGCTGCCCCTAAACCAGGAGTTCTTAACCTGCACAGCATAGACCATTAGCATGGAGGTGCAAGGCCAGGGAGTATGCTTTAAGGATCCAGAAATTCCCTGAAATTAGAAGGAAATTTTGTTTACGTATGTATATTTTTATAGGGAAGAAAGTTCTAAGCCACAAAGTGGGTTTTGGTTTCTGCGAACTGCATAAATCCCATTCAGAATAAACTCCCTGGCCAGCAGAGTTCACTGTACAATTGATAATTGGACAGGGGCCCAGGCACTCCTATGAACCTCCTGGGCTTCTGTGACTGGTCCAAGGCATTTGACTACACTGCTTCATCAGCAAGACCTTGATTTTGCTTGGTCCTCTTGCTCTGGGGAGCTGTAGCTTCTCTGTGATTCCTCCTTCCCTCTTTGGCATGCAAAGTCCTTGAAACCTGCTGTGGATTCTGTTATAAATCCTAAGTACCTAGAGGTAGCTGACATGACTTTCACAATTATACAAATGGAGCAAGCAGTGTGAGTATCAGATAATTCACCCTGCCTGCATTTCAGCAGATTCGTTATTAGATACCTGTTGGTGCCATGCACTGTGTTAGAACTCAGGTATAGGTAGGTGACAGAAGATAAAAAAGGATGGCAAATAGTCCCTGCCTTTCAGAGGCTTCCTGTCCAGTGGTTTTGGGCAAGTATAACTCATAATATAAGCAATAAAAAGGAAATGATATAGAATTGTGACCCCTATATTGTTCAATTTGCACTGTAACACTAATGTTATATAAAAGTGAGTCTGCCCTGTGTCTTGAGGTCTCATCATTTATTCATCTAACAAATATTGATGGTGTGTCCATTGTAGGTCAGGCACTGCTCTAGATACTAGAAATTCTTGGGCAAGCAAATGCAGACAAAAATGGAATGCCTACCCCAACAACAACAGAAGTTTTCTGATTAGCCAGTGTGGTGACGTTGATTAAGTCAAATAAATACACACACACACACACACACACAAATATGAAATTGCAACTGATATGAGCTATAAGGATGGGAGACATGGTACCTTAAGAGAATATTATAGGGGACATTTGGCCTTGTCAGAGAGATCTCTGAAGTCTTCTCTAAGGAAATAATACCTGATAAGGAAAAAGGGAGTTAACTAGGTGAAAAGGTAAAGCACAGGAAGGGAATTCCAAGCACCAGGAATAACTTGTACAAAGGTCTAGTGGCAGGGAATAGTCTGATACCTATTAGTAAGTAAAAGAAAGTTCAGTAAGGCTGGAATCCAGAGAGAGTGAAGTGCACTGCACAAGATGAGGACAGGCCAGACTGCAAGGAGCTTTGAAAGAAAAGTTGGGTTGTTGTCTTTATCTTAAGTTCAATATCAAGTCTTTGAGATGTTTTAAGCAAGAATATGATAATCCATTTTGACTGGGGAGATAAGGGAAGATATCACCTCTTGGAGCTGACTTTTGGAGGATGAGTAGAACCTCAATTGTTAAGAGAAAGACCTTTATGGAAGTAGCCAAAGATGAAAAATGTCAAAGATGTATGTTTACACTGTGCCTTGGCAGTGTGCCGTAGGTAAGCTGTAGCTATGATGGAAGCTTCGTATCTTTGGAGGAATGATAGGAAAAGGTGAGTGAAACCAAGCCATGAAGAACTAAAGTGCTCTGCTTGAGGGCTTAGGACTTACTGAATGGGGAGTCAGAGTTTTAAAGGAAGGACGTAGTATGATTTCACCTGTAGTTTGCATTCTGAGATTTTCACCAGAAACTGCTCTATCATGTTTCGCCTCTGGTTTCCTATTTCTGGTTGTATAGGTGAGGACTTTAAACAAAGATTACCAGTTGGCTAATCAGAAAACTTCTGCTGTTGGGGTAGAAACTATTGCTTGGTTCCATTTTTGACATGGGTTCACTTTGGTCATCACGTTATATTGGAATTGGTCATCTTGCTTCCTAGTTGAACTGAAGAATTCTACATCTTAATCCATGCAAAGCACCAAGATCCAGAAATTCTCCTCCCTCTCTGCATCATTTATGGATGAGGCTGCACTGCTCAGGGGGTTTCCCAGGAAAGCAAATGGAGGCTAAGCTTTATTAAATATTTGGGAAAACATTTATGTCTTGAGTTTGAGACTTCTTGTCAATGTGGTGGATAGTGGAAACGATTCTGAACTTTTCAGCTCCTATGTTGTGGAGAAATTTTAAATGTCTTCCTAGGTCTGGCAATTGTTTAGCTTGGGGAATATGCCTGAAAGACACCAAATGCTTAAACCATTGTAGAAGAAAGTAACCATTGTGCGGAAGCAATAAGAGCACCCAATTTTTAAGCATAAGTTGTAGATTGGAATAAAGGCTAGATGTAAGCCATGAAAATAAATTAAAAATACATGATGGGTGTTTCTTCCTAGGAAAAATTATGAAGATGAAGATAGTACTTTAAAAAAATTATGTGTATTGTTTGAGAGTTGAATATTTTTCCCCTTGGAGTGGCGAACGGAAGAAATGGAGTGAGGATGAGAAGTAGATTTTATTGAGTCTTTGAAACACACAGTAATTTACCCATCCATCTGGCAGCCTGCAAATCAAACTTTACTTGAGGTGAGGGCATACAACTTGTAAATGGCAGAGCTAGAATTTGGAGGCCTGTCTCCAAATACCATGCCTTTTGCATTATTCCAATTTTACGGATGAAGACCTGGAAACAGCGGTCTCATTACTTAGATGATAGTGTCGGCTCTCAAGTCTGATCATCTGAACTACCTGCCATAGGTCCTCTGGATACTAATGGGGTGAAGCCCCAACAATCATCATCATAATAACTAGTGTTTGTGGACCACTGTACTAAGGGCTTCACAGGTTTTATCTAATTTAATTTAATTCTCATAAAACCTTTGAGGTAGGTGCTTATATTATTCCTACTGTACAGAAAGGGAAACTGAGACAGAGAGTTGCCATAATTTATCCATGCTCACGTAGCCAGTAGGTGCTACATCTGTGATTCAAACTGGGGCAGCCCAAGTCTAAAACCTGTGGTTACAGCCAGCTGGCCACACAGCCCAGCTTTCAAACAACCTATTCCAGAAGCTCTTTTAAAAAATCCCTGTTCCAACTGAGACTGATGCTTCTGGTTTCTCACCAGCACAGCTGGTTGGTCCAGTGTTTCCCTTGATTTCCATTCTGTCCTGCATATAAAGATACTACTTAAGCATGTCATATCAGGCTGTGGGAAATGCCATCGGTGTGTTCTCCTTGACCAGCCACTAATTCAGAAGGTTTTGTTCTAAGCATCCTGGAAGAATTCCACTAAGCTTAATTTACAGGGCCATAAGCCATAAAGCACAGCTCCTTTTTGGGCAAGTTTCATTTACTGACTTGCAGGATAGATGACTCATAAATAAATTGCTCCTTTTCCTTGTCAATTTCTGTCCCTATCTTTGGGAATGCATGGTTGCCTTAAATATCTGCAAAGAAAAGAAATTGGATTCTGTGTTAGTGACACTGCTGGTTCTCTCTCTCTCTCTCTCTCTCTGACATACTCTGAATATTTTACCCTTTTTTTTCCAGCATGGAAATCTTTATAGTCCTAATAGAATTATTCCTTGTATGGGGCTTTATGCAAAATGGCATTATTAATATTAAAATGATAAATATTGTGACTCCTGAAATGATATGTTTTGATCACACTCTAACTGTGGCAAACCACTTTTTTAGGATCCTTTCACATGTTGTTATAACCTTATATTCACATGCCTACACAGATATGGGTCATCTGGGCTGACATTTAAAAAGATGAAACCTAGCTAATTCACCCACAATAGGCTTTGATATAAATTACAAGGGAACACAAATTTTTTTGCCTCTAATGAATATATGGTAGGTATGTCTCAAAAGAAATTTTAATCTCTTCATTGGGATAGGAAGCAAGTCTTTTTTTTTTTTTATGATAGTCATACAGAGAGAAAGAGAGAGAGGCAGAGACACAGGCAGAGGGAGAAGCAGGCTCCATGCACCGGGAGCCTGATGTGGGATTCGATCCCGGGTCTCCAGGATCGCGCCCTGGGCCAAAGGCAGGCGCCAAACCGCTGCGCCACCCAGGGATCCCGGAAGCAAGTCTTAAATGGATTTTTGGATGTTGGGTTACATAGCTGAATTTTTGTGTTAACATAGCCTTCACTTGCCAGACAGGGGTCCTCTCCATCCTCAGGAGAGAGAGAGCCAGTCCCAGTAACTGCTGCATTACCTCAGTCTGATGCAATAAAATGAAACTAGGGCAAGGGATTTGGAGACCCAGTTCACTTAGGAAGATATACTGAATGACTTGGGCCTCAGTTTCTCCACCTGAACAATAAAGGGCTTGAATTAGATAGTTGCTAAAGACCTGCTGGCACTAATATTCCATGATGCTGTGGCTGTTAACAATGTCATAGTTGAAATCCACTATGGTCTTTCTCCTAAGTGCTTAATGTAGAATTAATAACTTTCTCAGTTGCCGTCCTCTCTAGTTTTTCTTAGAAGGAGCAAGAAACAAAAAAAGTTATAGGAATTTATAAGTCTTGATATAGTAAAAAATATTTCTTATTCTGTGCCTATAAGTACCTGTAGAGGACTAGGTCCTCTGTCGTTTTGTACCTTTAACCTAAAAGAAGAATATTGTCTCATTCTACAGGTAAGGAATCTGACATTCCAAGAGGCAAAGTTACTCACCCACACTAACAAAGATACTGGTGGCAGAGCAGAGAGGAACCCTGTGTATGGGGTTCCCAAGACTGAGATTTGCTACCATCTTCACAGCCAGCCCCACCCTGATGATTGTGGGGACCAGGCGCAAGGGTACAAATAGAGACCCATGTCCCATATGTTTAAATATTTATTTATTTTAAAATTTTTATTTATTTATTCATGAGAGACAGAGAGAGACAGAGTCACAGGCAGAGGGAGAAGCAGGCTCCATGTAGGGAGCCCCACGTGGGACTTGATCCTGGGTCCCCAGGATCACGCCCTGGGCTGAAGGTGGTGCTAAACCGCTGAGCCATCAGGGCTGCCCATGTTTATATATTTAAAAGTTAAACTTCATGTTGACCACATAGGGGCCATCTTTACAAGGCGCATCAGTGTGGCACAGCTGGACCCGACTCCCCAGAGTCAAGGTCAACAGCAATGTCCTCTGCTCTCTGATTCAGCTCCCCTGCTTTGCACAGCTGCCTTCAGCTGCCTTTCCTGAGGGGGAGACGAGGCGTTTCCTAGCTGGATGTAAGCATAGCTTTGGAATCTTGGCCAGCATTTCTTTCGCTCCCATATTAGTTTCCCAGAGCTGCCATAACAAATTACCACAAATGGAGTGGCTTAAAACAATAGAAATTTATTCTTTCATGCTTGCGTTTGAAAGTCTGAATTCAAGGTGTCGGCAGGGCCAGGTTCCCTTTGACAGCTCTAGGGGAGAATCCTTCCTTGCCTTTTCCAGCTTCTGGTGGCCCCAGGCATTCCATGGCTTGGGGCTGCATGTCTCCAGCCTCTGCCTCTGTCTCCACACAGCCTTGGTCCCTGTGTGAGATTCAAACTTCCCTCTATGTTTCTCTTATAAAGATACCTGTTATTGGATTTAGGGCTTAAATCCAGGATATTCTCATCTCAAGATCTTTTCTTTTTTTAAATTTTTATTTATTTATGATAGTCACACACACACAGAGAGAGAGGCAGAGACACAGGCAGAGGGAGAAGCAGGCTCCATGCACCGGGAGCCCGACGTGGGATTCGATCCCTGGTCTCCAGGATCGCGCCCTGGGCCAAAGGCAGGCGCTAAACTGCTGCGCCACCCAGGGATCCCTCATCTCAAGATCTTTAACTTAATTATATCAGTGAAAGCCATTTTCTGGATAAGGTCACATTTATAGGTTTTGGGGTTTAGGACGTGGTCATATCTTTTGGGGGCCACCATTCTGCCCACTGCAGTCCTAGATGCCACCAACTGGGCTCAGCTGGGCCTGAGGAGACATTGTATGAGCCAAGGAACAGATGCAGGCAAAAGGGACATAGGGAAGAATCACACTGTTCAGAGAAAAACAGGTAATGGCTGCAAGGGAGTGGAATGTCTAATGGGAGAGCAACAGCAGTTGGTGTATCGGGGACCAGGTCTATGGGACAAGACCCACATGGAGACACCCACTGTCAAAAGCCAATAGGTATTGCGTTTCTACCCTTTGAGATCCTACAAAGAAGCCAAGATATTTGACTGAACGCTGGGGCAGGGTCTGCAGACTGGGAATAGGAATTACTGAGAGGAGAGAGCCCTTGAAAGTTCAGATAATAATCCAAGTGGTCCCAGGATGCCAAACATACTGAGGCTCTAGTGATACTATGACAGTGAAAGCTGGCAGGAAACTAGAATAGGGTTGGATAGTGAGCAGAGAAATGATTTAAAATCCAAAATTTGGCTCAGCAAAGGGCAGAGCAATGAATAGTAAGCAAGGTAGGCTAGGTGGAAGTAATCATTGTCCCTGATAAAAAATATCATCAATAATATAAACAGGTACCATTTATTGAGGCCTTACTATATCAGAGGCTCTGTGCTAAACATAATTTTTAGTGTCATTATCTTGTTTGAGCCTCACATCAGGCTCATGAGTTGGGCACCATTTTTTAAAGGAAGATTTGGGACTCAGAGAGGTTTAGGAATTTCTCTTCATTTCACAGAAGCATGAGTTCATTTCATCTTGGGTCATGAGTTTAGTGTCCCTCCCTTGAGTCCCTGCCTAAGCATATGGGTACAAATCTGCCCCTGTCTGGCAGGACTCAGCCAGTGCCTAGGAGTGCAAGGGGATGCTGAGTCAGCATCTAGGAGGGGGTAGATGTCAGGAAGTAGAGCTGGGTTGAGGGTAGAGCTTCAAGCAGGGAATTAGTCAAGGAAGCCAGCTGGACCACTGAGTGGGGATTGAGGCAAAGGCCACTTCTGTAGTCCAAGCTCACACTGGAGATGGCCAAAGGCTATGCATAAGAGCTCCCCTAGACCTCACAGCTTGTGCCTTATATGTGGAATAGTGGAGGCAGCAAGCCGGGCTTCTTGCAAAAGAAGAGGCCCAGGAGCTTGGGCATGCAGAAACCATCTAGGTTTCCTAAAGTAAGGAGTGGGCTATTTGGGTTCTTGCTTCAAAATAAGATCAGCCCAAGAGCAGGTTAGAGGCAAAGGAATGGACTGGGGGTATGTGCAACAGTGTACTCAGTCATGAGAGGATAGAGAAAGTCAAGGAAATAAGGCAGCAGCCAGTAAGCACAAGTATGTGTTCAATACTGTGCATGTGTGTGTGTGTGTGTGTGCACGTGTGTGTTTATCAGGCCACGGAGGGAGATAGGGGGCTGGGCTGTCTGTTTTGATAACTGAGGTAGAGGCAGGGGCTCTCACTGCAGTTCTCCCAAGTTTCTCTCCGGTTTCTAGATCCCACTATCTCAGAGTCTTATTCCTTCCCCTATAAAAAGTTAAAGCCTGTGCAATTTCAGAGAATTTCTCAAAATGAACTTATTAGCACTTTAGTTGTATAAATAAGTATTTTAATTTTTGTGGTGCACATTAAAGTTGGTGGATGGGAGACTGTCAGAATTCTTAATCGTCATGAAATATGCTCTTAATAATCAGTCTTATTAAATCTAAATGAAATGCCTGTATGAGGCCCTATTTTAGTATTTTCTGAACTCACTGCAGCTTTTTTATCTCAAACAGTAACCAGAGTCATTCTAAATCATCATCAAATTAACTATTTATGCTCCCTTTCACCAGCCTTCCCTCTCTCCCTTGTTCTGCCTCTTTACCACCCTCTCCACAAATCTCATGTTTTATGGATAAATAATCAGCTCTCACAGCTCGGCAGAGGACACCCTTGGAGCTCTAGAAGGGAGATCCACTCTTGGGCAGGACAATCCCCTGAAACTCCAGGAAGTCCACGGGAGGCATCTCCTCGGAGAACGCTGTTTCTGAACAAAGAGTCTTTAGCACTCAGAGGCAGAGAGCATGCCCACTGGAGCAAGGCCTCTGTGGAGATGCCTGATTTGCTCCCTCAGTCAGTCTCTCTTGGCAAAAGGCCAGTGACAAGGTAATGCCTCATCTCAATTTCCTTCAGATGTGATTTGGAGGAAAGTAGCTGACCAGGTTTTCAAGACCTCATCTTTTTTTATTTTTCTTTTCTTTTCTTTTCTTCTTCAAATTGCCAACACACAGATCTGAGTTGGCCGAAACCACAGTGGCAGATACAATGTGATGTCATTTCAAAGTCTGGATCAGTTTTGCCCGTGACTTTCACAAGAAAGTGCAGAGGTGACATCTTCCAAGTAGGGACAAACTCCCCCTTCCCAAACTTCAGGAAAGCAAATTGGACTTGCAGTAGATGAAAAGGGAAGGGATGATGAAGTGGTGTGCCGTGGGAGCATACGGAATACCCATCTCTTATCCTAAAGTAATGGCATCTTACCATAGACCCTGCTTGAGACTGAAGCCATCATATGGGCTATTTGCCCAGCTTAAGCCTTTGGTGCCTTGACTTCCCTCCATTGATCAAAACAGCCTGGTATTAAAGTACCACCCCCATTTTCTTCAGTCCTTCTGTCATTTGTTCTTACCCTCATCTCCCTCTGGGGGTGGAGCTGAAACTGGGCCTTGAATCAGGGCTACTGATTTCAGATTCAGAGGTAGCAAATGATATAAGGGCCAGCCAGACATGAAGGAGCAGAAGCCTTTATACTTTCCTAGGGAAACATCAACCTAGCTATAAGCACTATAGATACTGAAGCTCCTCATCTACTTTCCCATCTTGAAAAAAAAGGTTTTGTCCCTAGTAGTTGGGGGAGGGAGAGAAGTAGAGAAAGTCTGAACACCATCATCTCTGTCACATCCCTTAATAAGTAAACTAAGTGTGAGAGTATTTTGGCCGTTCCCCTATAACACCTTTATTAGCACAGAACCCTGACCAATTCTGCACAGCTCCTGGTTCTGAACTTGACCATAGTATCTCCATGATCTATGGGAACCTTCTATTTCTCCTGTTCTTCCTCAGTTCAGCCTTCCTGAATCCCTCCTCATCACATCTGGGTTCTCTTTTGGCATCTGAGTCGTGGAGGCATCTTGGAATTTGGAAGAAACCTCTGCTGTGGCGTTCAAGCTGGGTTTGAATTCCACATTCACCACTCAGAGACAAGTGTTCTTTGTCTAGCTAGATCACCCTTCCAGTCTCCTGTTTTCTCCTCCTTAAAATGAGGGCAAGAATGTCTCCCTTGCAGGATTACATGAGAAAATGCATGTGAATTTTCTGACCCATGCTAGGTGTTTAGTAAGTGCTGCTTCCTTCTTTTCTTCTACAACAACAAATCTAATCAGTTAAGGGACAGGATTCAGGACTGTGTTTGGCATCATTTAGATGCTGCCATTATACAAACAAAGATGTTTGAGCCTGGACTTGGCACTATCCTTCTGTAAACTGAAGTTGTCATTAAACTCAAATGAGCACAGTATGTCAAGTTCAGCTATTTTTACACCAGGAACAAAAATGCTGTCAGTTAAGGACACAGGCTCCATCATAAGGAGTTGGGAAGGACTGTTCCCAAGAACTGACATGAGGCAAATGAGGGGCTTTGCCTGAGTTCAGCTCTGTGTCCTGGCAATGTGATGCTTTCTGTTTTTCTCTGACCTGGCACAGAGGGGCCAGAAGTCCAGAGCACAGCTTCAGCAAACCCTCGAAAGGCCTTGCAGATGGCCAGCTGTGAGAAGGTACCTGTGTCCTGGTTCTTCTCAGCCTCACACCCAGGTCCCATGCCAGGTGACTGGACAACATCCTAGTCCTAGTTTCTTCCCATTAATCATTCATTTATCAAACATGAGTTTTCCCTTTCATGCTAAGCTCTGGGGATACAACGATGATCAGTGGAGCATCAAATGACCAAGGTACTTAAAAATACTATTGTCTTTTTAAAAAATATTTATTTATTAATTTTAGAGACAGAGTAAATTGGGGGAAGGGCAGAGGGAGAAGACCTTCAAGCAGACTCCCTGCCTCGTATGGGGCCCAACGCAGGACTCAAACCCAGGACCCATGAGATCATGACCTGAGCTGAAACCAAGAGTCAGACACAACCAACTGAGCGGCCCAGATGGCTCGGGTGTCTCTCAAATAATATTGCCTTTAAATGACAGAAAGCTTCATTGAAATATGTACAATGACCAAGCAACTGACAAAAACCATGACATTTCAGCAAATGCAAGAAATAACTTTGCTGTAAAATTGGCCGTTTTGAAGTGAAAACCGGGTTTGCTGGAATTACCTGTGCAGTGACGGAAAAAGAATTAGATTGCAATCCAGGGTAGCTAGGTCTAAATTCTGAATCTTGGTTCTGGTTAAGTTACTTCTATGAGCTCCAGTTTCCTCCCGTGTAAAAGTGGAGCCATAAATACTTTCCTTATGGTTTCCTTAAGAAGATTAAAGTCAGTGAAGTTTATGAAAACACTAGGTACAGGGCCTGATATATAACCAGTGCTCAGTGAATGAGGCCAACACTGAGTTTGGAGAGGCTATAGAGGGGTCAGAAGCTTCTAACAAATCTACATCAGATAAGGTTCAGGCAGCATGGCTGAGAACAGATGGCTCTTCAGTTATCTAAATTAAATTGTATGAAAAATCTACCGTGGAGATTTTTACGTGAATTTAGATGCTGGACCTACTCTTCAGTATTTTAGCTGCCTCGCTGGACCACCCACTGTGTAGAGTTGTTTTCTCTTTAATCCATCCAACATTTACTTCTCTCAGACTCTTTTTTTGTCCTTGTGGACCTTAATTCTTTATTGGCACAAGGAGTTAGCAAGTCTGTGGGCTAAAGAATTGAGTCTCTATGAGGCCGCTTGTCAGTATCTGCCTCCAGTATCCTCTGCTGGGCCTGTTTAAAATACAAACCAACTTGCCTTCAACTTCCTTAATTTCCCTCCTGCCCTTAGCCCTATCCCTGTCCCACAAGGCATCTGCTGTTGATTTCAGTTGACATCAGGAAGTCATAAAGTCATAGGCTGGGAAGTGACAGTGAATGACTGACTGCCAGAGATGGGAGAGTCCCCCCATCTTCTGATTCCTGGCCCGTTGCTCTTCTCCTTCCTTCAGTCACTTAGGTACCACTGGGTGTTCCGGTGCCCAGGTCTGGCATCTCCTTTTAACTACACTCTCAGGAAGAGCACATGTGCCCCATCAGACTCCTGAAGACTTCAGCCAGGAGCCACCTTGCCTTCCTCCTCACCTGTCTTGAACAAATGCCTTCTTCCCTGCAATCTGGCACAAGGAAACTACCCCAAATCTCTGCTGCAAAATAGGAACAGTACATATTCCTAGTGGACGTATCAAAACCTATGTTTGTTTTACAGCTTGCATCTTTTGTCACTGATGCTGTGGTTCTTTCTTTTTTTTTTAAGGGAAAAAGAACAATCTTTGCAATTACATAGCAATTTATACTTTTCAAGGCATTTTTACGTACATGATTCCAGTTGATCCTCACAAAACCTATGCAGTACGCATGACATTATCATCCTTTAAAAAAAATAATGGATGTGATAAAAGCAGAGTCTTCTGCAGTGACTCCCCTCAGCTCACACAGCAAAGCCAAGGTGGAGCAGAAACTAGCACCCAGGTCCCGGTCTTCAGGCCAGTACTCTGGGCCACACCTCTCTGAAGGCGCCGGTGATCTTTAGGGAAACTCAAGTGCCAGCTCTTGGCGGTGCCCTTTGCAGTTCCTCTTCAGCTACATCCACCACCCCTCTGAACACTCGCAGGCCTCTTTCTTCCAGGAATGATTACGCAGAAAATGGGAACTGACAGTGATAGATGGACTTTTCCATTTTCTGCTAACGCGGCTATGAAGTCAGAGCCCATTTTAATGAATGTCCATTAAGGTCAAATTTGGAAAGCAGGTATTAAGAGTCATTGCTGCTAATTACACCCTGAGAGCTCTATTTGTATTTCCAAATTGGATAAAAAGGTTAGTAAAATGGAACGTTTCAGCACAGGCTGGCTCCCGGCTTGCTCTCCAAGTTTTCGGAAATGATTGGCTGCCCAAACTTGCTGAGAAATAATGTTCTATCTTATTCTTGCCTCATGCCTCACAGGTGAGCCAGCACCATGAGGAGTGGCTGCCTCTTGAATCCTGTCAGTCTCTGGCAGATCCGATTACATCTGGGACCCTTAAGAGTACTTGAAGCAAACGGCACTGGTCTATTTTAATCCCGCTCCTTCTAGAAACTAGAAACTGTAAGGAGAGTCTTCCTGCTGACAGGTGGCTCCGTGAAAGTCGTCCATCTGCTGCTAATTATGGCAGAGAGAAAATTCACACAGCCGAGTTTTCAGTTTATTTGCTAAAGATCTCCAAAGGTGTAACTGTCTTCCCAGATCACAAGGCCATTCACAGCATTACATCTATAGAGCCTGTTAATTATTTAAATAATTTAAAACCTAGGGTGGCAGGGGGCATTTAACAGAAGTCAGGCTGGGTGAGATTGGTTCGATGGTCTATCATGGCAGAGGGAGGTAATCTGTTCCCACAGCTCACAGAGTCTGGACTCACAGGATTTTGGTTTTTCTCCTTACTCTTCTTTTCTAGGGAAACTCAGAGTAGAGCAGAATTAGGCATATTTCAATCTTGAATTGCTTTCATTCCCAAACTCCAGTTCACCTCTGTGGTTTGTGGTCTCATCTGTAAAATGGGTATAATCTTCCAACTACCTAACCCAGAGGTGACTGTGATCTTAGAATAGGAGAACTTATTAGAAAGTGCCATGTTTGGAATAATATAGAGCTTTTTAGGCCCATTAAAAAAATAGAAATGGTTACATCTGATAGATCAGAAGATGAAATAATTTAATGAGAGAAGAAGAGATATTTTTTTCCTCCCCTGCAGTTTTTCCCCTTTTTAAATGAAGATATCAATAGAATTTAAAAGTTGACTCTTCAAGATGCCTGGGTGGCTCAGTGGTTAAGCATCTGCCTTTGGTTCAGGGCATGATCCTGGGGTCCTGGGATCGAGTCCCACATCGGGCTCCCTGCAGGGAGCCTGCTTCTCCCTCTACCTATGTCTCTACCTCACTCTCTGTGTCTCTCATGAATAAGTGAATAAAATCTTAAAAAAAAATAAAAAGTTGATTCTTCTTTTTAAAAATATTTATTTATTTATTTTAGAGAGGAAAAGAGAGAAAGAGTGTGTGTGTGTGCACATGAGCAGGGGAAGGGTAGAGGGAGAGAGAATCTCAGACATACTTCCCATTCAGCATGGCACCAGACTCGGGGCTCAGTCTGCTGACCCTGAGATCATGACCTGCGCTGATATCAAGAGTTGGATGCTTAACTGACTGAGCCACCCAGGTGCCCCAAAAGTTGATTCTTTATATATATTTTCACATATATACACAAATACAATTGTGTGTGAGTACATGTGTATGTGTGTATATACATATATATATTCCTTTGTTTATTACTTATTCCATGGTAATCATTTTACATTATATTTTAGTTATTGGTTTATGGGTCCATTTCCTTCTGCAAGACTTGGAGTGTTTTGAGGATGAGAATAATGTCTTCTCTATATTTTATGCTTCCAGTGTCTAGCAGAGCCTGATACATAGTAGATGTTCAATGTATGTTAAATTGAAGAGCCTAGACATTAAGCAAATGAAACAAATGTGATTTTACTTTATGATGAAGTTATGTTCAACATTAACCTTAATAACTGGCACTGAATCTGTCAGGTTGAATCATTTTTGACATATTTGATGATTTTTATGCAAGTGCTAGAAATTCTATAAAATCTACTTCAAAAAGACATATAGCTCCAAGTTGGATGTAATGAGCTGGGACCCTCCTGATCTATTCTCTAGATTTTGTCCTTGGCCGTTATATTGTACCCTACACCAGAGTCTGTTTTTAGGTCTAAAATGAAGGTATGATATAGTTAAGTAGGTGACTTAGATTTCATCAAATATTCCCTGATGTCTGGAATTGGGAAGCCAGAAACTGATCCCTTGTTGAATCATTTGCAGAGAATATACAAAAAAAATACACAGAGTGAGGTAATTTTACACAAAAATGGTAGAATGAGGCAATAGTGAGGTCAGAGGAGAGGAGTCCACCTCATAAGGCAAAGTAGCACTAGGTTCCTCCCAACTCTGGCCCAGGTGTTGCACTGTTATTTGGATGTCCTTTAACCTCAGTGATATTGTTGGAGTACAGTTCATATGGCTTTCCATATATTCAGGTATGCATGGAGAGTAGGTTGGGAAAATAAATTATGATAAAAATAATGTTAATACAGGTAACAATGAAGAAATATTTTAAAAGGGTTAGAAGGAAAAAAAACCAGCTAGAAGAGAGATCAGCTGGATAGTGAAAAGATTTTTATTCCAAAATGTCCTATTAGATCAGCCTAACAGCATTTGTTGTGATCTTACTTTTAAGATATTTCATTCTGTGGCTCTTCGCAGACTTTCTACTTGTGGTTGTTCAGCTCCTCTATTCTTAGAGTTGTTACACGTGCCCTGAGGCTGTAAAGCGGGCACTAGTTTTGGATAGGCCTCCTTGTACCAACATAGTTTGGGATCCCAGTTTTGAACTAAATTGCCTGACTCACCTTGCCTTTAGCACCTCCTGTTCTGATCTTACCAGCCTCTTGCGTCATGACCCAATCACTTGAATCTGAGTCTTATTTGGCCTCACTTCTTTGGCTCTGGTCCCTGGTTTCTTTCCTTGATCTCTCATCTAGTCATGCAGCCTGCAAGCTTGCCAAGCCACCTCTTTTGGCCTGGTATAGTCCCTGAAAGCAGAGTTCTTCTCCTGGCCCTTCTGGCCCCATGAGTAAGACTCCAGCAGGACACAAGGTCGATGAGTCTCATGTGTGATTCTTCCTCTACTCCCTCCCACCTTCCACAATCTTTCCCATTCTCCCTTACACTGTTTCAGAGGTTCCCATAGCAGGAGTTTACACAACCTGATTGTGCTCAAAGCCTTGTATATTTGATAAATAAATAAAAATGGGCTCCTACTTGGGAAAAGCCTGCAGAATCTTTGGCTCATAATTTGCATGTCAGGGAATAATACCTATTATATATTGTTGTATGATATTCCTTGTGTATTGATACTATCTGCCTAAATAGATGGTCACTTCCTTAGTATCTGGGTACTTCTCTCTTGTATCTCTATCAAGTTTGACGTGGTGCCCACACATATTCTAGGACAATTTTGTAAGTTGCCATACTCTGTTAACTCCTGCCTTAGTGCTGTTGCTACCACCAAACAGCTGCTAAGACTCACATACTTCTCTGTCCTTGTTTCTTTAAGATGAAATATGTTTGTGAACCAAGACTAAATGAAATGAGAGGTTGTACTTCTGTTTTTCAAGAAGAGGAATTGGTTAAAGAATACCAATAACCTTAATATGATATAATGATTGCTTACATACCACGAGTAACCTTTTTGGGGGTGATTTTATGTTTCAGCAGAGATTATTTCTGTGATAAAATGAAGTATATATGCAAAAAGTTTTTGGTAACTATTTTCTTTAATACTCCAGTGTGTGGCCTGATGTTTTGAGAAAATACCTCCATTGTCACTACTCTGGAGCTTTTGCCAAGGTACATTTTGGTTTGCTAGTGTAGAAACAGTCTTTCTGTGACCATTAAGGATTTCTTGGCAATCCTGAATCAAAATGTCTTTGCCAGAACCTAATTTGGGGAATTGCATTTTTTTTTCTCACTAATTAACTCCATTGTTTCAATTAGGAAAGAACTATTCCTTCCATCCCAGAATTCTGTCTCTGTACAGGAAGATGGCTTTGAAATCTTTCACAATGGAGGCAAGGATTTGTACTAAGCTCACCCAGCATCCCTTGTTGCCACATTTTCAAAATGGCTGGCCCTATTTTTGAGGGTCAGTATGTTGGAATCAAAGGTTTATACAGAGTTGAAAGTGACATCAAAAGAATCTACAAGAAGTTAAAAGGATTCTTATTATCCCCACCTTATGAATAAAGGTGTACTGAGGTCAAGTATGTTGTCCAGACTCATCATGGCTAGAAAGTGGGAGAATCAAGATTAAAAGATAGGTCTTTTCTCTTTTTGTCTTAGGCAGAGTAGTTCTAACTGGCTCAAGTGGAGCTCACATTCTTGAAATTGATCTCCTTAGAAGTTTGGTAACTAGCCAAGTTAATCAGTCATAAATTCTAAAACTCATATCAGCCACTTGACTCTCATGGTGCATGCTGAAGAGATACTTTGAACCTAGAGTATAGAACATAGTCAGCAGTCTGCGATCTTTGGTTAGGAAATCTAAAATTACTTCCTCTCTATTAATGCAAATTATTATAATTAGCATCAGTGATGTATTTAATTGCTATTTGTAAAAACTACTTTATATATGCATTAGGCTTTGGAAAAATAGCTATAAATATTTTGGTGGTTTGTGATAGTAAATTAATTGCAGTACTGACTTAGGAATGACTGTGATGTACACCTGAAACTAATAGGATATTGTGTGTCAATTATATTTCAATAAAAGAAGAATGATTTAGAATCTTGTTGATCTGTGAGCTCATTTCCCCAAATGACTTTGCCCCCTTGATCTGGGAAAAAAGTCACCAAAGACACCTTTAACTTCGACACATGTTCTTCATCTGTCATCCCCATATTGAAGATTTTAATGTTCAAGGAGAATAGTAGAATGGGAAAGATGCTATTTGGCCTTTCAGAAGAGGCTCTGGGAGCTGATGGGAGGAGGGATAATATTAAGTCACTGTTTTCTATTCCTGTAAGATATCCTGTCTCACATCACCCATGGAATATTAACTGATTATAAGAGATGGGATCTAGGGTCAGACATTTACTCTGTCCAGCTCAAAATGTGCTCTAACAGCAGCTTGAGGATTGTCAGAGCTGACATCAAAAGCATAGGAATAGAAATTAAACAACCTTTTGTACAGCTTCATTATATATGTTCAAATATTAATCTGTAGGTTATCATCTCAGCTAATATCTCATCTTGATTTAATAAGCTCCTTATGTTGACTTCTGCCTATATGAAGAATTTCCTTTTATCTATTTGTTCTTAATCTACACTTGTGAGAACTACATGTATTCTTCTCAGTTCTGGTGTTGCTGGTTTAATTAGGCCAGGGGTGGGGATATACTGGAAGTAGTGTGGCTGATGCTCCAGCCACTGTTAAAGGCAGTCATCATGAGAACACCATGTCTATAATACTGTCTCCTGTTGTTTCCAAGGTTGCTAGTCTTTGGGGTGCTGAGTTTGTCAGAGAAGTGAAGCAAATGTCTCCCTCCCAATGTTGGGATTTTTTGTCACCAGCATCCAACTAGTACTACTGATAACCAAATCCTTGTTCCTGCTCAGCATTTCCTTCCTAATGATGCCCACTATTTTGCTGGAGACTTTTTTTTAAAAGATTTTGTTTATTTGCTTGAGAGAGAACATGGGTGAGAGAGATAACAGAGGGAAAGAGAGAAGATCCCCACTGAACAGAGCCAGATGTGGGACTCTGTCTCAGGACCCTGGGATCATTACCTGAGCTAAAGACAGATGCTTAACCCACTGAGCCACCCAGGTGCCCCTGAAGATTTTTTTTAGTAGCTGTACCTTGATCAATATCTTTTGAAAGCAATGATTTTTAAATCCATTGTTTAGTTTGCAACCTTTTTCCTATGTATTAGGAGAAGAGGATCTTACCATTTGAGATTTATAGATGAAGTGCTGTTTAGAAGACTGGACTCTATTGTAAGAGCTTGGGAGGTTAAGAATAGTTTTATTCATGGTTTTATACTTCTTGGTGCCTAATATATTATCTAAAACTAAGTAGATACACAATTAAAATTGCCTAAATTAAATTGAAGAAATGTCTATAGCTTCCTGTGGTCATCCACAAGTCATCTAATAAGAGATGGAGAGATTGGATTTTAGACAAGATACTGACACAGGGTAGTAAATATACTGACACATGGTAGTGAGAGGAGGTAATTCATGGCTTTAGTGAATGGTTCATTATTTCATTCATTTGATAGTGATTTACTACATTCCTACTGTGTTACAGGCATAGTGCTAAGTTGAAGGAAGCTAGGATATGGTTTGAAATTCTTTTGGGGGAAATCAGAATTACTTAAAAAATTTTTAATTCTATATTGAGGTATAATTTATGTATAGTAAAATGTATAAATCTTAAGTTCACACCTAGATAATTTTTTATATTTATGTACCCATGATCAAGTTATATTTTCATCCCCTCAGAAATTTCTCATGACCCTTTCCTGTTAATTACCCTTGCTATAGAACTAATCATGTTCTAACTTCTACCAGCATATATTAGGTTTCTGTACATGAACTTTATATAAAAGGAATCATGTAGTGCATACTCTTCTTTGTGTCTGCCTTATTGTGTTTACAAACTCTTTTTGATATTAATCCATATTGTTGCTTGTGTCAGTAGTCTGGTTTTTTAAAAATTGATTGATATATTCCCAGAATTACTTTTTGACATTAATTAAAATGGTATTGTTTAGATTCTGGGAGATGGCAGTGGCAATGACATATTATTTAAATCTTCTTATATCCACCCATTTAAAAAATCAGAGTAACTAGGACGGCAAAACCAAAAATCCATGTACAACATATATAACAAAGATAAGTGAAAGGATATCTTCATAAATGCCAAAAATTGAGCAATATTAACTAGACCAGTATAGTAAAAAGTAAGCAGAGGAGGGGTAAGAAAGTATCTGATGAATGGAGTAAGAATTCCCAAAATGACAACAGACAGTCCAAATTGGTTAAGTTAGGGACAGTAGGAGCAAGAAAAAAAGCAAAAAGCAGGAAAGAGGAGCAGAGTCAGCAGATATCAGTAACTATGATTGTGGGTAAACCACATATAAAGTATTATAAGGAAAAGAAACAAAACCAAAGCAACATCCCTGTCTTTAGACGATCAAAGAAACCAGAGCATTGTACACATAAAATAAGTAAAAATTGTAAACTATTTTAAGATAGATGTAAGAAAATAATAAAGCTATGAAATAACAAAAAATGAATTAGAAAAACTCAGAAATGATATAAATAGAGAAAAGGAGGAGTTGGTAATGGATCTATCCAAGCTCAGACAATTATTTAAAATAAAATATAATTTTAGAAATGAGAACTAAATGAAATGGAGTACAAGAATGACACCATAGAAAATTCCTTAAGAGAAATAGAAGATGAAAAGGAGGGGGAGAATGCTTAAACCAAAAAAGAAAGAAAAAGAAAGAAAGAAAGAAAGAAAGAAAGAAAGAAAGAAAGAAAGAAAGAAAAGAAAGAAAGAAAGAAAGAAAGAAAGAAAGAAAGAAAGAAAGAAAGAAAAAGAAAATAGAAAGTGATACAGAATATAGGCAGTAGAGATCCAATACATGTATAATAGGAGTTCCCCCTAAAGGAAGCCAAAGCATGGAATAGAATTAATATGAAAAACTACAATTCAAGTAAAATTTTCTGAGATAAAAGGTAAATTAAAACTATACACTGAAGAGAAACATATTATTTTGGGGGAAATCAATTTAGTGTGGCCAAACTGAAATGAAAGGAACTAAATGAACTAAACTAAATGAAAGGAAAAGCTACTTTGAGCATCCAGACCATAATATTGCATCATGCACAAGGCAGGAAAACAAACCAGATTGTAAGTCTTTCCAAAAGCAATGGTTTATGATCTGAAGACAATGGCAAATTGAATTTAAAATTTTTAAAAATGTAAAAGAAATGAAGACAATGGAGAAACATATTTGTGATACTCAAGGACAAAAAAAGTGAGCCAAGGAGTTTATACCCAGCCAGTTTATACTGATTGTCAAGTATGAGGATTGTAGCAACATGTTATATACATGTAGGAATTCAGGGACCAGCTAAGGAATCTACCAAATGACTGAAGAGGCATTGACACAAGGACCAGCATTTAACAGTAGCAATCAACATGTGTGATAATAAAATTGTATATGCATACCTCTCCATTTCTTCTGAAAACAAAAGGTTTGAATGCAAAAGAACCTTTCAAGCAGATATGAAATATAAAGTTAAGTATAGTCAAAGCTGACCCAGTAGTGTTCAACTAATTCAGGTACTTGAGGATCAGAGACAGATTTATTATGGATGTATCCCCCATAAGGAAAACATTGATTGTGTAAGGTGAAGCTCTGAGTGCCATGATGGATGAGTAGTCATAGGTCAGTATCCATGAATTATTGGCTGCATTGGGTTTTCTAAGGATCCATTCACAGAATGCCTGCAAAGAATTCCCAGAAGATCCATACCAAAAGAGAATAGCACAGAAATACCCTCTAGAAATAACCACCTAAGACAGCTTTCCTTTAGGTAACTATTTCTAGAGTGAATATTACCCTGTTCTAAAAATAAGTCATCTGTGTAACCCTAAAAAGAATAGTCACAGGTATCCTGATTTTGAAACCATCACACGGGTTTGGGGGCACAAGGTGATATGTTGAAAATGCTGTCAAGAGAACTGTGAGGGGTTTTTGAGCTAGAACTTGCTACACGTGGTTCTCCTATGAATGCCTACCTATAATCTGAATGCCTGGAGCATGCACATGATATTTCAAAGTTTGCTGCCTGGCTTTGCCTATAAAACACCACATTCTTCCATTGCAACAGTACTTACAATTTAATTTGTTAAGCACAGCTGACTCGCAGTCACACCTGGAACAGTAGGATTGAAGGTCTGCCTCAAGCAACTTATTCTAGTTCTTTGGCTACATGAGCTGTATGCTGTATACATCCTATTTCTACAGGAATGATTGTTTGGGGCATTTGGAAACAGTGAAGTGCCTTGTTGCATGTCCTTGGTCCCCAAATCCAAGGATTGTTATTGTTGCCAGATTGTATTGCTTGCAGAAAGATAGGACACAGTCTTTGAAACTAATGGGCTAAATTTTGCTGAATAACATTTTCCTTGTTTTATTTATCCCCAATAAGGATAATTTTGAGATATTCTAAAAATAATTGTATTGGATACAACTTTCCTTTTGGAATTGAACTGAAATAACCATGTCAGAAGCCAACAAGCAGATGGTAAACTTTCCATTTCTGCTGATTTGGGCTAGATTTTTCTTAAAGCTGAAGAGGGGTTTCATGCCTTAAGATCTTAATGCCTTCCGGTACCTTTTGACTATAACAGATTTGGGTCATTCATTGAAGACACACATTTATTTCTAGCCTAGATAATCTCAGTGTTGTCTTTCTGCTTAATTATTATAAATGATTGACACCAGAAGTGCTGAAACATGAATGTGAAATTACAGAACACTCTTAAATTCTGGTGTTAATGAACCCAGCATCATTTCTTATTTGTTGTTGTTAGTGTTGGACTTTGTTTCTGTTTCAAGGTGTTGCGGTCGTATAAGCTCCTTTTTTTTTTCTTGGATAATTTCAGAACTATGTACTGCTTATAGAGGAAGCTAAAGGTGTCACAGGTCAATACTTGTGGTTCCCGGCAGACCAGATGTAGTTCATGACTTCCTCCATGATTTCTACTTGCCTCTTTAGTGTTGCCTTTTCTTCTCAAGGATACTGCCCCTTCTCAAAACTCTACCTCCGTGATTCCACAGCATTTACTTAGCACTCATTCTGTGTTAAGCATTTTGTTAGACACATCCAGTTTCCCAACTTAATCCCTGTAGTGGCTAACTTGTATATGGTAGGAATATTTGTCCCTCCTCTTTTTTAAAAGATGAGGAAAACTGGAGTTGGTTAAGGGAGTGACTTGCCTAAGGCCACGGAAAGCAAGTTGCAGAGTAAGAACTTGAGTATTCAGGTTTTAGAACCAAAACATCTGGCTGTGAATTTTAAAAGCAGCATTTACTAGCCAGTCACTTAAACTGATTGAACTGAGTTCCTAAAATAGTTTTAGGTTTATGACAAATTGAGAGGAAGGTAGAGATTTCCTATATACTCCTTGCCCACACACATGCAGAATCTCCCTCATCAGAATAATACTTTTTTTTTTTTTTTACCAACAATGCACCCACACTGACACATCATAAAAAGTCCATAATTTATCATAGGGGTCATTGTTGGTGTTGTACATTCTATGGATTTGGATAAATGTATACTGACATGTATCCATCATTATAATATCATGCAGAGTATTTTCACTGCCCTAAAATCCTCTATGCTCTGAGTTCCTTGTTTATTCAAAATGAGGATCATTCCTATTTTATACAGTTGTGAGGACCAAAGATAATATATACAAAAGTGCATGGCACAGAGTCTGACACATAACAAATACTCAAAACCTAGTAGTTGTTAATTTTTAAGAACACTCCTGTTATAGTTTTAAGTGGTTCTTATTCAATGTAATACAGAGACAGAGGTTTAAGGCCTGGAGATAGAGGTATGGATACGAATCCTGAGAATTAATTAATTACTTTATTTCTCAATGTCAGAGCTTCATTATCTACAAAATGTAATAATAATAACATCTACTTTATTAGGTGGTAAGGATTAAACAAAATAATACTAATTGAATTTTTTGAAAAGTACTAGTGCCTGGTAAATATTTGATAAATTCCAGTTTGTTCCTCTCCTCCCTCAATGTCAGCCCATTCTTAGAAAAAGATCAGGTGAATTCCTGTGCCCTAAGAATTACGTTGATGAAAAGTCTCAATACAACATTCCACCCTGACAACTTCTTTGACTCAGGTTTTACCATCTGGTGGCGAATTTTATGAACCAGCAGCAGAATCTGGGAAAACAGAGCCTCTGTCTGTTAGAGTAAACTGTGGTCCAAATGTATTTAGCCTTTCGAATTTTGTGGAAAAATGCATCCTGCTGGCACAGTTTGGTATCTGATCCTCTAGTTTAAGTCCAATCCAGAGAATGCTAGAATCTCAGGTGGAAAGGACATTAGCAGTGATCTGGTTTGTTTTTCTTACCATAAATTCCAGGTAAGTTGTCATACCCTCTCTCTGCAAGCTGATTTACTGCTGGGGATCAAGCTTAAGTCTGCATCTCCTCTGAAACCCTCCCCACTGTTAGGAGGACACTGCTTTTTTCCACACTCCTGATTCACCTACTATCTTGAGGCAAGTCTGCAGGGCTCTGTGTCATTTCTTGTGTGCATGTTTAATTTCAATCTTTAACTTTTCAGAAGTCTATGACTTGCCTCCCAACTAGATTATTAACTCCCCAAGGACATGACTCATGTGTTATATTCCTTTGGACTAATTAACAACCCTGTGTTTCATCCTCTGCAGTGAGGGTACAAAAGTAATTGTCAAATAAGCTTCTGAGGCCCTCAGTCAAAGATGGGAAAGGCATTTCACTTTTCCTATCAGCACCAATCAATTGGTAGAAGCTTCCTGGAGTATGCTGCACATTTGATAACTCTATTCTGAAGTGATCTGTGTTTAGAAAAATGGCATGATGTGCTGGAATATTCTGGAAAAAAATGAAAAGGAGGCCTTATGCTGGGCCTTGAGAGATAGGCAGAACTTTAATAGAAAGTGCCATGAATTACAGTGGTAATCCAGTTGGGGCAAAGGCATGAAAAGTATTGATTATAGCACAGAACACCATGCTTTAAACATAGTAGGTATCTCACCAAAGACAGTTGAATTACATGTTTGTATAAAGGGACTTGCCTCCAGGGTCAGATACAGGACAAGTCCCATGAGAAGAAGGCATCATTTAAAAAATAACAAAAAGCAAAACACCATCAAAGTAATCAGAATCAAATATCATATGAGTCCACTCATATGTGGAATTTAAGAAAAATGAGCAAAGGAAGAGAGAGAGGGAACAGAGGGCAAGCCAAGAAATAGACTCTTAGCTCTAGAGAACAAACTGATGGGTACCAGAGGGGAAATGGTCAGGGTGATGGGTGAAATAGGTGACGGGGAGTGCAGTTGTTGTGATGAGCACTGGGTGATGTATGAAATTGTTGAATCACTGTATTGTATACCTGAAACTAGTATCACACTATATGTTATCTCAGTGGATTAAAATAAAAATAAAATAAAATTTTTTCTATCTTAAAGAAAAAAGCATCAAAGTATTGAATCAGCTGGCTATTTCCTGGCTCGGGTGTTAGGATTTAAATGATCTGATCAGGATATATAAGGAATAGGAAAAGTAGTGGGTGACTAGAGAGAGATCTCTAAGAAGGCTTTGATCTTTTGTAGGTAGCTATGGAAAATGATAGACATCATCAGCACTAAGGGCCTCCTCTGACTTTTGCAGAAAGGTTCCTACCTCCCTCTTGGAACAATGGTCTCTGTAGTTGGGCACAATATATGTTATTATATAATTATTTGGACTTAGTTCCAACTTTCAACTTCCTGAGTTTCTATTGTAAGAGAGGGGCTTGGTGGTGAGGGGCAATATGGGCAGGTGGTTAAGAGCATAATTTCTGTGTATGAACCAGCTCTATAATTGCAAGCAAGTTACTTAGTCCTGCAAAGCCTCCTTTTCTTCATCTGTAAAATGAGAATGATACTTATGCCTATTTCTAGGTTCAATGTGAGAATCAAGGAAAATACACCACTTAAGGTATGCCAGGCACTTGTTTTAACTACTTCATGTATATTAAGGCATTTTTAAATGATTTTTAAAAAGATTTTATTTATTTATTCATGAGACACACACAGAGAGAGGCAGAGACATAGGCAGAAGCAGGCTCCCTGCGAGGAACCCGACATGGGACTCAATTCCAGGACCCTGGGATCACAACCTGAGCTGAAGGCATATGCTCAACCACTGAGCCTCCCAGGTGCCCTATTAAGGCATTTTGACAGCCCTTAGATGTAGCTACTATTATTTTTTCTGTTTAATTTGTGAGGAAACTAAAATTGAGATTAAGTGATTTGCCCATCACTACTATCCCAGACATGTGAAGATAGTCTTTTCTCTGACAAAGAGTTCCTGCCTCTGGATCCATAGGATTCTTCTATTTTTTTTTTTGTTTTGTTTTGTTTTGTTTCCCATCTCTCAACATGAGAGCTTTCACTGTCTGAGATGGCAGAGGGCAGGCAGTGTGGGCTCCTCATGAACCCAGCTACACTGACAAAAGCCTTGGTTAAGGTTGACTTCAATTTCTGTCTCATTCCCTGAGCCTGCATAGTCTTTAAGTTCCAGGACTTAGTTGTTGTTGTTGTTTTTTTATAATCTACATGATTTACCTTTTAGAAAGAAATCAGTCATAATTCTCACGAAATTGTTTTTTTTTGGGGGGGGCGGAGTTTCTTTTGTTTTGAAAAGAACTAAGGTTTAAAAATCACATATTTGTCAATTTCTGAATGGATTTGTCTACCCATTGTCATCTTAGAGCAGTAGCATTTGTACAATAATCCAAATATTTTCTCATGTCTGTTACAATCTTAACCAATATCATAGAGTTTGAGACTGGGAGGGGAAAAAAAGCAGCACCACTGCTTTGTTGTTGAGTTGTGCTCAACAACAGCCCAGGCACCCCCATAGTTTTTGTGAAATGATTTTCCTCATGAGCCTAATTTCTTCCTTTTTTTTTTTTTTTTAATTTTTATTTATTTATTTATTTATGATAGTCACAGAGAGAGAGAGAGGCAGAGACACAGGCAGAGGGAGAAGCAGGCTCCATGCACCGGGAGCCCGACGTGGGATTCGATCCCGGGTCTCCAGGATCGCGCCCTGGGCCAAAGGCAGGCGCCAAACCGCTGCGCCACCCAGGGATCCCCCTAATTTCTTCCTTAAGATGACAATGGGGACACAAAGGAACAAAGCAGGAAGACAGCTAAGGATTTACACCAACTTGTCACACTGAGCAAGCTTGAGCTTCATGTCTACAGAACCTGGGTCTTCCCTGAGCCACCCTCTTCTCCATTCCAGCAGGTCTTGACCTGTCATCAGCCTGTACCTCAAACTTAGCATCCACAAAAATACCCAGAGAATATGTAAAACATACATTCCTGGCTGCCTGAGATTTAGTAGGTCTAGCATGAAGCCCAAGAATGTGCACATCTAATATATTCCCTAGAATCTCACCTAGAATTGCTCAAGTCTGCAGAGCAAGCTCATTCTTACAGCTACCTATTTGTTTTTATCCCTCCCCCCCACTCTCCTAGGACTGATAGACCTTCCTCCCACTCATTACCAATCTCAATCCTGTCCATTCTTATAAGTCCAATACTAGTTCGGTCTCTGCCATAAGCCTTCCCCAGCTCCTCTTATCTCTTTCTCTCCACCTCTCTCTCTCTCTCTCTCTCTCTCTCTGCCTTCAAAACAAGACAAAACAGAACTCCTTTTAGTTCAACCCCAGTCTCCTGATCCCAGCCTCACCATTCTGTGGCTTGAAGGAGAGGGCAGGGAGTGTGATAAGCCATGGAAGATCTGACTTAGGCTGGTCTTAGGAATGTCACTCATCTGTTTCCTCACCTGCTGTCCAAGCCAAACAGACCCCTAGACGGAATGGCCTGGATGCCACCAGGAGTTCCAGTTCCCCTCATCAGAGCCCCAGCTTTCCAGGACTGGATGAAACTGGGCAAGCAGAGCCTTCTGCACCCTAGCCCTTGGACCTACAAAGTCCATGTCTTTGTGGAAAAAGCTCTCCCTTTCCTGTCTCAAAGTGCAGTGTTCTAAAAAGCCGAGTGGGTTGTGAGAAGCCCTACTTAACCTGCATAGGCCGCTCATCTCGGCACCATTTCCCTGAGCCCTTGGTTATTTTTACTCTCTCTGAGCTTCTTCCCATTCTTCAGGTGCTGGGCGAGGTGGCGTTCATTTGGCTTTGCTTCTGACACAAGATAAACGAGCTTGGGGCCCTCGGCGATTCACTCTGGCTGCCAGGGGGTTCCAAAATAGCAAACTATTTTTCATAACAGCAACGTGATATGAAGGGAGATGCAGCAGGTGCACTCAGATTTCCCATCGCCGTCTGGGGCGCGTGGTGGAGGGAGAGGATTCATTAAAGTTTGCACTTGTATCCAGGAGAAAGAAGGGCCGCTCTCACAGTGGCCGTTTCCCTTTGGCTGGGTCAAGGTCTCACCTCCTGAAGGCAAATCTTGTCCTTGGGCAAGGTGGAAGTGCAATAAAACAGCAGCCCGGGCACCCCCATAGAGTTCCATGCCTTTTTGTTTTCCCTCGTACAAAGATAAGGTTATGGATGTGAATATCCGCCAAGTATTTTTTTTAAAACACTATCTTGTGTGTTAAGTGAAAGAGCAAGATTTCTTAAAAGTTGCAAATATTTGGCATTTTAATTCATTAAATGTGTGGGCATTTCAGAAATTTAAAGGGTCAACTTTTCTTTTACTGTCCCCATTTCCAGAAGTGTGAAGGTGAAAGATTAAACTGGCATTGCCTCTTTCGGTTTCTCTTATGCTCTTGACTCATTAGGAAAACAGCTTCTGCTTCTGCTGCGCTAGTCGCTCTTAAAAAGTTGGTCCCCAGCCCTACATCTGATAATCTCCCCTTATCCCCCATCATGAATTATGTACATGTTTTTAGGATGGAAATTGTAATAAAGCAAAGAGGACTTTAGTTTGTATGTACTGTGAATTTCTTTTTGATGTTTCTCTCCCTCCCCATCAAGTTACTAGATATTACTGGTAAGAAATGAAAAATAAAATTGAAGTATATGTTATAGTAATAATGATGATGAATGATGACAATAATAATAATGGCTTTTCAAAATTGGAGTGAGTCTGGAGGGACAAATCTGACAAAAATGTCCAGAGTCAAGGCCAGAGTACGAGGGAGCAGGTATTTTGTTTAAGAGCGGCATGCTAGTGAGCTGTAATTGAGTGCATAAGACACTGGATGCTGTCTTATAATACATCTTAATTTAAACATTTCTTTTTCTCAGGGGACCACAGAGTATGTGGTGCATGAATAAATAAATGCCATGACTTATTTTGGAGGCCCCAATCATAATACAATTATATGCATTGCAAATTTTCCTATGCTACTTTTAGTTTCTGGTGTGTGTGTGTGCGTGTGTGTGTGTGTGTGTGTGTGTGTGAGTGTGTTTTAATTATTAAACTGCATTGCAGAAAGAGCTATACCTTAATGTGGCCACAGAAAAGGAGGGGTTTCTCAAACCAGACAGCAGAATCTCCTCCATCATGAGCTTGACCCCTTCAGAGAATGGTGATTAGGTTTTATATGGAGTTAGACTTATTCCTGGCCTGGCTCAATCAGGCACAGAGAGTCTGGGTGTAGAACGACAGAGCTGTGACTCTCGCTTATGGTCTTGTCTTTAGAGACCATTTCTCTTCTCAAATCAGTGGTAGCTCCTGATCCTACCAGAGAAAAATAATACATTTTTCCTCCTTAAGAACAGCATTTTCTTTCCTCGGGTCACTAAGATCCATTTGCTAAATAACTCTTGAAGTCTAAAAAATCGTCTCTGAGTAGCCAGAAGAGGTGAATTCAACCTTGCAAATAGTTCTCTAAAACCATCACCCCTCTCAAAAGCCTTTTCTCTTTATACAGTGTAAGTCCTACCCATCCGGAATAATTTGCTGTTTCATATCTCTCTTTCCTAACTATCTCTGACTTTGGTGTCCCTATTTCTCTTTATTAAGAAAGGATCTGGGTGGCTCAGTAGTTAAGCATCTGCCTCTGCCTCAGGTCGTGGTTCCGGGGTCCTGGGATCGAGTCCCACATCAGGCTCCCTGTAGGGAGCCTGCTTCTCCCTCTGCCTGTGGTCTCTGCCTCTCTCTCATGAATAAATAAATAAAATCTTAAAAAAACAAAAAAGAAAGCATGAGAGAGATGCAAGATAGTGGAGAGGCTAAAAGCACTGGCTGCAACCATACAGACCAAGGATTGAGTTCTTTATTTTCTACTTCCTACTTATTTATCAGCTGTGTGACCATTGGCAAGTCACTTAACCTCTCTGTGCCTTAGTTTTCTCACATATAAAAAGGTGATAATAATAGGACGTGTCTCACTGGATTGTTGTTAAGATAGAATGAGATACTGCTTATAAAGTACTTGAGAGAGTATCTATATGATCCTAATAAATATTAGCCATTATCCTACCTTTTGATTTTCCAGACCAGTCTAATTAAGAAATTGAAAACAATCAGATATTTGGATTAACCTGATTTGGGAGCTGAATTATTCTCCTTCATTTTGTAATGTCAAGGAAAACCCAGAATTTTTAAAGCAGATACACCCTCCTTTCCATATACCCCATTCTTATACACACCGAGTGTGCTGCCTTCATAGGTATGGCCGCACATAAGACCCGATGAATAGGGAATTGAGGAGCAAAGCAAGGTTTGTGGTTGATTTTATTTTCGGTCTACCCAGACACGTTGACTTATTTTCTCTCTCTTAATATTTAGGGTCCTGATGATTCCTCTCTTGCTGGAAAGCTCAAGCTCTGGACTCATGAGCCCCCCAGGAGACTGATTATTATAAATTATCGTTGACCTCCTGTCCATTTAAACCCAGAGGTCAGAACTTGAAAGACGGTGTAAAGATTGACACAGGTGCAATTGGGCTTCAGCTTTAAAGGAACCTGATGGTGCTGTGTGGGAGAGATAACCGTGGCTAATAGGCCTGGTGGAGCCTGATAGGGAGCCAGGATCCTAAGGCTGGTGAGAGAGGTAGAGACTTTAGAATGAAGGTCATGGACAAGGGTGGCACACCAGTGACTCTGGCCAGCAGGTGGGGCCACAGCCCATCTCCACCAGCCAGGTGGAGTCCCCTGCATGTTTTCTATGGCCTTTGATTTTCATTATTACTTTGGAACTTGATTTCTCTGTGGGAGTTTTTTTTCTGTTGTCACCGCAGTTCTTTTCCTTCCCTTCTTCATTCTCATTCAGTTCATTTCACAGATATTTGAGTGTGTACTATGTGCCAGGCACTGATCTAGGCACTGTCGATAGAGGATTGACTAAGGCTCATAGGGTCTCTGTGTTTTATTTTTTATTTTTATTTTTTTTATTTATTTATGATAGTCACAGAGAGAGAGAGAGAGAGGCAGAGACACAGGCGGAGGGAGAAGCAGGCTCCATGCACCGGGAGCCCGACGTGGGATTCGATCCCGGGTCTCCAGGATCGCGCCCCGGGCCAAAGGCAGGCGCCAAACCGCTGCGCCACCCAGGGATCCCAGGGTCTCTGTGTTTTAGTTGCTGACATACAGAGACATAATCCAGTGCTTCCCAAACATTAATGTGCATGAAAATCATCTGAAGATCTTGCGAAAATGCAGATTCTGATTCGGGAAGCTTGGGCGGGGCTGGAAACCCTGCAATTCTTAATTACCTTCTGGATGATACCAGTGCTGCTGGTCAAAGACCTACATTTTGTGTAGCCACAACATGAAGCACTTCTGTTCCCCCTCCTCTCTTCAGTCACTGGCTGACTGTCCTCATTAATGTCAGTGGAGTTTCACAATATCAGACTTGACCTTTCCTGTGAAGCTGTCCAGCTATGTTCTGTGACCCTGACCTAAGCCGGCGTTCACTCAAATATCCAAGAAGCACAGGGAGAAACAGGTGGGATGATATGGTTAGGTGACCCCAGGACTTTCCATCCTGGCCAAGTATTCGGTTGTACTGTGAGTGGGGCCCCTGGGAATCAGCTGCAGAGGACAGCTCTTGGCTCCTGGTTGTTAGTAGTACATCAAGCACATTGCGTGGTACAGCCTCTCTGGTAACTGGGGTGCCATTTACTAATTTACCGCTCTTACATGACTAATTTAACTCTAGTTACTACTCGGTCATTAGGGAGTCACTTATTCACAAAGCAGAATCAGGCTAAGTAAATAATAGGAAGCTAGGAAAAGAGAGGAGGAAAGTAGAGAGTGGAAGTTAGCTTTTAATTCAGGCTACAGATTGCTGGTGTTTCATACAGACCCGCATTTAGAGCACAAATGCAGACTCTTCCTCTGTTTTTAAGTCCCTGTGACCCTAAATGAATAGAATCCTGTAGCGGAGAGCAGCTACCTTCTCTTCTAATAAGAATCACATCCCAATAGAATGTACATTTCCAATTACTATGCAAAAACAATGGCAGAGTTACTTAAAAATGTACAGCCCCCTGAGGGCTCTCAGTGCTGTAGTTCATGTGAATCTATCATTTGCATGCAACTATTGTGGGGAACAACCGAACCCTCCATCACAGACTAGTTAATCAAGCGAGAAGCCCCTAAATTTCTCTGCAAAGATTTTCGAGTTCTGGAGCTAAATATGCAATGGGTAATATATTCTGGCTGTCTGCACGCAGCCTTCCTCGTTTCATTCTGAATGTCATGGTGTTTGCGTTGACATTTAGATGATGGGTCATCTTGGATTTCTCCTGTTCACAGCTGGAACTTTAGTGGCATCTCCCATTGGTAATAGCTGTGCTGTTTTCCCCCCTCGTGACTGAGCCATTTACAAACCAAGAAGAGGAAAAATTATATATTTGGGTACAGACTGTAGAAGAAAAATAAACTAACAGCACAGTAGGAAAGGTGCCTAGGGTTACTTTCTGTGGATAACTGAAGATCAAGTGGAAGTAAAGGACTCAAATGATGTATTTCCCCCACCCTGACCTGCTAGTGCTATTGCCAGACTTGTTATTGGAAAGTTAGATGAAAATAGTCTGCAAACACACACTCCAGGATCAACCACAGCCACTAATGCAATAAGATTTGAGAAAATTGGAGACATTTCTTTCTACAAATATCTGCTTTTCTGATCTATTAAAGGCGCTTGGAATTCTCTCTAGCATTAATCTATCTGTCTGTCTGCCCGTCTATGTTCCCGAAATCCCCTATAAAGATACAAATGGGTTTTCTGAATGGAACTTCCCTGCTAAGACACTGGTAGTCACAAACATTTGGTATCAGCTTTAGCAATCTGTATCCAGGGCCCTGAGGTGCCAGTGGGGCTAGCGACCAGGGAATGCAGGCCAGAGGCAATGCTTTCAGAACTACAGAGCTCCAAGTGCCAAAACCAGAATGGTCCATTGCCTCTAGTATGCAATGCAAAATAGAGACAGTTTTGTACTATAAAATTAGTGTAAGAAAGTCAAACTCAGTTTTGATTTTTCCTATGATGCCAAAATATTCTCATAGCATTTTATGTCACTATCTATTTTATGAGTGTTCTAAGCTTGTGCTTGGCCAGCCAAGCCAACTTTGTTGGTTCTGGGAGCCAGAAAAATCCAGGAAGAGTCAAGCCAGGGGATGGAGGTTTGGCAGAGTCATGGGCACAAAAGGAGACCAAAGAGAAGGGAGTAAAATATTTCTCCATGAAATCTACCTATTTGGTAATTTTGCTAAGATTAGGCTGGGTGGTTTTTCTTTCAGGGACGAAAAAGAAAAGCCATCCCTCTTTTCCTTTTTAATCCCTCAAATCATTTTCTATTCTTGCCCCTGCTAAGTAACAGCTCAGCTCTGAGGTTAACTCGGCAGAGCACTTGTCACTCCGCTGATGAATTGTGAGGGTTTGTTGGGCCGATTTGGCTGGAGGTGGCATCTCCTTACACCCTCTCTGAAGTGGAGAGAAGATGTGAACTGAACAATCACTGTACACTTTACCATCCTACCAGAAGAATGGCAGAGTCTGGGCTACTTTTCTCATAGTGTAGGGCTTTGCTTGTTTTAGGTAATGATAAATGACCCATTTTCTAGAATTAGGATGGGACGGTGAGAATACTTATAGCAATACTTTACATCTATGAGATATCATTATGTATATTAGCTCATTTGCAGCTCACAGAAGTTCCCTGAGGTAAGTCTAGCCACCCGTGGCATCACCTTGATGTCATAAATTTGGAATCTGGGATCCACAGAGGCAAGGTAAACTGCTCAGGGTTACGCAACTAGAGTATTGCAGAATGGACTTGAACTTGAGTCTTCTGACACTTTCCCACTGTATTCCACGGGTGGGTCCCATTCCTAAGTCCCACACTGGAGAAAAATAGGAGTCTCAAAGGCAGAACTGGTCGTCTTTGTGATACCTGCCAGACATACGTACAGAACATCTGCCACCATCATAAAGGCGAGACGTACCCAGCTTCGAGCAACTTGAGAGAAGAGCCAAAATGATTCTGATGGGAATTGGAGAGAAGAGTTGGTAATGAGAAGAGTTTGTAATTTTCTTTTAGACTTTATATGAACATAATGGGGATTACAGACTGTTCAGACAAGCCATTCTGAAAAGTTGGCTTGTAGTCTAGGCTTTATAGAATGATGGCCACAATTTTATTCCTAACATCATTAGGCTCAAAGAATCTTCCTGAAGCGCAGAAACTGCAAATGACAGCTGACTCCAGAAACTTTCATCACGAACCCAGAGTTCCTGCAGATATCTGAATGGTGCTGATGGTGCTTAGACACTGTTCCAAGGAGTTTACAATATTAATTCATTGACTGACCATAACAACTCTCTGAGTAGGCATTATATTATCCTTGTTCTCAGAATAAGGAGACTAATGCAAAGGGAGATTAAGATGAACAGAGATCATAAGATTTCTCTTTCTCTTATCAAAATTCTGAATTTAAGCAAATTCAGAATTTTGCTTAAAGCTTTGAGGTAGGGCAAGCATTGCAACGTATGTTCCCAAACAGCCACTGTTGTTATTGGCAGCTTGCTATATATCAGGCTCTGTGCTAAATGCTTTATACAAAGATCCTGTGAAGTTAATACTGTTACACCCCCTTTTTTTTAATAGATTAGAAACGGCAGATTAGAGAAACCAAGTAATTTATAGGGTCATACTGTTAATAAGCAGCTGAGCTCAAACTAGAACTCAGGGCTCCTGGTTTCTAAAAGCCATGCTCTTAACCACACCAATAAGCTATTTTTCAATTCCTAAGTGGACTAAAGCTACTTGTGTGGATCCATTAGTATATTCTAGTTCCTAAGTACCATGAATGGAATTCAAATGCCTTGGGAGGGACCTGGACAATGTAGAATTGTGAGGTTCATAGTAGAACCCTTGGCAATTACAGAGAAGAAAAACAGTGATTTTGAGGAGGCAAGCACCATGATTGTCAACGAATTTCAATTCATTTCACCTGTAACTACCGGCCACTGGGTATAAACTGTCATTCTATTACACATTTCAGCGTGATGAAAGAAAGGTGTGTGTTATACCTGCCCTCAGGAAACCCACAATCTTATTACATCGACAAGGTGTTACATAATATATTTGACAGTAAGCACAGAGCTTGATGCAAGCAAATTCTGGCCACCTAAAATTTTAGCATTTGTGGTGCCAAAAATGTATAGACTGAAAAAGATGGAGAAGTTGCAAGTTCTTTTTTTCTGGGCAGACTCCCTTCCCTTCCACCTTCTACCTCTCTGTAGTCATTCATGAGGCACTTGTTAGTCTTTAACATCAAGACCAGCAGTCCCTTGAGCCTTCCCTATTCTTCCACTCCACAACCCCTCTTTTGGATCCACTTTCCTTTTCCTCTGGCCAAAACCCAGTGACCATCTGTTCCTTCCTCTCATAGCATCTATGTTTCCTGTCTTCTCGCATGACCAGTGATGTCCTCCATTCCTACCTGTCAGTGTCCAACCTGAGTAACCTCTGTTGCCTGCCTTCTCATCTCCCATGACTTGGCAGTCATGAAAACAGTGGTAATGTGGTCCACTAAATTCCACCCCCCAGCTGGCTTCTGAGTCCATAAATGTATTGTCAGCGTCCTGCTGCATTCTCCACAGTGGCTGAATCCGCCCTTCTCTGGGCTTCTTACACTCCTATGTCTATTTCCATTTCTTGCATTCAGAGAAGATTAAAACCCATCATCTTTACTGCTCACGGCTATACAACTTTTAGTCTACTGCCTTTTACCACAGAGTCTTTCAGTATTTTTACTCACCATCCTGCTCTCATTCCTATGTCTGCAGAAGAAATAGCTTCATTTTCACAGAATTCAAACTCTTCAAAATAAGGAGGCTCCAATGGCTAGTATGAAGTATGTTTTTGGAGGAGATAGTTCTACTGTACATTCTTTCTCTTTCTACTACCCATTCTGGCTCTCTTTCCTCAGCCTAAAATATGCTTAAGCCTCCATTTTCTCGAAACAAACACAAAACCCTCCATTTCGCATATCAAGGTTTAGGCAGACTTCTTTAAAAAAGAAATCAAAATACATTTCCTTGCCAACTTCTAACTCATTTTACTGTATGTGGCTTCTGCTTCTATTACTCCATAGAAACTGCACTCTTTGGCTTCCTAGTGTTAGAACTTTTGGCCTTATCTCAGATTTTATCCTGTTTGACTACTGATGGATGTTTCATCTGAAAGTGAAGAATATGAAATTGGAGAGCAGGTCCTTCTGAATGAGCCTGGCACTCAGGATCCATGCAATGGTCCCACCATACCTTCCTAATGATTTCCACTAACACTCTTTTCCACTCATCTTGTCATCCAGTGCAACACTCCACAATAGACCCAATGCTTGATCACATCTGCCCTTTTCCTCAGCTGAATCTTAAATTTGGAATTTATTTCTTCTACTCCACCTATCAAAATCTTTCACCTATTAAAATCCTACCCATCCTTCATTGTCCGAGTCACGTATGACCTACCCTCCCTATTTTTCAGTGTTCACATCTCTGTGTCAACTTTGTACATTCTACCTTTTACATATTTTTCTTTCCCTCCCAGATGATGACTTAGGAGAATATCCAGGCTGACAGAAGTTATCTAATTTCTTGTTATCATTGATTAGCAAAGCACCTAAAGTACAGCAGATGCTCAGTAAAATCTTATTGAGTGGATTGTTGAGTGTTCTCCATGGTCAAAAAAAGGAAGAAAAGAAAAGAGAAAAGAAAAGAAAACACACGCTAGCATAGTCAGGTCAAGTTTCATGGTGGAGGTACTCTGTAGCATTATGTATTCTTTTGGTGTTACAGAAATTATGGTGCACTTTATTCCACTTTGGCCACAAATGTTTTGTAAAGCCTACCATATCTTGCTTGTTTGTGTTTACTGTGCTGCAGACATGAGACAAGCACGTTTGTTGCATTGGTCTGCTTATTCCCAAAATAACCCCTTGGCATGAGTACTAGGATTATCTCTCTTGTTTAGATTGGCACTTCATCTATAAAATGAGCCTTAGAATGTTCAAATAATTTGTCAGAGGTCACAGTTGAAAATGGGCTGAGATGGGATTTACACTCAGGTTAAGAGAAGCTAAAATCTAACCTCTTAATGATCACACTATATTATTTCCACACTAAGCTTGATTTTTAGATTTTTTTCAGACTTAAGATCATTCATAAAATCTACGTTTATTTAGTCTCAGTCATTTGAATCTAAACATTGTGTTCAAGTTCCAGTCTCTCAATTTATTCTTGATTTATGGCTCAGTACCCCGCTGTGGGTTGTGGAGGCACCTGTCATTTTTGCTGCACGCATGACTTTTTTCATTATTATCCCAAGAATAGAGGCTGATGTTTTCATTAAAGTCATATAGAATCTCATATTCTTCATGAAAAGCTGTTGATTTCACCTTTAAAACTCATCCATGTTCTCCCTTGTCATGGTGAAGTCATATGTTGTGATATTGACCTGGTGCAGGGATAGCCTTGTCTCTTCCTCAGAGAGGATAAATCCACACATGATAGATTATATGACTTCAGAAATAATTACCTTACAGAGCACTATAATCTCCAATGTATAAGTTCATTGATAGGAGGGGAAAAAATCCTGCTTTCTCAAGGTTATTTTATGTCTTACTATATTGTGGGGCGAAAACCATTGCCCATTTTTTAATGGCTGTCTAGACTTGGCTAGGTTTTAGAACACAAAGCTCTTGAACAAGCTGGGATAATAACTGAATATTGCTTTTCACTGAGTAATTACTTAGTAATTTATAAGTGCAAAATGGCATGAGTTATCATATGTTGCACAATGTATTTGTTATCTTTGAGATAGCATATCCATGGCCAGGCATTAAACTCAATGCTTTCTCCATGTTAATATGGAAACAGGAAGGGGTGCTATCAGAGCATTGTCAAGTTAATGAAAATATTCTCTATCTTGCTATTTATTTATTTATTTATTTATTTATAGAGCAGGCATGTGTAAGCAGGGGGTGGGGTGGGCAGAGAAAGAGAGAGAGAATCTTGAGCAGGCTCCACACCCAGCTAGGAGCTCTACACGGGACTGCATTTCATGACCTTGAGATCATGACCTGAGCTGAAACCAAGAGTCAGACACTTAACCAGCTGGGTCACTCAGGCACCCCTGTATATCTTGATTTAAAGAGGTAAAGATTTAAAGAGGTAAATATTTAAAGCCCCATTAGGGGCTTCCCACAGTGCCACCATGTTTAAACATGGTAGAATCTTTTTTAGGGTTCACTGGATCCTCTCAGCCTTCATGTATTGGAAAATCTCATTTAAAAATGAGTGTGCTCTTAATATTTCCTAACCAAGAAAGCAATTTTGTGATTTTAATGTAGCAATCTAATTTTCTAGAATTATTTGTTAGCAAAAACATCTGTTACAAAATAGATATTAGATGAATTAGGTGGAAGATGAGTGAAACGTTCTAAGATCCTTGGAGCTCTCTCAAACCATAGAGATATATGTATTATCATTTGTAAAACTAAAACTATCTGGCCATCATGGTGACATTAATGACCAGAATTTTCTAGGAGGAACTCTTGAAGTATATGCATTCCTGCCTCCCTCCCTCACTCACTTGATCATCTAACAGGTACTGTTTAAGAAACTACCAGATGTCAAGATTTTGTTAGATGACTTAGATTGTCTGTCAGAGCAGAGTAAGATGGATCTGTACTCTAAGAAATTTCAAACTTAGTACTAGAAGTAAGAGATGAACATAGCTAATGATTTGTGTATTATGAATCTAACCAAGATATAAATGACAACTGTGAACTAGACCAGGGGTCAGTAAACTCTACTCTGTGGCCCACTGCTGATTTTTATAAATACAGTTTTATCCAGCACAGTTACACTTATTCATTTACTTCTTAACTGTAGCTGCTTTTGCACTACATCACAGAACTGACTAGTTGCGACAGAAACCCCATGGTCCACAGAATCTAAAAGATTTGCCAACTTGACCTTTACAAAAAAAGAATGATGACCCCTGGTCTAGACTTTATGAAGGAAGGTTTTATAATAAAGCAGCCTAAAAGCAAAGATAAAAGTATAGTTATCAGTGACTTTAGGTTGGTTTTACATTAGGGTATCAAGAGAACTGTGTTCCAATTGTACTTTACCAAATACTAGATGCAAGACTTTGGGTAAACTTGGCTTAGATTGCTTTAGCTTTGAAATCAAAAGGAAATTTTTCACATCTAAGTATGTGTTTTAGGGGAACTCAAAGTGAGCATGTACTATTCTGATCATCACCATCAGGAAGCTTTATGTTGTAGAGAGACCATATGACCAGAGATGAGGCATAGGCAGCAGTTAGAATTTTTTAAAGACTGTGATAGATATGTGAAGATTTTAGCTTAAAAACACATTCTGAGTGAACTGTGGTAAGCTGAGAGTATTGTTGATACAGAAAAATATTTTACATACATTCTAATAACTCAAAGCAATGATTAAACAGAATCAACGGAGAAGCCAAATTGAGGTGGGGAAAGTTATCATTGTTCTGATAAAAGCCAAATTACACCCACTATCCCTTTGAAGAAGGAAATTCCCTCTAATTTTATATTTCCTCCTCCTTTGATTTGAAGTTTCTTTTAAAAGCGTTTCTAACAGCTGTAGTACATGACCCTTGGAACACATCATTTATCTGGGGAATAACATTCATTTTAATATCGTTTCACCAAGGAAGCAAGACTTAAACCCATATTTTCTGATCCACTTAGTTGATAATATTCTTGTGTGGCTGGTGAAAGGAAGATAATTTAATTTAAAGAGATTAGATATTGCTTGAAATGCAAGTCCCCCAGAATTTGACAGCAGAACAAGACCAGTGAACAGAAAACTCATCTTGCCTCCTTGCTAATACATGCATCAGGGAATTTATAAGTTGGGCCGTCAGTCTTTGCTCCATGGAGTAATGTCAATGTCGTAGATTCTTAAAATCTGACATTCATTAAAAGCACCCAGTGTGGATATGTAGCAGGATTTTTGACAAATCAGCCAAGTGTCACCGTTCTGTAAAGGATTATAGAATGATGCTTTTCGACTTTGAGCTCTTTCTTTACACTGAATGGATCTTGTCTTCATAAAGCACATGAAAGGTTGGCTTTCATTGCCTTTCCAAATAGGCTGATTTTGTTTTTCCTTTTCCTATCAACTTAGGGGGAACTTCAGAGACATAGGGAAGTTAACATTTATTATTTATTTACTATAAGCCAGGTACTGTATAAATTCATTCATTCATCTATCTACCTACCAACATATAAAAATGTTACATAGAATAGCTGTGTATATCACAATAACCTATGAGTTAGCTGTTATAATGTATCCCCAATTAACAGAGAAAGAAACTGAGGCTGAAGGAGATCCAGTCATCTGCCCAAGTAATAGAGCTTCAGGGAAGAGAAAGTTTTGTGAGCACTTGACAGAAAATTTATCAGTGACCAAAAAGTGTCATACACAAATACGTGGGTAAGGGTGTTCTTTCTGCTTCCACCTCTGAGGGGGAACTAGAAATCTAATAGTGCTAGTTGACTCTTCAAACTCCACGCTCTCCTCAAAAGCCTGTGCAGAAACACCGTCGCAGTATTTATTATTTCGAAAACAAGCACACACCTGGCCCTGCCCCCAGTAGTGTTGTTAGATTGGAAACAATGCCGCCTGTGGCTCTCTGTACCCTCCCCTCTCATTACAGCCCATCCTTGGAACACAATCATTTTCTGTGTTATCCAAAGGTGTCATTACAGGGTGCTTGCTATATAGTTAGTGCAGCGTCAGCATATTCAGTGTGAAACTCCCTCCCACTCCCACTCTCCATCCCTGGAGGATATAACTAGGCCATAAGCATTCCTTTGGGGCTACTATATATTGGGTAGGGACATAGTTGTGTGTCTGGGGAAACTGTTTTCAGTGGCTTATTATCTATAGTTTTAGGTCAAATTTGAATAAATTATCTCCATTCTAGGAAAACAATAGATGCACAATTTGGATGGAACAGTAAGTGGATTTGCATGAAGGCTTTGGGGAAGTCAAAAAGAACACAGGCTCTGGAAAGAAAATTGGAGTTACAGCTTTTATTTAAATTGGAAGTTTTAAAATTAATATATTTGAGGCAGAAGTGTGTGTTCTACTTTGTATTTTATGCTGGAATCTAATCTTCTAGCAACTAGTTTAATAGGAAGTTTAAGATTTGCACGTAATATTTCAGGGTCCTGAACATTCCACACAGTAGTGTCCATGTTTTCCCTGTGGCTTCACCTTTGAAAATAAACTATGCCTTTTTTCCAACTTCAGGTATTTTTAAATCGAAAAATACAAAGGGCTGTCTTCAGAGTATTCCTTTAAGGTAAAGAATGTATAGATTTTTAGCCATGAGAATAATAACTACATTTTATTGTTAACTAATATAAAAACAACCCTTTATTAAGCACATTCTAAGACCTGGAATCAGAATGCCTAAGCAATTCAGATTTCATCAGTTCCACAACTTATGAACCATGCAACCTTGGGCAGGCTACTCAGTCGCTTTGTGTGCCTGTTTGCTTCTGTGTAAAATTAGGATAATAACATTTACCTCCATAGGGTTGCTATGAGGATTAAATGAGTGGATTCATGTATCAAGGAGGAAAAACTTTTTCTTTACCCTCTTAGGTTCAGTATCTGGGGACCTGTGAATTAAACTAAAAAAAAAAAAAAGCAGCTTAAGAGGAGAAAAGGCACACAATGTTTTCTTAATATTTACATGCACTGAGTTCACAGAAAAGAAATAAAACTCAAAGAAGTGGTTACACTTGGGGACATATATACCATTTTAACAAAGGAGAGGGAGTTAGGGTTTTGGGGGATGATACATTGTAGGGAAGTAGTGAGGAAATATATCGGGGAAATATAGGGAACTAGTGGGCTTATTTTAATAAGTCTGTTTATGCAAACTCACCTCTATGTCAACTCTCCATCTCTGGTGATAAGAGTTGCTCTCCTTTTCCTGGTACACAGAGTCAATGGGGAAACACCTTCACAAAGGAAAATGTATGCCCTGATTTCAGGCAGATAAGGGGAGGGCAGATTTTTTGCATCTGTTGATTTTCAATTGCCTTCACCTCAAAATAATCCTCATGCCAAAGTGGTATATTTGGGGTTGACATATCCTGATCTGCTTCACATATAAAGTGCTTAGAACAGTGCTGAGGATCTAGTAAACCATACAAGCTTTGTAATTTTTACTAATAATTAAAACTGTCTGGCACAATGGGCAGCCCCAGGGGCGCAGCGGTTTAGCACTGCCTGCAGCCCGGGGTGTGATCTTGGAGACCTGGGATCGAGTCCCACATCAGGTTCCCTGCATGGAGCCTGCTTCTCCCTCTGCCTGTGTCTCTGCCTCTCTCTCTCTCTCTGTGTCTCTATGAATAAATAAATACAATTAAAAAAATAAACTATCTGGCACTGTTAAAAACATCAACTCTAACCATGAACTGTAGATTAACTTCCATTTTACAGATGAAAAAACCAGCCATGAGAATTGGCACTTTAAACACCCACAGTAGAGACAGGAACAGGAAACTGTCACTGGGTCATTGGGTTGTTCCAGGCAGGGCTTGATCCATTTTCTGAAGTAGTGGTCACTACTTCTTTAGCTGAGTAGACCTTTAGGTATTCCTGCATAACAGAGAGCAATTCTAAGCCCTAGAGAATCATCAGTTTGATTCTAAGGAAGGCGTAGATTCTGTGTAAGTACCTTATAAACAATTATCAAGTGCCAACTGCACACCAGGAGCTTCTGAGAAATGCAGATGCTGAGAATTCTCCTAGTGCTCCAAAGCCCTCAGGAAAGCCTATCAAGGGCACCCCAGGTACAAGTGCAGAATGCATGTCCCCTCCCCTCCTGCAATTCACAGCCTCTGATGGGTTGCAGAAGAAAGGAATATTCAGGGGATGCCTGCGTGGCTCAGTTGGTTAAGCGTCTGACTCTTGATTTGGACTCAGGTTGTGATCTCAGGGTCCTGAGATAGAGCCCAAGTTGGGCTCCATACACTGGGCATGGAACCTGCTTAAGATTCTCTCTCCGACCCCAATCCCTCTGCCCTCTCCCCTCCACCTCCTCCCACTGCTGTGTGCGCTCATGTGCCCGGTCTCTATCAATCAAAATAAATGAATAAAATATTTTTAAAAATTAAAAAGAAAGGGATACTCAGGACAGAGGTGGGCTTCCTTGGAAAGGAACTTCGTGAAGTGCAGAATTTCCTTGGGGGGCTCTGAAGGATGAGATAAATATGAATGGCAGGGAGGACATCTTTTACTTCTTTGGGCTCCTCAACCACAAGAACTTTGTCTAGGTCAGTTAGGGTACCCTCTACACCTCAGAAATAGGATTAAGCCTCATTACACATCACCCGTCCCACAAACCCCACCCCCATCCATGCAGCCACAGAGCAGCACTGTCTAGTCCCATGGGGCCTGGCCAGGTACAGAGCAGGCTCTGGCCCAAAGGTGCAGGGGAGGGATGGCAGGAGGCAGGAGGCCACACTGGGGGAGTCAACTGTGCATGCACGGCCCCAGAGCCTTCCAGAGCACCAAGGACCCAGAACAGTGAGGCAATTGGTCTTCCGGAGCAGAACCCTGTAGCCGCAAGCCACTATCTGTCGAGGTCCTAGGCAGTGGCATCCCCACACGAGTCTTTCCATTGCACAGCCCTGGGGCCAGCTGTTTCTTTCAGCAGCTGCAAGTTGTCTAAAATTTGTCCCAGATGAGCATAGCTGCCTGTTCCTGGAGCTTTTCTGCTAAAAAGCAGCCTCAAGTCATTACTCTCTTTCAGACATGGCCCACCCATCAGCACCCTGCAGTGGGGGACTGCATTCTTCACCCAACCCCTCCATCAGGGGTTGGCCTGGGGGGACACCTGTGGGCTAGGGCCTGGGCAGGGTGGATGGAGTGTGGAGTTTCCCAGGAAGACAAACAGAGTGCAGGTGGAGCCATCAGAGTGTGCCCCAGAGTGTGCTATATGACTGTGGAGTAAGTGCAGGTCCTAACTTAACTAACCGAGTCAGGGAGAGGATTGGCTGAGGTGGGCTGAGCGTTAAGGGGCCCAGACAGTGGTGGAATCAGGCATGCTGCAGCTGCAACCACTTTTCCCAGAGGGAGCCAGGTCTCCCGGGATCTGGGCAGCCCTACAGGGGTGGCAGGGGAGTCCTGGGATGAGAAACATCTGGGTAAGCTTAAAATGAATTGAACTGACGCAAGCCCCAAAGATGGAATCTAGTAAATTGTGGGCGAAATTCTGCAAGGAATTGAAGGAATTGAGATAGAGGTAGAAAGAGATTGAAGATGGGCAGGAGGGAGTGGGGGGTGGGGTGGGAGGAGGAGGTTGTTTTAAGGGCAGGGGGTCCTGAGGCAGCACACCAGCTCAGTACATAAAAGGACCCAACCATTAGTCACTCTGCTTTGTTGGGGGTGGTACTATAAAGCGCTTCAGGGAACTCACAGGCTGGTTAGGGACTCAGGATGACCAAGATCCAGCCTGGGTCCTTTGCAATGCAATTGGAGTAGTTTGGAAGAGATGATGCTCCCTGGGAACTGAGGAAGGCAGAGGAAGGGCTGGGTGTTGGTGATGGAGGGAATTGCTACATGACTAGGAAAATGTCATCTTGAAAGAGTGTCTAATAATTTCCCAGACTCCACGTGTGTTCAATGAGGCAGACACTGGCCAGAATAGAGTTACTAATAATAGCTAACATTTATTGAACACATATAGGTCAGGCCCTATGCCAAGCACTTTGCATGGATTATCTGACTTGGGTCATGCTGGAAATATTTACTGAGTGCCTACTGTGTGTGTCAGGCATTGTTTTAGGCGTTGGGGATACAGCAGTGAACAAAAACGTATGTCCCTGTCCTCGTGGAGCTTTGTAATTATTCTTCCTAACAACCTTATAATACAGATAATAGTATGATCCTCATTTTACAAAGGAAGCAGCTGAGGTACAGTACAGAGAGATTAAGTAATTTGTTCAAGATTACATGGGTAGTTATCAGTGCCTTAACTTACTAATGTAGTAATTGCCAAGCCCCTACTATATAAAGGAGACTGGGGTAGGTGCTGGGGATACGGAGGTGGATAAACTATATTTTATGCCCTGAATCAGCTTATAGATGAGTGGAGAAGATGAGCATAAAGGCAATAATTATAGGTTGATGTAGTAAATACAAGGTGTCTGGAAAATAAGGAGCAATAAACTTTGCCAGTAGGACAGGGAAGACTTCCTTTAAGAGACAGAAAAGGTTGAGTAGGAACTTAGTGTCTAGAAAAGTGGTTGGAAGGCAAGAGGACATTTTAGACAGGGAAAATAATATGCTGCAAAAATATAGAGGAGAAGGGGTAGGGAAGGAAGCTAACCATTATTGACTATGTGGTTTGTACTAGTGCTTGACAGATTTTTCAAATTAAATACATAGGGGCGCCTGGGTGGCTGTTGGTTAAGCATCTGCCTTCAGCTTGGGCCGTGGTCCCATTGGTCCATTGGGATTCCCTGCTCAGCAGGGAGTCAGTTTCTCCTTCTCCCTCTGCCCCTGCCCCTGCTCATATTCTCTCTCTCTCGGTATCTCTCTGTCTCGAATGAATAAATAAAATCTTCAAAAAAATTAAATACATAAAAAAATATTAGTTGCATATAAATATAAAAGTAAGTTTAAAACAACCTATACCTAACCACAGAGCTTAAGAAGTAAAATATAGCTTTTAAAAAGTAGCCTTTCAAGTAGGCTAGGTGAGGTTGAGTAACGTGTCGGAAGTCCCAGAGTTAGTAATGGTAGAGTCAGGGCCTGTTGCCTAGCCAGTTTGGTTTTTGGAGCTGTATAATATCACAACTCCTCTTGTGGGTAGTGGAGCACTTAGGCAATGATGGGAGATGCTACACAGAAGCTTCCAGTGTCCCAGTGAGGAGGGAAGAAGGAGAAAAGAGCCTGTTCTCACTGCCATCCTCTGAGTTGAGACCCTGATGGAATAGAAGCAGACAAGAAACAGGAAAAAAAAAAATTAGTTTCAACTAGTGATAAATCCTCAGAGGAACAAAGCAATCCAGAGTGCTGGGCCTGGGATAGAATGTGACGGGCTGAGTGCATTTCTGCTTTCTCTAGGATGGCAGAGTGGGCCTCTGGAAAAGAGGCTTTGACCGAATTCCTGAATGGTGACAAGGTACTAGTGATGTTAAGACCTAGGGGAAATGTTTCAGGCAGAGCAAACAGTGAATGCAAAGGCCCTGAGGTGGGTTCAGTTGAGGCTTTCACAAGGCCAAATACTTTGACCACAAGACCTTAGCCCCAGGCAGGTTCACCTTTCTACATTGTGCTTAAATTATATGTGCAGTAAAAGTAGAAATGTTGCCTGAGTGAAAAACTGGCCAAATGTTGAAGTTTGTACTCAAGCCAAATATCATTATGACTGAATGAACTTCTAGGGGATAAGAATCCATCTAATATATTGTTTAAGTCATCATGCCAAGTTTTGCAGTTTTATTGAGATATAATTGACATGTAACATGTATTAATCTAAGGTATACAACATAATTTCACAGATGTGTATATTGTGAAATGATCACCACAATAAGTCTAGTTAATACCAATCACTTCACATAGTAACAATTTTTTCTTATGATGGGGACTATTTTTTTAAGTTTTTTATTTATTTAAATTAAATTAATTAACATATAGTGCATTATTAATTTCAGGGGTAGAGTTTAGTGATTCATCAGTTGTATATAATACCCAGTGCTCATGAAAATGCTCTCCTTAATGCCTGTCACCCAGTTACCCCATCCTCCCCACCGAACCCACCTCCAGCAGCCCTCAGTTTGTTTCCATGGTCTCTTATGATATGATGGGAACTTTTAAGATCTACTCTCTTGGTAAATTTCAAATATACAATACAGTATTGTTAACTATAGTCACCATGCTCTGCATTATATCTCCACAATTTATTAATGTTATAACTGGGTGTTTATACCTTTGAACTCCCTCCACCTATTTTCTCTATTGTCCAATCCTTGCCTCTGTTTTTGTAAGTTCAAGTTTTTTAGATTCCACATGTAAGTCAGATTGTGCAGCATCTGTCTTTCTCTGCCTTATTTCACAGAGTGAAATGCCCTCAGGGTCTGTCTGTGTTGTTGCAAATGGCAGGAATCCCTCCCCTTTTCTCCTCCCTTTTGTTTCCTTATCTTGGCTATTGTAAATAATGCTGCAGTGAACATGGGAGTGCAGGTATCTTTTTGAGCTATCTCTTTGAGACAGTGATTCTGTTTCCTTTGGATATATACCCAGGAGAGGAGTTGCTGGATCCTATGGTAGATGTATTTTTAAATTTTTGAGGAACCCCCATATTGTTCTTTGTAGCGACTGCACCAATTTACATTCTGCCAACAGTACACAAGGATTCCCTTCTTTCCACATCCTCTCCAACACTTGTTATCTCTTGTCTTTTTGATGATGGTCATTTTAGCAGGTGTGAAGTGATAGCTTATTGTGGTTTGGATGGTTATTTCCTTGATAATTAGTGATGTTGAGCACTTTTCATAGACCTGTTGGCTGTTTAAATGTCTTTTTTGGAAGAATGTCTGTTTCCTCTGCTTGTTCCTAAAATTGGATTGTTCTTTTGCTATTCAGTTGTATGAGGTGTTTTGTTCCGTTTTCAAAGATTTTATTTATTTCTTTTAGAGAGAGAGAGCTACCAAGACCAAGCAGGGGAGGAGGAAAGGGGAAAGAATCTCAAACAGACTCCACATTGAGTGTGGAGCCTGACATGGGGCTTGATCCCACGACCCTGAGATCATGACCTGAACTGAAACCAAGAGTTAGATGCTTAAACAACTGAACCACTCAGGCGCCCCTGCATGAAGTTTAAAAAAAAAAAAAATTCAGATATCAATCTCTTATCAGATATATGATTTGCAAGTCTTTTTTCCCCATTCTGTAGGTTGCCTTTTCATTTCATTGATGGTTTTCTTTGCTGTGCAATGACAATTTTATTATTAAAATTTTATTAGTCAGATTTTCCAGGTTTGTCATTATAGTGCAGGAACTTCCAGTACTACATAGAAACTCACTTTAAACTGACATATTTAATAACATCACTTGACTTACATACACAACAGACTATAATTCAGGATAAAAGGTTTTCAGTAGCACAGGTTCTAAAAGGAACTTTGTCTTTAGGACACATGGATTGGTCAATCTAAAAGACTTTTCCTTTTAAATAATGAAAATGCTTTGCTTAGTAGTGTGTGGTATAGCATCTTTTAAACAAGCTTTTTGTTTAAAGGTTTACTTCCATTGGGGGATAACTATAAGAACTGTCTTCCTCAAGTACTCTCGCCAACTCAGTTGTTTTGTTGAAGTTTGTTGAGGATAAAATGTGTTTGGGCTTCTTATTCGTGGTAATTTCCTCTTTTATTATTCCTATTCTTTCTTTTTCAAAAAATAATGGCTTACATTTATTGAGCTTGTACTGTGTCCCAGACACATTCTAAGCCTTTTGGGTGTATTATTATTATTGAGGTATCATTGACATGCTGTATACTAGTTTCAGGTGGTCAACATAGTGAGTCAGCATTTGTATACATTATGAATTGGGCATCACAATAGGTCTAGTTACCATCAGTTATCTTACAAAGTTAATACAATATTATTGACTATATTCTTTATGATGTACATTACATTCCCATGACTTATTTTATAACTAGAAGTTTCCACTTCTTCCTTCCCTTTCACCAATCTCTCCCCTCTTTCCCAATCACCTGCCCTTCTGGCAACCACCAGTCCATTTTCAGTGTCTATGAGTCTGGGTTCCTTTTGTTTTGTTTGTTCTTTTGGTCTTTAGATTCCACTTACCCCTGAAATCATGTGGTATTTGTCTTTCTCTGTCTGACTTTTTTACTCTGCATAATTCTCTCAAGGTTCATCCATATTGTTGCAAATAGCAAGATTCCATTTATTTTGTAGCTGAGTAATATTCCATTGTGTATACATATACCACATCTTTATCCATTCCTCTGTTGATGAACATTTATTGTTTCCATAGCTTGGCCCTTGTAAGTAATGCTATAATGAACAAGGAGGTCCATACAAAGAGGTCGATATATCTTTTTGGATTAATGATTTTGCTTTTTTCAGATAGATCCCCAGTAGTGGAATTACTGGATCATATGGTAGATCTATTTTTAATTTTTTGAGAGAACTCCATATTTTTTCCCACATTGGCTGTACCACTTTACATTCCCACCATATTCTTTTTATTTTTCATTTTGTCTGGACCGAAGATAATTTATTATGAATGTTATTATACAAGATTCTGGAGTTTTGCCTCCTCATGAAATTTTGATATGGCAAATTTGACATTCTCCTTTTAATTTGTCCTCACAAGATGTGAAGAATTCCCAAATAAGACTTTTTCTTAAAAGATTCTTGGCCTAAATGGAATTAAATAATGACAATTTAAACACACTCCTTAAAGGTTTTTTAATATAATGGATACTAATACACCAAACAATTCTACAAGGATTAGAAATATGATACAATTGAATCTCTATTATTCCACCTTGCATTGTTATTTAAATTTCTATATTTAAATAATTCCTTGGCTCAAAAAGGATGTAAGTTAACTAGCTAACATATTCTCTTAGCATTTATATCATCAACTCACTTTTTTATTTATTTAACCATTTGAATACTGAAATTGTTTTCTGATACAAAAAATTTTGCATACTTTTAATCATTGTAGCATTTTACTTACAGTAGTAAATATGCATCATATACCAATTGACTAATAATACTCAACTTATAAACCACATAAGGAGATTTTTCCTGTTATAGCAGGAATGCTTTTCCCATATTTGAAAATAACAATAAAATCAAATGACACCTCATTCATATTGCTGATTTTACAATGTAGTAATTAGAAATAATGGATATGGTCACATGAGCATTGTTCATGCATCAGTTCAAGGAAACCAGAAATGACTTTGAAGTAGGCATTTGGTTACTTGGCTATTCAAAGCTGAAGCTGAAACCAGATTAACGGCCAATTCCAAGTGTGAGACTGGTCTTACTTAGTGTAGTTACAGACCTTTTTTTTTTTTTTTTAACTTTTTATTGGAGTACAACATATAATGGAAGTACTTAATTCCTAAGTGTTCACAGGGTAAATATACCCCCAGTAACTAGCAACCACATCAGGAAAATCCAGTAGCAATAACTCAGAAGCCTTCCTTTGTGTCCACTTCCAGGAACTATCACTGCCAGGTGAAGTGACTGTCCTGCCCTTTAGTATAATAGAGGCTGTCTCTGATCTTGAACTTTATTTTATTTTTTTTAAAGATTTTATTTATTTATTTATTTATTTATTTATTTATTTATTTGATACACAAAGAGAGAGAGAGACACAGGCAGAGGGAGAAGCAGGCTCCCTGTAAGGGGCCTGATGTGGGACTCGATCCCAGACCCCAGGATCACGCCCTGGGCCGAAGGCAGATGCTCAACTGCTGAGCCACCCAGGTGTCCCAATCTTGAACTTTATATGTAAATGGAATCACCCATATGTGTTCTTTTGCCTGCCTTCCTTAGCTGAACATTACCTTTGTGATATTTATCTACGCTGTTGCGTGTAGTTGTGGGTTGTTTACTATTATTGCTGCATAGTATTCCCTTGTGGGCTTTGTCATTCTGCTGTGGATGGAACTGAGCAACTACCTAGACTCTTGGCTTTTGTCAAAGACTCATTTTAAAAGGAAAAAAAAAAAGGTAAAGATGTAGTTTCTGTATTTGTTATAAAATTACCTTTGAGGATCTTGTGCATTCCATCATTCCATAACCTCTGAGTCATGCCCTCATTTTAGCTATTTCTTTCAGAGTTTAGTGCCAGGGAAAACCTTATCTCCCTTGAGGAATTAGTATGCATTCTCCTCCCTTTTAGTAAGTGTGCTTATTATATCCTACTTTGTTCCAGAAAGAACTAAAGACAGCTTAATGAAATAAAGAAAACTTTGCAAAATTAAAGACAGATAAAAAAAGATGAGGCAGAGTGAGAACTCGAGGAGCTTCATCTGTGAGCTTCAGCATCAAGGCTTATTCAAGCATTGGTAGGATGAAGTCCTCTACACTTTCTTACTGGGGCCCAAATTCAGCTCTGAGCTTCAAATCAGCTGATTCTAAAGAGAAAATAAAATCAGTCCTACCAGTCTGTGTCCAAAATATGAAAGCACGCCACTTCCTCAGAAGGCTACTTATTCCTGGTATGAGGGACACATTTTCTCAGGGTTTCTTTGGCAGAGTCTGTCTCAGTGTCTGCAGCGAATTACAGAAATGCGTTCAAAGAGGCTGGGGTTTTTTTTGACCACCTCTCATCATAGGACAATGGTATCATACTAGGAGGCAACTCAGGTATTTAAGCAACTCAGAGGAAGCCCTGGGAGGAAGTTGGGGAAAAGTTGTTCATTTACCATCATGGAAGTCATTCACTTCCCTGTTGACCCAACCTAATCCCATGGTAAGTATTGTGTATCTGGAAGGAGGTAGACAAGAAATCTTTTGAATTATCCCCTCCCAATAAATACTGTTTCTCTCAATAAACTTGAAAGATAAAGGGTGGTAGAAAGCTTGAAGTCATACTCCTTGGCAAACATGAAGAGTGGAGTTCTTGTATGTTGCCCATTGAATGCGGTGCCATTTGTGGTAACAGCCAACTGAAAAGGAGGCTGAGTTAATACCCTTTCAAGAGAACTAAAGATCTCGAAGGGAAGACTCCCCACCTCTTTGGCTGGGCCAGGATTCAACATAGAAAATAATTTTGAATCTATTCTCTCTAATGCCCATATGAATGGCTCCTCAGAGCTGCTGAGTCCTAGTCCATGCACATGGCCATAATGACTGCAGCCTGGACTATTTTAAGGCAGTTATAAACAAATGCCCAAAGTGGCCATTTAACATCATATTCCTCTTTGATCCTAGTATGACAGTTATATAACATGCTGTGTTTCCCCTCTTGTCCTAGCTGGCAGGAATCTCAGACAATTTTTTTTTGGTCTCAGAGACAATTTTTAAAGCTTAATTTTTAGCTTTAATTGCAAAGCTTAATTTTTAAAGCTTAAGCACAGCAGCTTTGCTTATCTTTACATTTAAAATATGTACTGCTGCTTTTTCCCTTGACTCGGCTTTCCTCTTTTCTGTTCCTATTTTATATCCTTACTGTAGATAAACCTTATTTTGAAAAAGGTCTCAAAGCTTTTCAGGGAAAAGACATGGTCTAAACAAATTTTAAGAGAACGAAGTATAAAGGGTGAGGAAAGTGATCAAGAATTGGCAAATGTCTAATGCTTGTCTCCAGTTCTTCTGCCCTGGGAATAAAGACCTGTCTGTACAAAGGCTTCTTGACAGCAGAAGGAACAAAATGCTCTCCGGAAAGAAAAGAGCCAGAGTCGCTCCATCTTCCCTCCACCCCTGCTTTAACGAAACAATGCTTCCCAAAGGAGCTGGCAGCTGGCCCTTGGCAGGTGGTAGAAACAGCACTGCAGCTTGCACAAAAGGAGAAAACCCAAACTTTCAACTTTGGGGAGCAATGTGATTATTCTGCTCACTACCTTCCCAATGGAAAGGGATCGCCACATCAACCAACCAGGATGAGCTTCTAAAAACCATAGGCTGCTTCTCTTTCCCTCATCCGCTTCCATTTTTTGGCTCCCATCCCTCAACGTTGACAACGGCATGGCTTCTGACATGATCCCCTAGGTACCTTGTTCATTCGAAGTGTGTTTCCTCATCTTTTGTTGATGTGCTTGTAGTGACTGCCGATATGCCAGTAAGGCATAGACATAAGGGCTAGGAAAGGAAAGAAAGTGAAAGGTCAAGGTCTGCAAAAAGAAGGGTTGGTGATGTACATCCTCCACCCTGAGGACCTGGCGAGGAATTGAAGTTAAACTTGACTTGGATTGACAGTGGGGTTTCTGGCTTTTGATGCTTATTTTGAGTCTAGTAGGAGGTGAAAAATAGAATAGTTTTGATGAGACAGGAATGTCTTTCACCTCTCTCTCTTTTTCTCTCATCCATCTTACCCGAGGATGATGGAATCAGTGATGGCATGAGGGTAACAGTTATGTCATCTGAACCTATGTTTACTAACCACCTACTACATGGTCATTACTATATGGTACTCACTGATTACCTACTCTATGGTCATTGTTTTGGTGTATTTGTCAGTTGATTACTATATGATCATAACTACAGGATATTCATTGCTAATATGGCAAAGTGAAACAAGCATGGTCTTTGCAGCAAGACAGACTTAACTGTGCTATTTACTAGCTCAGATACTTGGGGCAATTTAGTTGGCCTCCCTGAGCCTCAATGAAAATGTGAAAAATGAAGATGCTAACGCATACCCTATAGGGTTTCTCTCATAATTACATGGAGCTAACTCCTGCAAGGTACCTGGTCGAACACAATAGTGGCCACTCGAAAAATGAATGCTATTATCATTAGAATAATGGCCAAGAAAGACACATTCGTTTTAAGAAGAATTGCATTTGTATATTGGGAAGTTTGCGGGTTGATGATACTAAATATATGATAATATATTTCCTATTTTCAAAATGTCTAATTGCCTTTTCTGGAACCATAATTGTGATCAGAGTCACTGGAGAAGTCACTGAATCATTGGATTAAGAAGATAGCAAGAGGTTCCTCACTTTTGTTAGCTACAGGGGCAGATTAGCACCAGGAATCCCTGGAGAGAAGAAAGACAATTGATTGACAGTCCTAGGATGGTACCAGAGTGGGAAAGTAGGAACTGGGGCTAGAGAATTCTAGTCCTTGCACTTTGTTGGGTTCTGTGACTTTGAGCAAATCACAGAAAACAACAAAACAGATAAACAGGTACCATTTGTTCACCTACTCAGTTCCAGGCACATAAGCAGTTGCTATAATACGATCTCATTTAATCTTGTGGTGAAGAATATTTGCTCCTCACAAAACTCCTCCAAAGGTCAAATGAGATGGCAGATGCCAATGCCCTTAGTATTATTATTGCTACTACTTAAATTGAATGGTCACTAGTCATGGGAACGTGGCCTGCACTTTCCCTTTATGGAACTTGTCACCTATGCCTTATTGCTTGAATAATTTATACTGTGTCCTAAAAACTGCCAATGGACTCTGGACCCAATTCAATTCAGTAATTATTTAACACCACATATGTTCAAGGCACTGAAATAGGGTTGCAGCCTTAGTTTTCACCCCTAACCCCAGGTGCCCCATGGGATTTATGTTTTTGTGGGGGCTATTACAAAAGCTAGTACAGAATGTTGAATATAGTTATGTGGCAAGAAAAATACAAGCAATTCTAGTGGTGGTTTTGAAGAAAAGGTTATGTGTCCGTGGTCTGGGGCGTAGGGTAATTTGGAGAGGCATGAGGCATCAGAGAAGTCCTCCTGAGGAGGTAATATTTGGGGATAGACCTGCCAAAGTGACGTTTTAAATTATTTTTATATCCAATTATTAAATCAATACATGCACATTATTAAAAATACATAAAGGCAAAAGAGTGAAAAACAATTTACCATATGGCAACCAATCAAGGACATTATTATATTTTGAGATGTTCTCTTATAGCAGCTTTCTATGTACTCAGATATGTAGTTTATATATGTACTTAAAAGTGCACATAGGTACATGCATATATATGTATATATATACACAGATACATAATTTTATATCCTTTTTTTTCACTTGAAATTTTAAGTATTTTCTGTTTGTAAAGACTTCTCATAAATATGATTTTAGTAACTGCATTTTAATGTCCCAAAGAACAAATATGCCAAAAATATACCTAACAGTTTTCCATGTTTTAAAATACTCTGATTTACCATTTTTAGCTGTTATAAATGACCCAGTGATGTGTTTAGCAGAAGCAATAAAGCTAAATGTCAATTATCTGGTCTGAGACTTTGACAAATAGGTTGTAGGTATCAAAAGATTGTCTTTGACAAGTGTTTTCCCCACTCCAATCCTTTCTGCCTACTAACCTTCATAAATCATTTCACTCCCACTTTTAGAATATTCTAGTAAATTTCAGTTGCTTATAGTATAAAATCCTAACTTCATTTCCTGGCATTCCAGGCTCTCCAAACCAGATCCAGCTCTGAATCATTCTTACTTCCTGCTCTTGCCTCCCCTCAAAGATGTTTCCTGTCCTTTCACTATCTTGTTCCCTATTTTGATCCCTTCAACCTCAGTTAAAGACCCTTCCTCCTTCGGTCCTGTCAGGTCCCTCTTGGCCTCACTTCCTTTCCTCTTTGATTTAAATCTCATCAGAGCCAATTTTACATGATACTGAAACTGAAGTCTCAGGGCTCCTCACTGTCAGGCCCTTTTGGAGGTGCTGTGCCTGATTTTGCATTTGTAATTTTGCATTATTTTTCTTAAAGAATGCCCTCAAATTGTATAATCTACAGACCCCACAGAGCCTATATCTCCTCCTGTGACCCCCATGGTGGGCACCTTGCCACTGAAGAATCTCCCATCTTCATGAAATTTTATTTTCTTTTGTTTGTTCCAGTGCTTTTCATGTTCTCTGTCCTAGAATTTCACATGTTAAGTTATAGTTGTTGATGTGATCCTAAGTTCCATAAGGGCAGCAGCTGTGTCTGACTGATATTTTTGTCTATAATAAATACATTTGCTGAATGCCTTGCTAATTGTTGATGTCTTGCAATAAGCTTCTCCTTTCCAATACTGCTGTTACTACTTCTAATGACTCCAAACATTTTAGAAAGTATACTAGGTATGGCATACTGTAGTTCCCCAAAATAGCTACAGTAGTATTTCTGGTGTCACATGTTCTTTTAGATCTTGCCACTCCCCATCTAGAGGAGATGTCAGTTCCCCTCCCTGGGAACCTGTGTGGGCTCCAATCACTAGGATGTGGGGGAAGTGATGCTGTGTCACCTCCGAGGCTGGGCCATAGGAAAAGGTGCCATTTCTCACTCTTTGTATATTTACCTTTGGAACCCAGCTACCAGCTGTACAGTAGCAGGAGTCACAATGGGGAAGCAATGTGTAGGTGCTCTCGCCAGTACCTGTAGCTCAGACCTCAGCAGTATCCTTCACCTTCAGATGATTCCACCCTCTAGGCTTTGAGCTGTCCTGGCTGATGATCAGAGGCAGCTGATCCCACCAAACACTGCCTATATTGCAGCTAGTGAGGAAAATAAATGCTGTATTAAAGCCACTAGGTCCTGGGGTCATTTGTTTTTCAGAAATAGAGGCAGCATGCTGCAACATTTAAGTGCATCACCTTGGTGAAAAAACAGAAACCCAGAAAAGGAAATGACTTGCCCAAATTCACCTTTTCTCCACCTAGCCCATTCTACTAGGCTACAGGCCATACCTCCTCTATTAGGTCTTTTGGCCTGTGTGGACGGACACAATCCTTCCTTCTTTAAACTCTCACTGGTCATCTGTGTTCTTGACACTTGTTCCCCACCTCGGCCTCATGATGTAGATGTATCACATTCCTTGTTTTACAATTAAGGAAACAGGTACACAAAGAAGTTGGAAATTATCTTAAGGAAACAGTGGCAGAGGTCTGTCTCCTCTAAATCTCATTCATCTAGCTATTCCTTAATTGCCTTTCTAATGCTTTTATTTGATCTGTGTAAAAGGTTTTTATTTGGATCACTTATTTCAACTTTTCATGTAATATTGTCTTGTTTGATACCTCAATCACCTTTGCTTTTTCTATTTCCATCTGCCATACAGGATTGTGTACCCCTAGGCAATAGGGGCTATGTCATACATTTCTCTGGGATCTTTTCTAGCATTCTGCACAGTGCTGGGCACAGAAAGGCACTCATTGGTTGAGTCCACGTAAAAAGCCATATTCAGCATCCACAAAAGGTATTTTTAGAGCTGTATTAAGAAAAAAAAAAACCATAGAAGTGTGAAAGGTAAACCTTACAACTAAATCAGTAAGGCCTTTAGGCAAGTCTTAGTGATTTCCTTTTTTTTCTGCCTAAAAATATCTCTTCTCCTCTGTTTAAAAATGTTCAAATGTATCAAGCATAAGTATTGGGTTATATCTTTTTAAATAGCTTATTTTTTTAAAAAAATCTAACTTTCTCATCAACCTAGTATTTTGTACAGGGCTAGAATCTTTTCTGTTTTTGTTTTGTTTTGTTTCTTTTAGCAGATGAGCTATTTCAATGGAGGCCTCATATCGATCTCACTTATTGCTGCAGGCTCCAGCTTCAAATTGAAACTTGATCAATATGGATTTGAATCAGTCTGGAACATTAAATAAGACCTTGTTAGACTGATATTTTTTCTTTCGTGTTATTTACTTTGGAGGGGCAGGGAACAGGAAGGATGGGTGAGAGATGGGTACATACTTTAGTCAACTGCTGGGAGTAAGTGTCTCGATATTCTTTCCTGTGGCTTCCTCTCTACAGCAGTCGTAGCTCAGTGGTGACAAATTGAGTGACACTGTTATGACTATTCCATGTACTCATACTCCCCTCATTCAAATGTAGGTTGTATTTTTAAAAGATTCTCTTCAAGCTCCTAAGAAGTTTAGAGGGAAAGAATGGCACTTTGAGGGCCCCATCCAGGAAAGAAAAACATGGGGCCTTTCCTTAATTCACTTTTAACACTCATTTACTGAGCATCTACTGTGAACCAGGCTAGGGGATAGCAAAATGGAAACCACAATGTGGCTGATCTCAAAGAGCTTGTAGCCTCGCCTACCATTTCAAGGCAATATTCTCCGTGAAAGATACGGGGCTAGAAAGAGCTGTCAAAATGTAATCCCATCTGACATGACTGTTCTCATAGCAACCCTACCTTATAGTTTTGCTGAATATAGGTCTTATAGCGTTTCAGTTTAATAATTAGTTTCTCAATATAAACTGCCTGATGTGGGAGATCCTTCATGTCTGCACGTCCTCTAGGCTTGATACTAATTTTGAGGCATAATGTAGGCAACTGGCATTTAAAAAAAATGGGTGCTGAGAGGATAAAACATCACAATATAGAGGTGGGAGTGATGAGACCTCCCCTAATAGAGATCAGGAAATGAAGACACATGGGAATGAATCACTGAACTTCATCAGGATCCATAAATCATGTGGACACAGTCACTTAGCCAACACACTTTTATAAATGAGGGTGATGTCCTTGGCAGACCCAGTGGCACTGAAAACACACGATAAATAAGATACGGCGCTGCCTTCAAGGAGCTTAAGTAGAAAGAAAATAATAGTAGCTCATTATTTTACCATCTTCTGAGTTCAAGACTATTTTGACTTTCCTAACTGAATAAATCTTTTGGGTTCTAAAGTTTGAAGCTTTAACTTCACCTTTATTTGAACAATGACATCCTTGCCCCCATTTCCTTTGGGTTGCTATACTGAGTAAATTTTGCATGGCCTCTAAGTCTCCCCCCGCCACTTATTAATTGAATTTGGGTTTTGACCCTCATAGGCAGTTCTTTGTATCCTACTGGGGAAGTTTATCACATTCATTTTCACTAGTTACATTTGGTTCTCTGTCACCCTGCTTTAACTTTCTGCTTTTAGTAATTTATGTCACTTGACAAATATATACGGGTTTTTTAAAAAATCTTTTTCTATCTTAAGTGGTTTAGATGATATAAAGCCTGTTTTCTTTCTATTAATGGTTACCTTTACATTGTTCCAGGATGCATTTGAACCAGTTTTTTAATCTCTAACTAACAATGTCACGAACAAATTATAAAAATATAGATTCGTATTTAATACAAACTTGGGAGGGTGAAAATGAATCTCTAATTTTTCTGAAAGAATACTGAACTTTAGTTTACACCAGTGGTTTTCACTTAAGTCTGATTTTGCCACCCCCCCTCCGCCCCGGGGATATAAGGCAATGTCTGGAGACATTTCTGGTTCTGAGGAGAGGATTGTGTTCCTGGCATCTAATAAGTAGAGAGCACAGATGCTCTTAAACATCCTGTAGCTCACAGGACAGCCCTCACAATGAAGAATTATCTGGCCCCAAATGCCCAGTAGTGCTGAGGTCAAGAAACTCCAGCTTACTTTTGCTTGGTTACATTTGCTAAGTGAATTTTACCACCACAATTACTTTTTTTTTTTTCTAATTTCAAGATTGAAAACACAAAAGGAATTGCATAGGGATGCTTGGGTGGCTCAGTGTGAGCGTCTGCCTTTGACTCAGGGTGTGATGCCGGAGTCCCAGGATCGAGTCCCACATCAGGCTCTCTGCATGGAGCCTGCCTCTCCCTCTGCTATGTCTCTGCCTCTTTCTCTCTCTGTGTGTCTCTCATGAATAAATAAATAAAATATTTGAAAAAAAAAGGAATTGCATATATTTTGTCTATATTCTTTCTTAATGTATCTTTCATAGTTTATTCTGTTGAAAATTCAATACCTCCCTTTGATGAGACATCTCTGTTGTTTACTTACTTTGTCCCCACTCTTCTCAAGCATGCTGCATGGGAGTGTAGGCATTATTTGAGGATGGCACATGTAAGGGGTATTATTCCTTTCACAGATGTAGATTAATTCAAATGAAAACACAGATGGCATCAAAAGATTCCTGGCCTCCTGAGCTCCAGCCTTCCCTACCTCCCTACTTTCTTTTTTTAAAGGATTTTTAAAAAAGATTTTACTTATTCATGAGAGACAGAGAGAGAGAGAGAGAGAGAGAGAGAGGCAGAGACATAGGCAGAGCAAAAAGCAGGCTCCCCACAAGGAGCCCGATGTGGGATTCGATTCTGGACCCTAGGATCACTCCCTGAGGGGAAGGCAGATATTCAGCTGCTGAGCTACCCGGGCATCCCACACCTCCCTACTTTCTTAACCCACTTGGACCTGAGCCTCATCTGGGGGCAGGAGGCAGACATTCCCTAACATCTGAGGGATATGCATATACACACAGCCAGGATTGCTGCTTGTGGGCACTGAGAACCTCCCTCAGGCAGAGCTGTTTAGACTGTAATAATACACTAACTTAATTGTTTTTCCCTTGAGGAAAGGGTAAATATAATATGGAAGTTTAGAGCCAGATTGTTATTAAATTATTTTCATTACACATCTTTCAATAATTGTTATTAGTGATAATTATTTAATTAACTGTGTTTTAGTACAGTAATTCTGAACCATAGCTACACATTAGAATCACCTGGGGAACTACTTAAAAATACTTTTGGGGGGTCCATTCAAGACCAATTAAGCCAGTATATCTGGGCATAGCAATGAGGCTATGGTACTCTTAGAAGCTCCCCAGGCATTGCAATATGCAGCCAGGTTTAAGAACCCACTGGTTTAGTGATTGCACTACTCAGCACCAATTTTTTTATAACAACACTCCCTCATTCTTGACTTCTCAATTTTATTCTTCTCTTCACAATTCTCTTCTGACTCTGTACACACAGATAATATCATTGGTTGCCATTACATACGAAAGAGAATTTGGCAGGCTGTTGTGTTCAGATTACTATTATATCTTCCTACCTATGGTTAGAACTGTGTAGTCATTGCTCCTTTTGCTTTTTGAGTTGCATTTTAACATGAGTTTTTCCCTGCCTTGTTTCTTTTGTGATATTTTCTTTGTCCCTGAAATTCAAAAACTTATGAAACTATACCTGAGGGGTTTTTTTTGTATTTTTGTTGTTTTTTTTTTACTTATTTACTCATGAGAGACACACAGAGCAGAGAGAGAGAGAGAGAGGCACAAGCATAAGCAGGCTCCATGCAGGGAGCCCAGCGTGGGACTCAATCCCAGGTCTCCAAGACCATACCCTGGGCCGAAGGCGGTGCTAAACCACTGAGCCATCCGGGCTGCCTGGTTTTCTCTCACTTTATCTAGCTCAGCACCAGGGAACCCTTTTCATGATGAGGCACAGGTTTTACCTCATCTAAGGATCATTTTCTTCTGTTTCTTCTGTTTTTTTTACTTCTCTCCTGTGTGCTAGATCATATTCTTCTGGAATATCTATTCCACACATATTGTAGTGGTCCCTAAATTTGTTTACATATTAAGTTCATCTTGTAAAACTTTCAAAGTTTAAGACACACTCAGTCCAATTAAATCACATTCTCTGGGAGGTAGAACACAAACACCAGAAGTATTCAATGTTCCCAGGTGATTTCAATGTGCAGACAACTTTGGCAACCACAGATGTGTTGGTTTCCTGGCTCTGTTTTCCATGACTCTCTTTTTGTTTTATTGTTTTTAGATGTGTTCCCCTCTACACCCAATATAAGATTCAGAAGTGCTCAAAGACCTGTGTCAGCCTGAATTCTTCTCCATTTGCTCCCCAGATCATGTAATTTTATAGCTATCTTTATTTCTTTGGCATGGTTCATATCCTAAATGACACTGTTGCTTGGGTTTGTTTCTTGTCTTTATCAATGCCTTCTTCAATGGCATGCATTTTCATTTCTTATCTTGGCGCCATTACTTACTTTTGGGATTCCACGTTGCTTAAGAAAAAGTAATCTTTAAGCTTGGTTTGGAGTCATATGAATCTATCCCAGTGATTTAAGTTAAATTATTTTGGAGTTCAGAAGGCATCAGAAATATTTAGTGTTTTCCAAGTCATGATAATATGCAACTAAGATTGAGAACCACTGTCCTAAGGCCTTTTGTTAGCCTATTTTTGTTTGTGTGCTGATAGGAGTGGTTATCAAATTGTGATTTGTGTCAGAATCACTTAGAGAGCTTCTTAAGACAAATTTTGGGTCCTTCCCTTCAGAATTTCCAATCTAGTGGGTCTGAGGTAAAAACCAAAACTTGCATTTCTAACAAGTTTCCTAGTGATACAGAAGCTCTCTGAAAACCCTACTTTAAGAATCTCTCAATCAGGATATAGTTGGGCCAAAATCATTGAGCTCCTGCCCCTCCCCTTGGATTTATCTAACCATGGTACTGTCTTACCTAATGTGTATATTTTATATGCATGCATATAATTGGAGGTCTTGATATTAGAACAGTACAGTCAGGTCTATCAGAGTTGTTTGGAGTGCTCTTTGGCAAGTACTTTGTATGGCAAGGTGCAAAAACAGGTGAAAAGCATCAAATGGAATATGCTTACCCAATTAGACACCCTCCCATCCTACTTTACTTGGTAATGTTTTCAATTGCTATAGCTGTGGAAAAAGCGATGGAGCAAAATGGTTGGAAATTGGGAAAGCTATTATTCTGTGGGGAAAAAGCATAAACTGTACATATATTTGTGCAAATTTACTCCTTGGGGTTGACCCTATAGAAATGCCTTTTCTGTTGCCATGATGCCTCTGTATATCTTCTGGCTGCCAATACCTTAAACCTTTTACAAACTAAAAAGATCTTTGTCTTTTGAGAGACCAGGGTTGCCTTGGCACGACACCACCATTTACTGACTTGATTGTACCTCTTAATTTAGCAATAGCATTTTTTTTTTTGCTTCAATGATGTGTTGTTATCTTCTCTCTTTGTGACTACCTGTTCTAGTTTCATAAACACAATAGCCTCTTAAAATATGTTGAAGAAGTAGTTAGAAAGTTTCAAAATTGTTTTCTTTTGTAGTAATTTTCTTAGGAAGACATTAGCTCTGATTTCTCAGTCTGGGTCCTCATTTTGTGGACTGCAGAAAGTTTGTATTTTTTAGTGATTTTTTTTCTCCCTGTGCTTATACTTTCCAAAAGAGTTTTATGCTTTTCTCAAGCTAGGGGATGAAGTGGGCCTTGTCAGATTCTGTGTATACTCTGTTTCAAATTGCCTAGCTAAAGGGGGAAGTTTATTTTTCCTTTGCCAGTGTGTACTTGAAGCAGCCTGGGAGTATAGTGCAGATATCAAATTCAGAGGCTGTGAATCAGGAGGCTATACCTCTCAGCTGAAAAATTAATGATTACTGATGGCAGGCAGGAATTATCTGGATACTCCTTCATCTCTTTGCCTAGTGGAGGCCCTCAGTGCCAAAGTTGGGTCAGGAGTCACACAGCTGTGGCTTATCTGATTGGGATGGCCATTGGTGTTTATGTGTTTTCAGAGGAATTGTGGGAGTCATGGGTTGCTTACTGTCCATCTGCCTGTCTTAATTTCAAGCACTCATCCCTCCCAGTTTGTGGATGTCTTTCTCTTAGGTGAGCTATTCCTTAATGGGTGGTCAGGTAAGGAATAGATCAAAAATCTCCAACCTTTTTAGGTAAAAGGCCAGATAGTAAATATTTTAGGCTTTCCCAGAGATACTGTCTCTTCAAAACCACTCCTATCTGATATTTTATTGGGAAGGCAGCTATAAACAACACATAAACAAATGGGTATGGTTGTATTCCAGTGAAATTTAATTACAAAAACAGACCATAGTTTGTTGAACCTTGAAATAAATGGTTTGGTTTGCTTTCTATGCAGCCCACCACAACTTTATCAATCAAAAAGTCTTCAAAGTTTCTTATGTCCTTTCTTTCCCAATTTATAATTTGATACAGTACTTTATTTTTATATTCTATTTATCATTTCAAAGATGATAATGGAAGTGAGTCAGACACATGTCCTCAAATTGCCATCTTTCCAGGAATCCCCAATGCCTATTTTTTTTTAATGTTCAGTATCACATTCCATGATAAAGACCTTTAATGTTCTTTAGCTCCACATTGATATTTAGTCTCAAAAAATGAACACTGGTATCTGAAACCTAGCTTTTAATTTTCTTTTTAAGAATTCTCTTCTATACTTATTTAATAGCAAAAAACCCACTCTTCTCTAGAGACAGTGAGGCTTGTGTGAAGCCTGAATTTCTTGGCTTGACTTCATTTTTTTTACTGTTGCAGAGAGATTTTCATGGCTATAGAAAAATAAGTTTCCTTCCAGATTCTCCAACTTAGAAAATACCAGCATTTGAGCCCCATTCAGGGTACAGTGAATACTCAAAAATCTCCTTCTCAAGGTCATATCTTCAATAAATTTTGAACAGATGAAGTTTTGGGATGTCCCTGGGTGGAAATTCAAGCAGTAAATATAAAACAGCTGTTCTGTTCTAGACACTGGGGGTGTTTTAGAGGTTTAAAATTGTAGTTGCTAGCTTCTAGGAATCAACTGTGAAATTGGCGATTATATCTGATTGATTATTTCATTCTTTTTTTTTAGTGTACATTTACTGAGTGCTTATTATATGTCCAGTCCTGTTCTAGGCCCCACAAACACAAAAATTAAGACATGGTCCTTGTATAGATGTTTCTAGTTGATCAGGGAAGCTAGATATGCAAACTAGTAATAAACATAGAGAGCGTGAGGAGAGCTATAATGAAATAGGTCACAAACTATGATGAATGGACTCAAATTTTCTGGGGGCAGGGGGAATTCAGGGAAGACTTCTAGGAGTAAATGAAGTAGAGTTAATTGGGCTACATGATAAGGATTGTCCAGCCTGATGGACAGGAGTTGGCGGAGTATGCAAAGTCATGGAGCAGTGAAATCACACGGAGGCGCTCAGAACTGTATGTAGGTGGATATTCACAATGTCCACACTTAATGTTTGCATTTTTAACTACTCTCAGCCAACTCTCCGGGCTATAGTAGGGAGTAATTGGAAACTGCTAAGATTCAGTTTTAAGTTACCCGTGCAGAATGGGGGTCTTAGTTTATTGTGGTGTCTTCAGCACCTAGGACAGTGCCTGGCACGTAGTGAATTAGAATGTTGGTTCCATCAGTGATCCTTTAGCTAGTGAATGAATGCAACCAAACTCTCAGGGGATGATGTGGTTTTGATATTCTGTACTCAGCCATGGTGAGACAAGTAAAGATGGCTAAAAGACTCAGGTAGTCAGCTCTTCTCATTGAAGGTTGGAAAGTCTGGGTAACCTTATCTCCTCTGTTTCTCTCACAGCCCCTTTATACACACACGCACACACACACACACACACACACACACACACAGCCTGTCACCAAATGCATTGTCCTTATCTTTGAAATACAAGATGAATTTAGCACTTTTCTCCTTCTCCATCACAGCTGAAGTCACCATCATCATAGATGACCATCACCCATTGTAGTCACTACTTCCCTTTTCTGGTCCCTTTGCTTCTATTTGCCAATGAACCCTAATGATCTCTTCACTACCAAGAGCCAGAGTAGCCTTTTAAAACATACATCAAGTCAGTCAGCCCTTTGCTCAAAATCGTCCAATGGATCCCCATTTAAAATATTCAAGTCAGGGATCCCTGGGTGGCGCAGCGGTTTGGCGCCTGCCTTTGGCCCAGGGCGCGATCCTGGAGACCCGGGATCGAATCCCACGTCGGGCTCCCGGTGCATGGAGCCTGCTTCTCCCTCTGCCTGTGTCTCTGCCTCTCTCTCTATCTCTCTGTGACTATCATAAATAAATAAAAATTAAAAAAAAATTATAAAATATTCAAGCCATTTACTGTGGCCTACATGCCCCATTATAGCCATGCCCCACTTCTCTCTCTCTGATCTCCTCTCCCACTACTCTTCCCTCTTGCTCACTGAACTGCCAGCTATGCTCATTGGACTGCTGGCTATTCTAGGCCTCTTGCCATTCCTTGAACACATCAGATATATCCCCTCTTCGGGGCCTTTGAACTTGTTTATGCCTCTGTCTGGATTACTTCCTCATGTCCATCAGTTGTCTACAGCAGTGCCACCTTGTCAGTGAGGCCATACTTGAACTCCACATAAAATAGTATAAAATAATGCATCCGGGGATACAGGGGTGCTAAGTGTTCATTTGTTTACCTCTTAATGAACTTTTCCTTTTACATAAGTTTTATGGGATCATCGTTTATTTCTCAATAATAACTATTGACCAGAGAAGTAGAAACTTTTATTACAGAGTGCAGTTTTAAACTTGGGGGCTGGCTGGGATCTACAATGGGAATTACTCTCTGTTCTGTGTGGAAGCAGGAAGGTGGCAGAACACAGAGCTGCTTCAGGAAGGGCCACACAGTTCTCCTTCAGAAACTTAGGCAGGGTTTAGCTAAGACAGGGTTGAGCCTCAGAAACTACATTTTTTAAGGAATGCAAGTGATGTAAAAATTTTTTCTGTACGTCTATGATAAATAATGGCTAACATTTGTATATCAACTATATAACCTAGGAAGTAAGTGTTCTATTCTTACTAAGTAAGAAATAAGTGTTTGTATATCAACTATATAACCTAGGAAGTAAGTGTTCTATTCTTTCTATTTTATAGATAAGGATAAGGTACATAGAGGTTAGGCAACTTGCTTAGAGTCTCACTTGGAGTAATTAGCAGAACTGGGATTTAAACCGAGTTGGTCTAGAGCAGTCTGGGAGGCTCAGCAGTTTAGCGCCGCCTTCAGCCCAGGGCCTGATCCTGGAGACCTGGGATCGAGTCCCATGTCGGGCTCCCTGCATGGAGCCTGCTTCTCCCTCCTCCTGTGTCTCTGCCTCTCTCTGTGTGTGTGTCTCTCATGAATAAATAAATAAAATATTAAATAAACTGAGTTGGTCTAGCTTGCTACAAAGTCTGCTTGCTCAACTCCCTCACTGCTTTGCCTATGAGGGACAAGGAACAAAGAACGTTTCCCTGATGTCTGCTCCATCACATGCCCAAACCAGATTCAGTCTCTTAGTTATACTAAGTACTGCTTATGGCACCATATTGCAAGCTTTGTCTTAGCTTCTTCACTGAAAATATACCCACCACTCTTTCAGGAGTGCTGGGAGCAGACTGTGTGAAATATAATAAAATGCATTCATTCACCATACAAATCAGCCTTAAATGGGGCAGAAGGATTGAAGACCTCTCCCCGAGTGAATGATTTTGTAGATTATTGATTTGGGCAGCAGTTTATTTAAACATTAAAACCTTGAATGAAGTAACTTAGCCTGAAGAAAAATGTGTCAAGTACAGTCCTTGTTATAGCTAGTTTTCAGCCTCTGAGGACTTTGTAAACTGTCCAGATGTATTTATTTTCTAAAAAATATTTTCTCAAGGAAAAAAGGATGGATTTGGAAAGGGAGAGTGGGATTTGTCTCTAGAAATGATAATCTCTCTGAAAAGGAAACTTTTGAAAGGATTTTTTTTTCCAGAAGCATTCTCTGCCTTTGGAGCCAGTCATAAAACATTAGATGTTGTTATTCAGATTCTGAAAAATGTAAAATGCTTCCCTCTCCCTTTCCTGTTGCCTGCATCCCCTTCATCTTTCTTTGTTACAAATGGTACATGGACTTGGTATTCTACCAAAGAAGTTGGAAGAGATGGAACCACTAATTAACAGGAGTAATTCTGTGCCAGTTTGAAAGTTGGGGGGTGGAGTCAGGGGAGGGAAAAGATAATTCCAGTCTATGGGATCGCCAAATAACATTAAACAAACATTAATGCTATATAGTTGTGTACAATTCCAAGTACCACTACGCATATTTCTTTTTGATGGCAGTACCACTGACTGTCCTTTTAATGGTCTCGTGTGTTAATCATGGCTTTAAAACTAGTATGCAACTTTCTCACAACAGGGCCTTATGAAGTTGAGAAGGTGGGATCTCAGTTCTACCATTTGCCATGGCTGTGTGAATTGGTCAAGTTATATCTGTAATTCTCAGTTTCCTCATCTATAAAATGGGAATAATAATAAAGGAATTAGAAAAACTAATATTTATAAGTTTATCAAGGCAATGCCTCAATTTGTTTTACCAGCATGCTTATCCAAGGTCTTTCTAAGCCTTCAGTGAATTATTGTGTTAGTCTTTATATTAACTAGTTTGCTCTAAACATGGCATCACTTGAAGAGAATCCCTTTCAGAATGATCGTTTAATTTCCAAAAAATGGAATGAATGAGAAAATTAGAAAGGAAGAAAATACCAAATTGATGAAAAACATAAGATCAATTATAGTGAGTACTGCAGGACTCTGGTAAATTTATTTATTTATTTATGATTTTATTTATTTATTCATGAGAGAGACACACAGAGAGAGGCAGAGACATAGATGGGAGAAGCAGATTCCCTGCAGGGAGCCTGATTCCCCTGCAGGGACCCCAGGATCGGGACCTGAGCCAAAGGCAGACACTCAACCACTGAGCCACCCAAGTGTCTCTCTAGTAAACATATTTAAATTAGAGCCCCTTTATATGTATTTTATCATCTTAATCCAGATAGATCCTTATTAAGAATGAAAACACAAAGCAAAAACAACTCCCGGCTGGAAAGAATGAATTTCTAAGTATATATGTAATGAGTTCTGCTATGTCAGGAGCAAGGGTTCCCTGCTGTATTTTTAAGACCTTGAGATTTCAGAAGGTGGGGCTAGAAAATTGGACTCATTTGAGTAAAATGTAAAACCATTCCACATACTCCTTTCTTACCACAGTAAGTTGGCCCTTATCCCTACCAGCCAAGTCTTTTGTCCCCAGATCTCCAACCTAGAAGCTGATTGACATCTGTTTCCCATTTCAGACTTTTTCCTGAGCATGTTCCCAAAGTATGAAAACATCACCACTAGACATCCTCCACCCCAAAATAGGCCCTTAAAAATTATAAAAAAAAAACAACAACAACAAATGAAACCAGATGCCTTCATTTTATAAAGCAACAGTATTTTGGAATCAATTGAAATGTGGTGAAATATGAATAAAGTCTGTGATTTAGTTAATAGTGATGTTCTGATGTTAATTTCTTAGTTTTGACGAATGTATCATGGTTATATAATATGTTGACATTAGGGGAAACTGGTGAAAGTGGAACTCTTTGTACTATCTTTGCAACTTTTCAGTATCTAAAATTACTTCAAAAAATGCTTATTTAAAAAAATAAAATTTGAGATAATACGATCTATTTCTCTTACTTTAAATAGAAAGAAACTGAGTTCCAGGACTCAGAATCTTTAGTGACCAAAATCCTGGTTTTATGACCTCTTGGTTCTGTATTAAATTTGAAAATGTACTTAGAAACTTTTGATCAGTTAATTTAACCAGTGAACTCCTTTATAAAAGAAGTTTTTCATTTTGCCATGCTGTATCTTCATAGACATCGTTAAAGTCCTTCTGATGGGGTCTAAAAGTGTGGCTACACTAAGGAGTTGGAGTATGAGGCTAAGAAGTAGGGTCTCTTACCCAAAAGCATCTGGCCTAAATTCAGCCCAGTTCTGTAGTCCGATATTATGATACCTGGAATTGGTATCATGTGGAATTAGAGGTCAGGCCCAGAAGATAAGTGTAGGTGTGGGTCTAAGGAGCACAGACTTTTCAAAAGGAATACTGGCTCTTTGACACAAAGCAATGTTTCAACCTTAGTGAGTACACCTTGGCTGCTTGAACTCATACTGGCAAAGAAGCCCATCTCTTGGGTTTGTTGAGTTGGAACTTTGATGTCTCCTGTTGACTCTTCTGATTTCTTACACCTGGCCATGCCCCTGCCTTAAACTCCTGCTATGCTCCCGGGCTTTGGCATCCCACCTGCTCTCTCCTGGCTTTCAAACCTCCTGACTTTCCCACTAGTCATTGGCTTTACCTTTTCCACCTGGCTTTGACAGCTTGCACCAGCCCTGTCCTGCAATGCTTATTGGCTCTTGACTGGTGAATAACCATGGCAGTATGTGATAGTGTTTTGAGACAAGCCTGCCTTCTCCATCAGAATCTAAGCTTCTTTAAAGGATCATACTTCATTTATTTTCTTGAACTAACATCTATCCTAGTTTTGGAAAACATCACCACAGATGGCCTGGAAGTTGATGCAGCATTGATGATCCCTTTCATCTTTTTCCATGACCAGTAGCTAGATATGACCTCATCTTAGTTCTGGTTCTAAATGAGAAGAATCCCAGTACCAAGACAAATGAGCAGACTTGGATTTAGATAATAATGGTTTGAAGTTGAACCTTGTCTAGCCTCTTGGAGCTTCAGTTTCTTCACCTGTGAGAGGAGTTTATTTATTAATAGCTCAAGATTTCAGAAGAACTGTACCCAACAACAGTCCAAGTCATTTCTTCACAGAGAATACAATTAAATTGTCATACAACACGATCGGAAGTGAATAGGCCTGGGAGTCCTACTGGTGCCTCTTCCACAGTTTAAGAAAAGAACAATTACTGGGTTTCCAGGAGATCCCACTGCTTGAGTAGATTATAGAATTATAATCTGAAGAAGCACGTTCTTCAGTTTGATCCAAGAGTCTTCTAAGATAAGATAGTCTCCTCTTCCAACTTGTGTTAATTCATCCTGAAATGTCTGGGCATTGACATTCTTGCTGTGACATATCTCAGAACTAGAATACAAACTTTATAAAGAGCATGATGGCAATTTTGTTTGAAACTTGCATATGCATAGACTAAAAGGAAATATGCTAAGATGTTAAACAGTGGCTATATTCTGGGATTATGGGTATTTTTATTCTTTTACATTTTCCTTTTTCTCCAATGCATATATTGTTTCTATAGTCAGAAAACAAATAAGTAGTATACAAAAATATTTTTGAAAATCTCAGCATTTAGTAATGCTGAGGAAGAAAGGAAAAGTGGTAAGAGAGGAAACAGAGGCCTTCGGTAAGCTATGCTTTTGTTCATTCATTCTTTCAACAAATATTCATTGACCACCTAATACTGGTCTCTAAATTCTGTCCTTGTTAAATGTAAAAGTCAGAAACAGAAAAGTAAATCAGGAAGTTAACCTCTAGGAACTTGGTCTTTAGCTGGGTATGTACAAATGTATACAGAGCATGCAATTTTAGAGTCTGCACATTCAAGGCCATATGAAACCCCCACACAAGGAGCTTTGGCTTGAACAAGATAAAGGTCATCTTGGGCTTACTAGGAAATACTTCATTAAGAGGGTGGCATTTGATTTGGGCCAGAGAGGGGTAAGTAGGATTTTGGTATGCAAAGATGGCAAGAGGAAATCATTCTTTTCTCCCCCCATGTCCTTTTCTCTCCCTGTAGCTAGCTATGAGAGATTGTAGAAATGGAAACTCTAAACTTCCAGTGGTATGAAGATGGACCTGCAGAGAGCAGAGTAGAAATGATAAGCTTCTGAAGAGCAGGACCCTCCTCGTTTTTGTATCTCTAGTCCTCCAGACTGGCCATGTAGTGTCTCTGTGCATAGTTAATAGTTAGTAAACGGAGATATAAATCACCAGTGAAGTCCTAAGCAAAATGATCAGTAGTAGTGCTGGAGGAGGTCATCAAGAAGCCATGACAGCAGGTTGTTCATGAGCTGGACCTGAGCAGAGGCTCTTGTCCCCTCTTCTGTCATTGGAATATACGTTCTGCCCACTGTTGGCAGGTAGCTGTTGCACCACTGCCATTCTGTTGCAAACATCCCTCACCTCTCCCTGGAATCACTGCTGAGATGGCCTAGCTGGTCTTTCTCCTTTTGCGTTTGCCGCCTACAGATTCTCCTCAGTACAGCACCTCAAGAGATCCTTTTAAAACATAGATCGTGTCATTCCTTTGCTCAGAACCCTCCAGTGGCTCTGCATCTCACTCAGAGTAAAAGCCCAAATCCTTACAGTGGCTTACACAGTGTTACATGATCCATGCCCTTCCCCTCACCTGTTTCTTCATCTCCTATACTCCTTATTTTTCTTCACCAAATGCACTGGCTTTCTTGACATTGCTTAAGCATGACAAATTCTCCCTGCTAAAGCCCTTTGCATTGCCTGTTCCCTCTGCTTGGAGATCTGTATGGCTGTCCCCCCTCACTTTCACATCTTTGCTCAAATGCCACCTTCTCCATGAAATTTGCCCCATCCTAGTCATGGCACTTCCAACCCTTCTTCTCCTATCCTAGCTGTAATTAATTTTCAGCATATTCTATACTTACTTATTATGCTCATTGTTTACTCTGTATATTTCTGTTCCAACACAGCCTTCATGATAAGGATCTTTGTGCTTTCTTCACGGACACACACCCAAACATCTAAAACAATGCCTCCATGTGGAGGGCACTCAATAAATATCGAATGAATTAATGATGGCTTCCATACTCTTTCCTCTCCCCTCCTAGCCAGTCATTCATCAGATCCAATTATTTACACCAACTCCTTCTCCAGCAGGCTTACTCCATTCTAGCCACACCCATTGCCCAGACCCTCATCATCTGTGACTTGAGCTATTTTTCTTTACTATCTTCTGGATCAAATCTCTCCTGAACATTTCCCCTAAATTCATTTACACAGTAATCTCTACTATACTATGAAGTTCCTAAACATGAGTGATACCCTGTTGTCCATATGATGAAATTCGAACTCCTTAGCCTGGCTCCCAAGGGCTTCTCACTCACCCTTCCAGTCTTACTTCCCAGCATCTCCCCTCCCCCCACCCTGGCATTCCTCACTACAGCTACTCTTACTGCCAGATAACCTTACCTTCAGTCTTTCAATGGCATGTTACCATTATCTTCCTCTGTGCTTTAGCACATGCTGTTCCCTCTTACCCATAGTCTTCTCCTCTCTCTGATCTGTTCTCCAGGGCCTACTAAATGCTTTGTGCATTGTGTTCTCCAGGGCCTACTAAATGCTAGATCTTTATTAAGATCTAGACCTTAATAATGTATAATTAATGCCTTAATAAAGTAGGCATTAATGACACATTGACCCTCATGTGCTCAAATAGCTCCTTTACATACATGTCAAGGAAAGCAAAGGTATGTTTTAGAAAATATTGTAAGGAGCCAAGAATAAATGCTGTGCTTAAGATGGGAGGAAATGAAGGTACCTAGGATGGCTTGAAGGATTAATTTGATCTTCCTTTTTTTTTTTTAAGATTTTATTTATTCATGAGAGATGCAGAGACAGAGAGGCAGAGACATGGGCAGAGAGAGAAGCAGACTCCATGCAGGGAGTCCAATGTGGGACTTGATCCCAGGACTCCAGGATCACGCACGCTGGGCTGAAGGCAGGCGCTCAATCACGGAGCCACCCAGGCGTCCCAATTTAATCTCCTTCTTATAAAAAAGCATTTATGGCCCCTTTGGCCTGAAAAAATATCTCACCTGACTTCTCACTTTATTATCTGTACCATACAAATGACAGTTTTTATGTATTGCCTTATGATGGCTTCTTAAATATTCTCTTGAATAATTTAATCATGTATTGCCATTTTATTTCTCATGTGTTTATTTTTGCTTTTTTGCCCTCTGTATGGACAGGAATCATGACCTACTCTTCTGAATATCCCTTAGGATACCTATCAGAGCTCCTTGTACAAAGTACGTGCTCATTAATATTTGCATTGACAAATAAGACCTATCATTACCTCTTTGGCCACCACATTGGATGATAATGAAAGGAAAAGCTACCTCTGTTTTTAACTGTGCCATCTATGGCTTTGGAACCCCAACTCTGAACCCTAAGGGTCCCATTTTACAACTTTTTTTTTTAAAATTAGGATTGGGTAACCAAGCCCAAATCCCACTACAGGCTGATCTTCATGCTGGTGATTGGCAATACTCCAAGGGACTAATTTTCCAGGAACAAAACATCTTGATCACACCTTGCTTATATCAAGGGTTAGTCACAGGCTCTTCTCTTTGCCCTCCACCAAAGCCTAGTAGGGGATTTTGAGGGGTAAAAGTAGGAGAAGGAAATGAAGAAGATCAGAAAAGGGCAGTGGCAGGCATGGGTCCCATGGATACAAGTTCAAATGTTAATTCTCTGGTTTCCTAAATGTTTGATTAGGGCAAGTTATTTGACCTCTTTGAGTCTTGATTTATCTTCAGCTTTTAAGTGATGAAGAATTCATGTCCACACTCTATTTATGAGGATTAAATTTAAAGCATCTAAAATAGTGCCTGACCTATGGTAGACACCTAGTAAGTAAATGGCCCCTAATACATGCTGCTTTTGAGTTTCCAAAGTGTGACCACAGTCATGACAGCATTAATAACTCATAATAACCCTGTGAATCAGGTAGGTATATTTACTGTACCTCTTTTACAGATGAATAAAAGGTCTAGAAAAATTAACTGATTTTCTTAATATTACTCAGAAAAGTCATGACTGAAGTTTGCAAATCCAAATCCTCTATTTCCTAAACCTAAAACACTTTAATAGATTATGGTTGATATAAATAAAGCAATGTCTTTAAAGTACTTACAGATTGAGTGATAAAATATTTTTATATCAGTTGCAGGTACAGCATGGTGTGTTTTGTTTTGTTTTAGAGAGAGAGAGGGAGGCGGGTAGAGGAGATGCAGAGAGAGAGAGGGAGAGAAAGCATTGTAAGCAGGCTCCATACCCAGCTCCCAGCCCCATGAGGGACTCAGTCTCACAATGCTGAGATCATGACCTGAGCCAAAATCAAGAGTCAGATGCTTAACCAACTGAGCCACCCAGGCCTCCTAGTATGGTGTATTCTTTTAATTGGATCCTTGTATTTAATCAGTTCATTTGATACAAATTCACAAGTGGATATTATTTTTGAGGCAGAAGGTTTATTTTTTCTTTAAACACCTTATTCTATAAGTTTTTGTCACTAACCCAACATATAATAACCTAATGCATTTTTTATTTTCTTAACACAAATGTAAGGGATTTCTTTATAAAAAGTAGCTGAAACTTTTTTTTTTTTCCTGAAGTGGGCCTCCAAGGAAGCAAAGAATTGCCAGACAATTACTTTCTTCCCCCTCCATATAGGAGGCAAAATGTAGTCTTATTAAAATCCTGAGAATGAATTCACTTAAGCTCCCCACTGCAGGATGTTTTTCTGACAAGTTCTGTCTCAAAAAAGTATGTTGTACAACTAATTAAGAAATTATTTTGACAGGGTGAATGTTTTGAAGCTCTGTGTTGTACACAACCTAATATAATCTAATTTTCTTCCAGTGAAACAAAATATGTGGATTTAAAAAAAAAAAAAAAAGCATGGCCAGATAATATCAATAATAGGAGTGCCTCCATTTCAGCTGAGAATTCAAGAAGCAGCCAGCCAATTTGTCTAGGGAAATTTGCTCTCGGCTAAGATGGTATAAAAGGTCTTACCCCTGGGCAAACCATTTATTTTAAAAGTTTAGAAAAAACATTTTTTCATTGATTGTAAGATTTTTTAGAGTTACCATTTCTGTGTGAGAGGATGCAGGATGGGAGGTAAATGGCTTGCTTTCTAGAGGGATAGCAAATTGAGAGTGTTTTTGAGTATTTATAATTACTCTCCATTCTGGGTTTTAAGCATATTCTGGTCTTGAAGCATATTAAAAGAAAATTGGTAGATATACCAGGACATTTATAAATCCCTAGCTAACAAACTATCCTAATTTTTTTGTGCATGTATGTATATGTACATATGTAGTGTGTGTACACAAGTGTGTGTGTGTGTATATATACATATATATGAGTAATTCTAATAATACAAAATCTTTATTTTCCCTAATGTTTTTGTTACTAATTAATGGTGCTTTTAGAGTACAGGTGGGAAGGCACGTAATAAAATGAATACTTTAACAAACAAGTGCTACTTATAACATGAATTTTTATATAAAAACGTAGTTTTCCTTATAAAATGAGAAATATATTCTTGAAGTATATACGTGTGCATGTGGGGGAGCTATCCTAAATTTCACCTAACAGTGCAAAGTACAATGAAAATCGTCATACACAAATTAATAACATTCCCTGTCAAAAGATATTAGGCTTTCAAAATTATGAATACAATAGTTGGGAGTAATTTCCTGTTTCAGAAGGAATGAGCAAACCTATATAGAGGGGCTGTTTCTAGGTCTTTTGCTATGTTCTATAGGACAGTGTTTCCTAAATACCACTGAACCAAATGGGTTTTCTTTTTTTTTTTTAAGATGTATTTATTGGGGCACCTGGGTGGCTCAGTTGGTTAACATCTGCCTTCAGCTCAGGTCATGATATCAGGGTCCTGGGATCAAGCCCCACATCAGGCACCCCGCTCAGTGGGGAGCTTTCTTTTCCCTCTCCTTATGCCCCCAAATTTATTTATTTGAGAGAGAGAGAGAGCAAGCAAGCAGGTAGGGGAAGGAGGGGCAGTCAGAGAATGAGAGAATCTCAAACAGACGGGAGTCTGACCCTGAGCACAGACCCTGACACAGAGCTTGATCCCATGACCCCAAGATCATGACCTGAGCTAAATCAAGAGTCAGATACTTAACTGATTGAGCCGTCCAGGCACCTCTCAAATAAAGTGCTTTTTAAAAAGTACCCCTACCTTAACCACAGGCCCAACTAGCTGAATCACAGCTTTCCTTTTAAAAGCTCCTTAAAATTATTTTACAAAGAGGACTTAGTGATGAGAGAATTAAGGGAGAGGAAGTAATCTAGAAGGACTCTGTTTTTGTGGCCTGAGTTATAGGATATGATGCCAAGGGAGAAGCAGATTTAAGGGGAAGGAGATGCATTCAGTCTTGGAGAGGTTACATTTGAGGTGCTGATGAGAACCTAGGTGGAGCTAGCTGGTAGTTGGTTGCGAGACACAATCTAGAGGTCAGTGGAGAAGGCCAGATTAGAGATTTAGATTATGGATTTGTCTCTTGGTTCTTGATCAGTTAAGTAGCAGATATGAGCAAGGTCTCATAATAAGAGCATAGAGGAAGAAGAAAGTGGTGATCTTTAATTCATAAAACATTTCTGGTTACTTACTATGTACCAGGTGTTGAACCAGACTGTGGGTGATCAAAATGAGTAAGTCTCTTCCCTCAATAAATTCACTGTTTAGTTGGGAAGAAAAATTCACTATTGAATATTTTGAAGAATAACAATATTCTAGCCTACGGACCTAGAAGGAGTGGCCATAAGAGAGGGCATCTTGGAAGCTCTTAATATTTGAGATAAACAAAATGAGAGTGAAGAAAGAAGTAAATACTCTCAGTGATCAAGGTGGTTTGTCATGCTTGGGGAAGATGGATAAAGAATTCTCAAAGCCCTTCTACCTTAGGATTGCCAGATTTGGTCCCATCTCCCCGCCCCAAATCAACTCAAACCCAGGATGTCCAGTTAAATTTGAATGTGAGATAAACAACGAATAATTTTTCAGTGTAAGTATGTTCCATCCAGTATTTGAAGCATACTTGTGGTAATCCAGTTCAAAATTAACTGGATGCCCTGTATAATTTTTCTACTTAAATGATTCAGTAATGATTCCTTGTTATATTTTTCTTGTTGTTGTTATTATTATATATAATTTTGATAGTGTTTTATAGTATTCAAAATATTTTCATAACCTTATGGTAGCCCTAGGCATGGTGAAGCAATATACCTTCTCACTGGGGAATATTTGTGCACTTGATCACAGTTTCTTTGTCAACAGAATGTTCCCCAAAAACATAACTATATTTCTTGTGATAATATCCTGTTTAATTTCATTTGGTGGACAAAGTATTTTCACATAACCAGCTCACAACCCTAAGAAGTTCATAGGGCAGTGCTTAGTACATCCAGTTCCATATTAAAAAAACAACAAAAATAACAATGACAGCTATAGTGCAGTTTAGTGACTTCCCCAAAGTCACACAGTTTGATTGTGATAGAATGAAACCCTAACCCATATCTACAGACTCAAACTCCAGTGCTTGCTTATTGGGTAACCCATCATGTTGAGGTTAGACTCTGCATTCTCAGATTTTACTTTATGTAGGAACCTAACCTCTAAATTATATTTGGATAAACCTAAAAGTTGGGGCAAATGATAACAGAATGATGGAAAGAGGGATGAATAAATAGCTATAGTTATAGAGAATTAATAAAAATCATCAAAAACTTCGATATATCTTGTGAACAGCTGCCATTAACGAAGCCTTGAAATATTCTTTATAATTTCACATTTACCACTAAGCGTATTCTATTCTTATGACTTCCATATTTGGAAGAAAACATTTGCATAACAGTATATCCAGTTCCTTGGTGTCTGTAAACTTGTAAATAATTTCATGAATTAAAATGGCTCAAGAAAAGAACCTAGTTTTATAACTGAAAATTTAATAGGGCCTAGATATTTATGTAATCTATTACTATATATTTGCTCAGTAACATATTCCCTATATGTTTTATGGGATATGAATCTGATCTCTCAGAGTCTAAATTGAGGTTAGTAAATCTATCATAACAAGGATACTAGATTGTTATTAGAAGAACATAAAGCCTTTTACTTTTAAGTTTAATACTTAATGTCTGTTGAGGTTTTTTTTTTTTTTAAGTTGCTAAAAATAGAAACCCTGTGAAGTAGGTAAAGAACCCTCTTCCAAAGCAGTTCTCTGTTTTCTCTCACCAGCCCCTGTTCCTCTATTATTTTCTTTGCCTGCTGCTTTTAGTTCATGCTCAATAAACGATATCCGTATTTTCATGTTAAATACTATGTTCTTTTTTAATTTTATTTTTTTCCCCTGTTTTATGGAGTGTTATGAAAAACTGCTCACTTTAAGAAATTGACAGGTCCATTAACAGAGAGCTTTATGTCTGAGAGTCCAAGCAGTTAGGGCTTCTGGATATTCAGGAAGTGGAGGGTGTCAGACCAGTCATTTTTATTGCAGACTAAAATGATGGCTGCAAGGAGATGGGCTCACATTATCACTTTATATAAATCACCCAGCCTGTCTTTCATTTCTTGCCTTCCCTTAGAAATTGGAAAGCTCAGAGTTTTTATACTTCAAACAGAAAAAGAACAGAAAGCTTAGGAGACTGGGTCTAGCCTAAGGTTTGTTCAGTCCAGCCTGTATCTCAGGGTACCAAGGGAGATATTAAGAAGACATGCATGTCCCCTCTGATTGTTTTCAAAGAGTATGTGTGTCTCTTAAACAAATGTTTTATAACCTGATAGACCTGGTTTATAAATCTCATCCTTGCCATTGACTATCTGGGTGGCCATAGACAGGGTTATATGACCCCTTTTTTGGGGGGGGAGTCGATAACACAGTGATAGTAATGACTTTTTAGTTACTCTTCTGATGAAAAAGGTAGAGGTGGATGGGATCCTGAATTACCCATCAGCTGGAAGTGTTTGTTGAAAAACTTCAGAGGGGGCATTCAAGGAAAGTTCACTGTTTATGACCATAGCTCTAAGTGGAGTTACACCCTGGTAAGCTAAAATCTGAAAGGGCCATTGTTCCTCTGGCCAAAGACCCAGAAAAAATGTAGCCTTCAGAGTCCCTTCACTCTTACCCACTTTACCTAGGCCTTTGGAGTCTTACTCCTATGATGGCAAGAAGACATATGAAGGGGCACTTGGGTTGTGCAATAGGTTAAACATCCGATTCTTGGTTTTGGCTCAGGTCTTGATCTTGGGGTCATGGGATCGAGCTCTGCATTGGGCTCCACACTCAGTGCAGAGTCTGCTTTAGATTTTTTCTCACTTTCCCTGCCCCTCCCACTTGTGCTCTCTCTTTGTCTCTCTCAAATAAATAAGTAAATATTTAAAAAAAAAGATAAGGTTGTGAAGCATCCCCTTCACCACAACCTAATGTAACACCAGCCTAACCTGTCCCCCTAACCCCAGATCCCTTTCCTGAAATCTACCTGGTCTGCCACGCTGAAGGAGTGCCAAAGAGGGCATCCCCAGGCCCATCTTGTGATACCAATCATATGGATCAAGGCCTTCCACTCAGAAAATTCAAGAGGCTTAGCGATGCCAAAAGAACCAGGAGAGGAAAAAGCCAAGAGAGCAAGCCATGTGTTTGAAAATTCTTTGCCCAACTACTGTGGTCCAATCCCATGTTCTTCTTCCCATGGGGTGCAGAAGAATTTCTCAACCTCAGCACTGTGGACTAAGGAATTGGATAATTCTTTGTTGTGAATGGCAGTTCAATGCTCTGTGGGATGTTTCGCAGCATCTGCAGCCTCTACCTAGGTTGGTAGCACCCCCATTCCCAGTTGTGACAAGGAAAATGTCTCTAGATGGACCTGGCAATGTCCCCTGGGAACAAAATTATCCCCAGTAGATAACCCTACTAGGTTAGAGGGAACAGGGGATCTTGAAATATATCTGGAGGTTGCAATAAGTCACTGATGCCTCTAGAACAGAATTAGAGACAGTAAGGAAAGGACCTTACACAGAGGCTGGGATATAAGAGGGGCTCAACAAATTTAGCTTCCTTTCATTCCTCTGTCCCTGGAGTGGATACTGTGGGGTGCCACCAGATACCCATTTAAGGACCGAGATACTCATTCTCCCAACCACCAGGAACATGGACTGCGGCCAGCTCACAGCTGAGTCTCTCCACAGGGATTGCCCTCAGCTGAAGGGTGCTGCCTCACTCAAGGTATGTCCTCTTCTCAGGAGCAGCCAAGACCTAGTGACTGGTCATTGCAGGATGTAATCCTGGCCCCCTTATCTGGATTCAGGGCATCCCTGAAGGGCCATTTCAGCTTCATAGCTCCTTGGGGGATCGTGGGATCACTGGAGACTTTTGTGTCTGCACTGTTTCTACAACTCTCTGGTGTCTCTCCCTCCTGACAGTGTTACTGTGAGTCAACTTTCCCTAGTCAACTTCCTGCCCACAAATCTCTGCCTCAGAGTTGTTTTCCCAGAGAACTTAACCTAAGACATACACACTCCTTGTTTCAAGCTTTGTGGGAATCTGTCATTTTTTAAATGAGATAATGCAAGTCAAATCCTTACTTAGTATTACATAACTGTGCAACAAATATTAGCTATTAGTATTTTTATAATGTATCCATGACATTATTTAAATTATCTATAGCTTAGACTTCATCTGTCCCTATGGGTGATGTGTTTCTGAGGCAATTATCCCTAGGAATAAACTGTATATCCTTTATCCCCCATTATTCTACCTTTTGAGATTCATGAAGCCTAATTCATTCTTGTGTGGGTTCTGATGAACGTATCTGTTCCTATTGATGTTCTCCTAATTTTGTTAATTTTGATCATAGGTGGTAATCCTCTTCTAAAGGTCTCCAGTTGGGCAGCCTGGGTGGCTCAGCGGTTTAGTGCCTGCCTTCAGCCCAGGGTGTGATCCTGGAGACCCGGGATCGAGTCCCACGGCAGGCTCCCTACATGGAGCCTGCTTCTCCCTCTGCCTGTGTCTCTGGTCTCTCTCTCTCTCTCTCTCTGTGTCTCTCATGAATAAATAATTCTTAAAAAAAAATAAAGGTCTCCAGTGAGCACATTGAGACAAACTCCTGAGGGACTACAGCAGGCTTGGAGGGAGAGTTTTAGAATCCATCCCCACTCCAGGTTATGAGACATTTTTGTCTGCACTGCTGCCACACTGTATCATACTTGTAAACAATAGGCTTTTTCACCTGTCAGAACAAAAGTTCTGGAGGGGTCATCTTTGCATCTCTTTCTCCGTCTCTATCTCCATTCCCAATATCTCCCTTCGGTTGACAGGAACACAGATGTGGTTGAAGGAAAGGGATGAGTTGGCTCAGAAGGCATGGAAAGATTGTTCAGCTGAGGGGCAAAAGCAAAGCTTCTCTTGTTAGAAAACATGAACCACAGGCTTCTCAGTGAGACACCAGGAGGCATGAGACCATAGCATAAATACAAAATCTTTCCAGAATATGATCATGGACATCAATTCGCATAACACTTATACACACTACATGTGCTTGCTACATACAGGAGCCTTTTGTCTGATCTTTTAAAATCATTTTCTGATGTTCCACTAAGAAAAGATGGTCATTAGCTCCATTTCTCAGATGAAGACATCTGTGTCTCAATAGACACAGACAACTTATTCCAACTGGAAGAGTAGAACTCAAACACAGATCCATACAATTTCTCTAAATGACCTCTTTAACATAAAACCTCCCACATGATCTGGCCAAAACCATTTAAATAAAATCTTATGGAACAGAATGCAGAATCTTATGAAATTTTCAGACAAAATGATGAGAGAGCCAAAAAGGAAAAATCACACTGGGTGGAAGTAAATCACATTTAGCTACCTTTTCTGGACTCCAGCTCCATCAACTTTTCACAGGAAAATTCATTTTCTCAATCTTGGTTTCCTTGAGGAATAATTCGCTCTACACACTTCCCAGCCTCTCTTCTCTATTTTCCCATACCCCCGGGGATTTAAAGTGAACCTGTCTGATTATAAATGTGGAAATGAGTAACTAAGCTTGCTCAGTTCAGCAACACCTTTGTTCTTTGTCTTGCAAATACCCCCTACCTTTTTAGAGAATGGTTGAGGTCCTATAGTTTTCCATACACATTTTTTTCCTGGGTAGAGCGTCATGTCAAGACCAGGTTGATAAGAAGCCTTCCTAGCTCAGAGGTGCATCCTAGCTGATCCACTGGACTCTCACCTAAGCTATATTCTCTTGCTTAGCTTCTGTGAGTCGTCAAAGTGATACTTGGCCTCCACCTTGACCCACTCTTCTGATTCTCAAATTGCTCACAGCCTGGCTGAGAAAGGAGGCCTTTTTAGTGCAGACTCCATTGGCGCCTTCAACATTCCCGATTGCTAGCAGTATTTGGGAGTTCCTCCTAAGGGAAAAGTCCGTTTCTGATTCCTCTTTCTCTCTCATAATCTTCCTCTTGCCAGAGTCCACAGCAAGGATCTACGTGAGAATTTTATTATCTACCTGTCCTAAGTTTCTTGGGTGTAGAAAAACAGGCTACCTATCATGAAAATCTGCTCTTCAGAGATGATCTGGTTGTTTCAAAAATGATGTTAATAAAAATGACATATGAAATTGACCGTATTCATAGGGTACCCATGGTAAGATTTTTGTTGTAACTGACAAACCAGGTGCAGAATATTCCATGTATAATTTAGACCCCTTCCCTGTGGGCTGCGCTGCTGGTTTTGTATATAACCTCAGTTATTATTGCCATTAAGAAAAGATATTTTAGGGACAAACTCATTTTTTGAATAGATTGTTATCTCAAATTAAAAAAGATTACGGGAACTGGCAATCAATGCAGCCATCTAATTGCCATTCCTCCAATTAAAAATTAATATACAGAAAGAGCTGCCTGGAACCAACTGGTCTTAGGATAATTTTGAAATGAGGAGAAAAATAACAGTTTAAAAGCAGTGGGCTTGGGTTGGCTTGGGAAGGGTTGGTGGCTGCTAGTCTGGCTGCAGGGACAGGCATGTTCCTGACCTTGTGCCTGTGGCCGCCACACCCAGTGCTGACTGGAAACAAAGGAACGAGGAGCTCGTGTCTCATTGTTCTTCCTCTGTTAAAGATTTATGTATAAAATCACTTATTTTGTGATGTACTTAAGAATAGATGGCAGGTGTCATTTTTGTACAGTGCATGTCATTTTATCGAAGCTGTGGAAAACGTGTATGATGGTGCTTGTGCTAAAAATGTTCCTCTGTTCTTTGAGGATGTCAGTGATGCCATCCCAGCTTGTTCTCTTCTGCAGAAGTTCATTTGCTGAGCAGTGTTCAGATAGATGGGGACCAAGGAATATGAAGCCAAAGAGAGCCTCTTGTGTCTTGAAGATAGGACATCCTTCTACTTGGTTCAAAATAAGCCTCTTTAATCTGAAAGAGTCCTACTTTGCATATTGAGTATAACAACTACTTAGTTTTAATTTGGAACAAATCATATATAGTGTGTGTATACATACATGCATATGTATGAACATAAGTACATACGTATACATATATTAAGTACAGTAGAGGGGGGGCAGCTCAAGTATCCAGAGGTCTAATCAGATCCCAGTAAGGAGATGGGTTTTAGTGAGAAAGGAACAACCCTTTATTTGATGGAGAGGGTGGAACCACACCCTATCTACGACCTGTGATACAGGAATGTTACTTGAGATCCTCCCACTTCAGGAAAGATAAGATAGAGCTAGAGGAGATACCCAGAAAGAGCATGAGACTGATTCAAGGGACAGGCAGCTGACTGAAAAAGATGAAACTGTGAGGTGAAAAGACTGGGGCAGGGAAGGAACATGTCAACTGCCTTCAAATACATGAAGGGATTGAAACTAACAGGTGAGGTCATGTCCAGTCGGGCCCAACCGGTCCCACCCAGGGATCATCTGTGAAATATGTGAAGGGTGATTGAGGAGTCAGAAGGAGAAGAACTGAGGTAGAGAGGAGGCTGAGAAGTAGGCTTAGAACCAAGAAAAGGAATATTACTTAGAATATAGGAACCAAATTTTTGGTGATCATTGTCCCCAGATGGGGTATAATTTCCATACAAGTGGATCTCCTCAACATATGGTGAATGTATGATGTGATGTCAAGGAAGATCAGAGAGCCCTCCCCAAATTCCTTGTTCTCTGCTTCCTCCATCTTTGCTCTGAGCCTCACTCGGCAGCCTCTGTGGTCTTCAATAATTAAGTTTGAGCCTGGGGTGACTACCCAGACACCTCATCTTCCTCTTAGCTAGCCCTCAAGGCTTTGCATTTGTGACTCCTGAATACCTCCCTAGTCAACCCTGGTTTTTAGTCCTCATTGCCACTTGCCTCACTAATGTTCAGAACCTAACAGGGATCAGTTAAATCAGCCTGTAGGGGGATAGGGTGAGGTAAGAAGCATTGGTGTTTTTAAAGTTGGCCTGTCTCAACCAACCAATTTTCTCTTCTCAAACATACCTCCAGATTCTACCTCTTTGCTTTTGATCATACAATTTCTGCTTGTGGAATGCCCACAGTTTGGACCCAGTTCCAGTGCCACCTTCTCCAAAATTTTCCCAATTGTTACTCCAGCACTTTGAAAGAAATGGCCCCTTCTCAGAACTCCCATAATACTTCCTTCGACCTCTGTTATGGTACTTATCACTTTGGATCTAGGATTCTGGATATGAATGTGGATGGATATATCATTTCTCTTTTAAGAATTTAAGTCTCTTGGAGTTTTTTGCTAGCCCTTAGTGTCAGAAAGTAAAAGACTTTCAACATGGCAAACACATGGTTCTAAGATCTTAATAGGTACCGGATCCATTAGTATTCATAACCATCCTATAATGTAGGTACTTTTATTAATATCATCACCCTCATTTTGCAGATAAAGAAACTGAAAAAGCTAAGCCAAGATTATTACAGTTAGTATGTGGCTGACTCATGATTGGAACCTAGGCAGTCTGGCTGTGTTCTTAATAGCTATGCTCTGCTGCCTTCCAAATCCATGAGTAAATGAGTAAGGGTACATGGGTTAGTGTAGTGTGTATTTTTGGCAGGGTCTTTCTGACCACCAGCATATCTGTGCAAAGCAGTGATTCCAGGGTTGACAACAGGACTGGGATGGGGTGCTCATCACTGTTCGTAGTTCTATGCCCCAGGGAACCCACCTAAATCTCTGTTCCCTTATCTCCTGGGCTCAGACCTTGGCTTTTCTCTTCCAAAAAAAGTAGCATGTAAACATAAGAGGCAGTACTCTCCCATGTGGCATAGGGTGTAAAAAACTGATTGCATCAAATATAGTTGTGTTGAGGGTGGGGTAAGAGATTTCTATAGCTGCCTCTGTGGCTTTTTTTTGTTTTTAAGATTTATTTATTTATTTTAGAGAGAGAGAGAGAGTGTATGTGGTGGAGGGGTTGGGGAGGGGCAGAGGGAGAGAGAGCATCTCGAGCAGGCTCCCCACTGAGTGCAGAGCCCAGCTCAGGGCTGGATCTCATAATCCCAAGGTCATGACCTGAGCCGAAATGAAAAGTCAGATGTTTAACTGATGGAGCCACCCAGGTGCTCCCATGCTGTTGTTTTGTTTTTTGTTTTTGTTTTGTTTTGTTTTAATTGAGGATGGGTTTCGGTATTTCTAAGCTCCTGGACTCAAATATTTCATATTTTATCATCCTATAGGAGAACTTTACACATGTAGGGAAGTATTTCTCAGGTGTACAAGAAAGTGAGGTGTTCACAGGGCCAAGTAAGAGCAAGGGGTTGGAGGGTGGGGTGAGGGAGACCGATGCAGTACTTGACTATTTCCTCTTCTCTGTAGCAGGGAGAAGTGGTGGGCAACAATCATCAAATGAGGCCACAATGACTCTGCAGCCCAGACTAGCCAAAGCCAGAGTGCCTCTGCCCAGGCTGCAAATGCTGAAATTAGCCAACTGCAAGATTTTACAGGCAGCTGCTTCCCTTGAAAGGAAAGAAAGATAATTTAAATTTTATATTTACAAAGAAAGTATAAACAGGGCCACTCATCCCACAAATAAAATCTAGTCAATTACTCCCTCGTTCATCTGTTCGTTCATACATTGAACATCTGTGTATTGGAGACCAACTCTGCTTGAACCCCAGGATTAGGCATTGGTAAAGGGGAACAGAAATTTAAAAGGCCAGCCCTGTCCTTGGGGAGATAAGCTCATATATGACTAACTATAATTGTATTTAAAGAAATCACTAGATAGGATGTAGATATAAGTATACAGGATAAAATGAGTTCCTCATTTTTATGAAGTTTAATTGAACATAGTATTTAAAATTGGATAATCAGTAAAATCACACAAACATTTGAAACACACACATACATTTGCTTTCCCCTCCAGCACCTTTAATTTTCTGTGCCTGTTACCTTAGATGAGAGCCATTTTCTAGTTTTTTTTTTTTTTTTTTTTCTAGCTTTGTCAGTCTATACCTTCCTCTCTTTTCCTCTGGGCAAATTGTTCTCCCTTTATACAGGACTTACTGGATTAGGACTTAACATTCAGGGACATGTGTCTAATAGAAGAGAGTGTCTGGGTCCTTTTTGGTCTACCCTTAATGCCAGCAACACCACTAAGAGCCTCATCCAGTATCCTTTTTGTGGATCAATGAGATGGTGATTAGAAAAGCAAGCAGAATGAGCTAAATAGAGTGAGCAGATAGGCATCTCCCAGAAGAACACTGGAAATTGGGTCCATTAGAGATGTATCCTAAGCTAGCTACTTTGTCCACACATCTGTTAGAGCAGAGAGAGCACAGGCATAGGGCTAGAGCAACCTGGCTTTGAATATCGTCTACTTGTTATGTAGCTCTAGGAGAAGCATTTGACCCTTCTGAGCTTCCGTTTTCTCATCTGTAAAATGGGATTGAAAATATCCATGTAACGTAGGATTGTAGTGAAAACCAAATTGAGGAATTGGAGAATAAATATAAAATATTTATGTATAATGTATATATAATCCTATATAATACTCACTAGACGCTGGCTAATATGATTAGCTATAATAACACAGCCTCTGTGAGGCTTCATTTCATAGGACTTTAATGAGTGGCTCCAAGGTTGAGGTGAGTAGGAAGAGAGGCTGGATTCTGTTAATGTGGATCACATTCCTTCCCTTTAACTTCCTCACTGAGGCCAAACCTAGAAGCCCCGAGACCTGTCCTGGTGGGCGCACTTGGTTCAGGTCACACTTGTGCCTGCTATCATCTGCTTCTGAGAACTAGCAGCTAGATAAGGATGCCACAGAAGACAGAGATCCCATGTGTCACTACCTTTTCCACTGCTTGGTTTTTCTTAATACCTCAAGATGAACTCCGATCCATACCCTGGTTACTGATAATTGCCTCTGTACTTTATCATTCTGAATACTATAATGGGGAATCCTGGCCTAACGTCATAGCCTGATCTTTTTCTGTCATATGGTCTCCAAAAAAACCCCTGAGGCCCATACTGCCCGCACTGAGACATGTTCCCATGAGAGACTGAGAGATTTGCTTTTGGTTTTCAGTCCATATTTATCTCAAAAAGCCAGTGACCAGCAGTCTCCATAGACTCCACTCCATCTACTGAACAAAGGCTAAAATACATAGAAAATTATTTGTACTTATGTTGTAGATGTAGAAGTTCCTGGAATCTTCTGGAACATTCTGTTCTGCTAACAAGATTCCAGAATAGCATGAGGAGGACATCAAATCATTTGAATTACTTGCCGGGACTTTTGGAAGTTAAGCAATCTTTAGCTAACCTCTGTTTTATATTTGATCTTCAAAATCCACATCATAATACTTGGGAACAGTGAGAGAGGAACTTCCTTTTCCCAAGCCAGATTATGTTTTGGATAATTTTTATACTGCCTGTTGAAATTACTTCTGATACTGCCTCTGGACAGGAAAGAGACTTGGATTTCTCTGGATGGAAAACTAAGTTCTAACCTTACCCTTCCTGTTACCCCACAGTCCATGTCAAGACTCTAGTGACTTAAGTGGGAGATGATGTGTCAGACCAAGCTTGAAACTCCTCATTCTCACTCCACTGATATAAAAGAGAAAATCACATACCTACTAGGAGGTTGGGGGGTGGTAGTAGGACTTCATGGTCCTACAAGCTACAGCAAGCAATATGTCACTAACTAAGGCAGCAGCAAAATGAGAGGTGAATTGTGCTGCAAAGCCAAAAGGTAATGTCATCCAGAAGAGCAAGATAAATTAAAAGGCAAATTGCTTCCCTGCTCCTTCTTCCTCTTCCAGTATCTGCCTCAGACTGACCCTTGAGGTTGGATAATAAATTTTTTAAGCTTGCTTTCTATTTCCAAGAGTTTTTAGATTAGGTCGACTCCTACTAGGATATTTTAGCAGTGAGAAGCTGCATGACATAGAAGGAGACAGGAATACCACATTCGGGGCCTCCCTTTACAGCCATATCCCTGCTACCTCCAACTTGCTTTAAGAGACCTCACTGCCACTCTGGTCTCATAGCTAATTCTATCATCTCTCTTTTTTTAAAATTGTTATCTATTTTAGAGAGAAAGAGCCTGAATGGGGGGAGAGGCAGAGGAAGAGAGAGAATCTCCAGCAGACTCTGCGCTGAGCACAGAGCCTGACGTGGAGCTGGATCTCCACCACCCTGAGGTCATGACCTGAGCCAAAATCAAGAGTCAGATGCTCAACTTACTGAGCCACCCAGATCCCCACTAGTCCTGCCATCTTAGCAGTGATAGTCTCGCGAGGTGGTGGTGGAGTCACTGAACACAGAGAACGTTGGCGTTCTATAGTGCTATTGTGATGGTCATCTATCATCTTTTCCTAGCTGGATATGCCATCTGACAGGCAAAAATGTTCATATTTCTCCAGCACTGTCTATCCGGGACTAAGGAGTTGTTCAAGGCAGTTAATGCCACCTTGAGAATATAAAAATATTCTCTCTGGTCAAAAGGCCCCCTCTTCTCAGAAGAGCACCCAGGTCCCCAATGTCAGATGTGCTCTGACACTCATGCAGGAAGTGTTTGGCGAGCTCTTCTAGGGATCCCAGCACCAAGATAGGTGTCAAAACCTGGAGCTCTCACCCCTGAAGAGCTTGTGATGGCATTTTGAATTTTACTTCAGGCTTGGGTTTCAATTTAGGCAAATTGGAAAGGAATGAATGAAATAATAATCCTGAACTAGGAATTCAATCCACACTGAGCCACTCTCTAGGTGGTGACCTGGGACAAGAAACCTGACTAACCAGCTCTAAATCTGTTTCTTCACTGGAAGACAAGGAGGTAGTTTTCTGATATTAACAGTGTTTGCTGTATATTCATACTTGTCAAATATATAACAAACGAAACCCAGATTTGTCTTGCATTTTTAATAATGATGTAAACTGTAATATATAGGGTTTTTTTTCCTTATTCATTTTTTGGGGAGAGATCTGTGCCTCAAACCTTCTGCTATTTGAGAAGGAGTGTTTGTGCTCCCCGATTCTCATGGTATCATTCAGTCCTGTGCTTTTCAGGTTGTACTCCATCAGCTAAAGGGTCCTTTCAGGTAGACCAACTCTACTTCTGTTTTATATTTTTAGGCCTCAGATGAGATTTTGTTCGAGGAAAGGGCTTCTCAATCAGCTAATGAGAGTCTGATAACTACTAATTTGAACTCATTGCTCTTGTTCTTGGCACCTGTGCCTGGAATTCTGGTAGCATTCCAAGAGTCTTCTGCTCCTCTCACCTTCTCCTTGGGTGATTTTTCATTCTAGAGTTGTTGAGAGCCACTTGCAAGATATCTTCACTTGGATAGAAAACTCATTTTCTCACTCAGAAAACTGAATGATCATCTTCACCTCCACCTTTTATATCTCAAACCTCTTCTGTCTTCTGTATCCTCCATCTCTTTGGGTGGCACCATCAACCACATAGTTTTCTAAGTTAGGAACTTAGCACTTACTGCCTCTCCTTACCCCACGCTACCAATCAGACACCAAGGTCTGTTGTTTCCGTCTCTTCATTTTCTCTCCAGTGAATCCTCTTCTTGTTATTCCTTCTGCCATGACTTTAGTTCAGACTTTGACAATCCTTTTACTGGCCATGCCTTCTCTACAGTAGAAATATGATTATGTCTGTCCACTGCTTAGAACCCTTGCCCTGGTGCCCTCATTACCTACTAGTGAGGTCTGAACTCCTTGGTACAGCGGACGGAGTTCTTTGTGACCTGGCCTCTGCTTGCTTCTTTTATATTCCTCTTCTACCTTACGCTGGATGGTCTCACAATATCGAAGTTCTTGAGGTCCCTGAGATGCATCACGCTGTCAACATTACTCACTTCCCACTTAACTATTTCTTCTGCCTGGAATGCCCTTTCACCCTTGTTTACTTGGGGAATTAATGTTTATTCTTCAAATGGCAGGCTTCGTAGACAGCTTCAAAGACTCCTCACAGAGTGGGGTACTTATTTCCTTCCCCACACGCTATACCTTTGCTGTGTCACTAATCAAAAAATATAACAATTTGTTTGCATGGAGACATGGAGCTAAGCTGAATTCTCATTGAAGGTAGCTGAGTGCCAAATTACCAAATTATAGGGTTCCTTAGTGATAAAGAGGTAACTCACTTATTTTATCCTAAGTTGTCAAAACAGTCATATGTTTTAAAACATCCAGTCATTATTCTGCCTAGAGAGGAATAAAGCAAATGGGAAACCAAAACTATGAAGACAAGCATTTTGCGTTAGGTGCAAATTAAAACACCTAGGTAAATAGTAAGAGAGTCACAGTGGGAGAGTTTAATGTGAGTTCCTCAGGAAACATTTACAGCTAATACTTTTAATTGATATTTTCCTGAAGCTGCGAGTGTTCTACTGTTTGGCTGATTTGTTCCCATTTATTTTTACCTTTCAGCCGACTTTATCTTTGCATAGATTATCAGCGCTGGTCCCATTTTAATTCCAGTTGCTCATGGTGTGTTACCAAAGTAAAGCAGTTGGGGGCCCACTGGGATTTCATAGCTGTTTGATTCAAAAATTTATTCTAGTGAAACCTCTTTAAACTATGGTGTTTAAAACCTCATGGATAATCAAATGAGATGAAGAAATGGTCCCCTCTGGGAAAACCTACTTCAATTTGTAAAATATTTCCCTCAGATGTCTTAGGAGGAGAGGGGAGGTTTTCTCAGAACCTACTAGCAGCATGACATGATTTGTGTTAAGAGGTAAGCTCTCAAGGTCTGGGTCAGCATCAAGGTGTTTGAAGCCTCTTGGTTCCTAGAGCTGTACACGTTCCTATCTGAGGTCACCACCCAAATCCACCCCACCCCCAAAGAGATTATCTTCCTTAAGTTTTTATTAAGAGGGAAGCCTATGTAAAAATCCAAGCTTTTTCAGCTAAAGGCAGCTCATTTCTTCTTTAGGTAAATGCAGCAGAGGCTGACCTAGAGTGAGCAAGCCCTGGGGTGGCTAACCCAGGCCTCTCTAAATTAAAAAAAAAAAAAAATTTAACTGGGGATAGATAATGGAAAATTTCTTAATCTTATATGAAGTGTGGCTAAAGCTCTTCCTCAGGAGGTTTTGCCTTTATATTTATTTATTTATTTTGGGGGGGGGGGTTCAATCTGTGTCAGGCAACCTGAATAAGAACAGTTGGCTCACTATGTAATGCAACTTGAACATAAATCCCCGAGGACATCTTCCAGTCAGTTTGCCAGGCCTGGTTTATAGAAGTTCCGAAGCCCCCTGCTGTCTGTTCCCAGTGGTTTAGAAAGCCTGTTTCAAGATCTTAGCTACACTCCATTCGAGGCCACATCTTAGGAGAGTCAGCCAGTGGTCACTTCGGAAGAAGCATGGCTGTAGCTCCTTAGGGAATTCAAGCTTCTCTGCACTGATGTTTGTTCGCTTGTTTGGTTTGGTTTTCTGTCTTTTTGACTTTTTAAGTCAAAGTTACTGAGTTATGATTTCCCCAGAATGAAATTCTATCCACTATTTGTGGATAGTTCTGTGAATGTTGATAACATCAATAGTTAGGCAATCACCACAGCTGTCAAGATCTAGAATATTTCTATCACCTCAGAAACTTCTCTTGAACTTCTGTGTAGTCAATCCTCTTGCTAAATTGGCCCCTGGCAACCACTGAATTATTCCTTGTTCCAGTAGTTTTGCTACTTTCAGAATGTCTTGTAAATACAATCAGAGAATATTTAGACCTTTGAGTGTGGCTTCTTTAACTTTGCAAGACACAAATTTGTTTTATTGCATGTATCAGCGGTTTGCTTCTTTTTATTTCTTGGTAATGTTTTATTATGTGGATGTTCTACAATTGGTTTATCTGTTCACCAGTTGAACATTTGTATTGCTTCAAAGTTGCCATACACATTTGCATACAGGTTTTTATGTGGGCATATGTTTTCATTTCTCTTAAATGATACCTAGGAGCAGAATTACTAGTCCTATGTTAACCGTATGTTTAACTCTATAATAAACTACCAAACTGTTTTCCAAGTGACTGTACACTTTTGCATGTCTACTAGCAATGTATGAGAGTCTCTTTTGTTCTACATCCCTACCAACAGTTGGTATTATCTTTTTTTTTTTTATTTTGGATGATCAGAATAGTGATGAATAGTGCTATCTCATGGTTTTAATGTCCATATTCCACGTGATTAATGATTCAGTATCTTTCCATTTGCTTTTTTGCCATCCATAACTCTATTTTGGTGAACTATCTGTTAAAGTCTTTTGTCCATTTTTAAGTTGGGCTATTTGTTTTCTTGTTATTGGATTTTAAGTACCTTTTATATATTATGAATAAAGTCCTTCATCGATATATTGATTAATATGTTGGAAATATTTTCTCATAGTCTGTGACTTTTTGTTTTTAATTTTCCTAGAAGTAGTTTTTGAACAGCAGCATTTTAATTTATCTGTCTTTCATGTATGGTTATCATGGTGAAATCATAAACATACTTGGAAAAAGGCAGTAGAATAAGGAATTCAATATTTTGGGAAGAGGAAGTAGAGAAAACATCTGATACCTTTAGTCTTTACCTGGATTTCCACTCTCAGTCACCTTCACTACTAAAGTTTCTGTCTTCTTTTCCCCTAACTACTCTCTCTACCATCCACATCTTTTTCTCATCTCTCCTGTGTGCACAGCTACTTCTACCACTACCAGCTTTCTGTCGATGTGGTTCACTGAGATCTGAGATGAAAACACCCCCTGCACTCTAACTTGACTGATACTTTCCCTTCTAAATTTTTAAGGCACATTGAAAATGTATCTCCTCTTCCAGTGTGCCCTCAAATGAGAAAAATGACATCTGGAGCCCATATGTACTTCTAAAAAGTTCTCCATCCAACTTTGATATATGCTATGGACATTTTGTAATTATTGTATTTTATGTGAATGCTTCTGCTTGGATTTTTTAAATCTCTTAAAATTGATTCTGCCTATTTATCCAGCTTTGCCTGCCATGACTCCACCACAATGCAAATCTCTACCCATCCCATCTGCAGAGGCTTTTTCCTGGGCTTAGAATGGTCTTCCTTGCCTGTATCTTGTCACCCTGGAGAACTCCTCTTCTTCTCTGGGGACCCCATGAAGTCTCTTACTCCATTGGTCTTCCTTTATCCTCTGTGGTTCCCTTGCACTTTGCATATGCCTCTGAGAGCACTTTCCATTCTGTGGTGGTTACTGTTCAGTAGACATTCGCACTCCTTCTAGACCACAGATTCCTTGAGGACAGGAACTTCTGATTTGTCTTCATGTTTCAAGTTTTAGGCAAACCCCCTGCCACATGGCACAGGCTCAGTCTATCTTTGTCAAATGAGAAAGTCCACTTTTATCTTTTCTCTTGCTGTTCCCCTCCCCTGAAATGTTTCCTTAATCTTCCTTTTACCAACTCAAATCTCACCTGTCCTTCCAGGTCTAGCTAGGAGATAGTAGTCTCTTCTGGGGAGTCTTCCTTACCCATTCCAGATTCCACCCAACTCCCTCCACTCTTAAGAAGCTCTGTGTGTGTGCCTCTTCCTCTGTCTCTCAGTCACTGCACTGCCTCCAATTATTGCTCCTGTTTCATTTGTAGTTGTTCTGCTACCATAGCCTGCTTATGGGATAATGGAGGGTAGAGTCTTTGCCGTAAGCTTCTTTGTGTCCTAAAAATATCTGGTATAATGTCACCTTTCCCACCCCGGCTGAGACTTTCTCAGACCTTCAGAATTGACCATGACCTCATCTGTCCCACCTTGTGTACAATGTAGACTTCTGTTGTGGGCTTCTGATGCTCCATTGAACCTAATGATGTACCCACCCATCTTCCCAAGACACACTGTAAACTCCTCCAAGACAGACACCAAAAGCACAGTTTTTTAGAGTCAAACAATCCCAGAGATCAAATTCCAGTTCTTCCACTTACTAGTTGAATGACTTTTAATTAGTAAGGATCATCAATAGTAGTCGCAATAACAACCCAGAGTCTCAGGACCTTAACACTCAAAGGCTTATTTCTCTGGTACATCAGTCTCTGTGCCTGTTAAGTCTGTCTGTGTTTGCATGGCAGGAGTTGCTGCTGCCCACAGTCATTCAAGAGCTTGGGGTCCTTCTATCCTGTGATACCCCATCTTCAGCATAGATGAATATTACCAAATAGAAGAGCAAGCATGGAAGATAATGGGGGCGGGAGTTTATTACCTGGACTGAAATAATATATAGTATATAATAATAATAATAATAATATATATATAATATATGTAATATATTAGTATTAGTAGTATATATATATTACTTCCATTCATATTCCTTTGGACAGAATTCAGCCACATGACGCCAGTCTAACACCAAGGGAACTCAGAAATGTATTCTTCCTATGTTTCCAGGAGAAAAATGATGTACACTTATGTTACATATGTACCTTCATATCTGTCACAGAAGTGGAAGGAGTACCTTGACTTCTCTATGATTCCTTTGCCTCATTGGCAATGTGGAATTATATCAGTTAGGTCCAGGTTTGTTCATGTATAGTAAAAAGTCTAAAGTTATACTGCTTAACCAGTTGTTTTTCATGTGTATAAAAAGATGTTCAGAGTAGATGTCCCAGGAATGGTACAATAATTCCACAAAATGGTGAGGGACTCTGAATCCTTATAGCTTTTTTTTTTTTTTTTGAATCCTTATAGCTTTGTGCTTGACTATGTCTAGGATATAGCCATTATCCTCATGGTTCAAAATGGAAGCTAGAGCTCCAGCTATCACATGCTTCTTCTAAGAAGCAGAATAGATAAAGGAGGGAAGAAAGGGACATGTCCTCTCTCTTTAAGAAAGCTTCCTAGAAGACTTGAGACTATTCTGCTTATATTTTACTGGCCAAGTTTAGTTACAGAGCCACACTTACATGTGAGTGTCTAGGAAATACATTTAACTTACAGAGCAAAAATATATCCAGTTGGAAATCAAGTTTCTATTTCTAAAAGAAAGGGCAGAATGGATATGGAGGTAGGCAGTTAGCATTCTTTGCCTCAAAGATGAGGATATTTACTTACTGGATTGTTTTGAGGGTCAAATGAGATAGTGTATGAAAATAGTGGCCAACAAATGGTAGTTATTATAATTATAAGCACCGTTACTGTTATTTGCATGCCCGGCGTGCAATCAATGTATATTTGAAATAAATGTCAATAAGCAAATAAGTGTTGTCCTGAATTTAATTACTTCATTATTCCATTATTTATTTCTAATCATTAAGTATTCATTTTTTTTTAAGATATTGAAGGCTCCTGTTCTTCTTTTTTATTTTTTTATTTTTTTTTATTTTATTTTTTTTTAATTAATTTTTATTGGTGTTCAATTTACCAACATACAGAAAAACACCCAGTGCTCATCCTGTCAAGTGTCCACCTCAGTGCCCGTCACCCATTCCCCTCCAACACCCGCCCTCCTCCCCCCTTCCACCACCCCTAGTTCGTTTCCCCGAGTTAGGAGTCTTTATGTTCTGTCTCCCTTCCTGATATTTCCCAACATTTCTTCTCCCTTCCTTTATATTCCCTTTCACTATTATTTATATTCCCCAAATGAATGAGAACATACACTGCTTGTCCTTCTCCGATTGCGATTAGAAACGACAAATACCCACCATTTGCTTCAACGTGGATGGAACTGGAGGGTATTATGCTGAGTGAAATAAGGCTCCTGTTCTTCTAAAGAGGTGCTTATTTGTTGAAATTGGTAAGGAAAAAAAAAAGAAATTGGTAAGGATTGTTTTTTCATAATATCTTGTTGAGCCCAGGGTCACCTGCACTTATGGCAGTAGGTGAGGTTTTGGGATGAGGAATGAACGAAGGGAACCAGTATGGGGCTAAGATTTGGGAAACCTGACTCTTAGAGCTAACTCTGTTACTAGTCAACAGTACAGCTTAGGGAGATTGCCTTACCATCTCTGGAATTATCCCCATCAGCTTTAAAGTAGGCTCTCTTCCATGGCCCACATGGAATTATGTATTTTGTTTCCATTTAAGTGATAATCTCTTATTAAAAAAATAGGGGCTTCACTTATTCCTAAGTGCCAAACACTATAGCATGTGTGTGAGCTGGTTTTCAGTCCTGACTCCACCCCCAATAGACTGGATGAACTTGGGTAGGTCGCCCATCACCTGTCCTTCCCAGTCTTCCACTTTCTCGGCTCTAAAATGAGGGATTGGCTGAGATGATCTCTCAGAGCACTTGCAGCCCTAAATATGATATTGCAGTATCATACCCCATGGCCTTCACTGCACATCCACCCCATCACACTGATGCTACAATATAAATGCTGGTGGTTTTCTATTGGCTGAAATAATTTTGCTGGCTCTTTGTATTTCCTAAAAGACTGGCCCTTGGTCCTGACACACTTGGCCTGTGTCTGGTCTCTGGTTCCTTTCATCAACAACAACCTGAGTCTTGAAACACTTGTTTGGCCTGTTTCACATAGTATGTCTTCCCAAAAGTCAGATCTTTGACTGCCTGCTTGCGTCTACTCTGCAGGCCTGAGCAGGTTAAATAAATTTTTTGAACCTTAGCTTTGAAATTATAAAAGGGGTATTATGATATGTACCATAGAGAATTCGTTGATTACTAAAAATGAGTACAAACTCCTGGTACCTGTAAGCCCTTCAGAAAACTATTATTTCTATCCTTCACTGTTCATGACTTCCCTTTCTCCTCCAAAGCCATGAAAATGAATCTAAGAATGGTTGGACAGTTGATCCCTAGAAAAATGTGAGCAAGTCTCCAAATTCCAGTTCTTAAAGCAAAACTGAAGCAGAGGGCGAGAGTGAGCAGAATCTACGGTAGAAATACAGATGGGTCTCAGATCCTCCGAGTCCCAGGTTGTAAATGGCTGTGAAACTAGAGGTGTAACACCTCTGAAATGCCCAGCACTGTGCTCCTAGGTATGCCCCAGGAGAAACAAATGCTCACTGGTGTGCCCCAAGAGTATTCATTGTCATCTCTCTACCTAGGGAAAACCTATCACAAGCAGAATAAAACAAACTTGAGACATTTTACTAGTATAAACTTTTCAGAGAGGTATATTTCAAATTGGCTTTATTTAACTATAAATTGTTCCGGTTAATGCCCATCTCTAGGGGCTGATAAGAAGTTTAAGCAACATCAACAACAACATCAATAATAAAATTAACAACGGCATCAGGTACCTCTTAAAACATCCCTTCAAAAAGAAGGTAGAATGCTGAAGGTCCCCACCAGCTTAATTGTTTACTGTTGCGATTAATTGGGTAATTTATAAAATTTATTATTCCCTTCTGGCCAGCAGAGCCTTTCTACAGAGGAATGTAATAGATGTAATTTGGGTTTTAAAACCAAAAAGGGAGATCAAGCCAAAATCTCATAAAAGCCTCTCTAAATCTTAGAAGGATCCCCGTTCAGCCCTGAGCTAGGTTAGGTCATCCTAGAGATATGTCTCCCTGGATTAGCAGGAGACCAGGGAGAGAGAGAATAACCATGGAAGTAGAGGCGGACCTTCCTAAAGGCTGCCCTGGGTAAGAAGCATGAATATTGATTTTCAGACTCATAGGAAATGCTATGCTAGAAACTTATCTCTCTTCCAGTTGACAGCCGAGAGGGTAGCAGGCTGGAGAGGCAGTCCATCTGTCCCCTGTGTTCTGCACACTTGAAGGCATTTTTTCCCAAAGTAGAAAAATCTTAAGCCCATAAACAATCGGGACATCTGCCAGTGTTCTGGGGCAATGGGACAAGCCATCCAGGAAATCCAAGTCATCTTTTTAAAGGAGTGTTTGACATATCTCTGATGATTCAGGGTAAGGGACTCTGAACTTGACACCCTTCTGTGGTGCCCTACAACTTATGAATGTGTCCTAGGCTACCTGGTACCATGAGCTTTGGGAACTCCCCCACACTGGGGACCTCCCCTCATGTCTCTTTTTCAGTAGGTCAGGTGCTCCCAGTTGCTGCGCTGTCTGCTGTTGCTATCATTGGACATGGTGCCTGGGAGGGGCATAAAAAAAGCCCTTCATCTCCTGGAGAGCTGCTTGAATTATCTTCTAGGCAGGCCAACTTGAAGGAGATTTTTACTTATCAACAGTGATTAGGGTTTATGTTAAACTAGGCAGAGGAACAGGAAACACTATCTTCTCTTTGCCCTACTAGACCTCAAGCTCCTTCAGGTCATGGCCACATCTTATTTGACCTTTGGGAGGTTCTGATGCCCAGCATGGTGCCTGGTTCTTAGTAAGGCCGTCAGTAATACTTGCTGACAGAAGGTCATGTTTCACAGAAGGGTAAAGCGGAAGACCATCTTCTTGTTTGAAACCTACCTGACTTTATTGCCAAAAATAGACTGATTTTTCTGCTTCCTGTTGCCACAGTTGAAAGTCCATAAATAGATGGAGTGCCTGGGCGTGCTCTCCAGGGATGGTTTAGTGGTCCAGGAGCACTCGCACACACTTCAGTTCTTTGAGTTACGAGTCTATGCAACTTCTAATGGGACCAACGTTCATGTGTGACAGCTTCTGGAATTGCAGATATAATTCAGAGATTCATTAACTTGGACTGGATACCACACCAGGTGCTGTTGGACAGCAAAGATGAACAAAAAGAATCTTTGTTTCTGAGTTGCTCACCATCCAGAGAGAGAGGTAGTCACTTAAACAAATGAGTATAATAAAGTGCAATAAAAGACCCAGTAGAGGGATTTCAGAGTGCCACAGGAGTGCAGAAAAGAGATTGGCAGAGGGCAGAGAGAGCTTTATAAAAGAAGTGAAATGTGAGCTGGCTCCTCAAAGACAACTAGAAAAGAGGGAGTGTCATTGCAGGCCCTGGGACCAACATGTCCCAATTCAGTTCCCAGGAACACTCAAGGCCATCATGGTTTTGAGAGCAGTAAAACACACTTATAGTAGGACATGAGGAACAGTGGCCAGAGATAGGGCAGGGAGGTGGGCTCAGGCCATGTCAGGGTGCCTGGTACGCAAGGTGATGACATTTGGGTTTTTACCTCATTCATTCATTCACCCAAATAATATTTGTTGAGGGCCTATCATGTGCCAGGCACTGTGCTAAATGTTGAAGCTTCAAATAAGCAAAACAAACTAAGACCTTATCCTCAAGGCACTGGTATTCTAAGGGAGGGACAGACAGCTGGGATTGAACACACAAACGGAGGAGGTAATAGCAGACTGGGAGAAGTGCTGGGCAGGAACTAAAGAGGATTACGGAAAAGAAATAATTGGTGATCTCTTTAAATATGAGCTTATTAGGGGGCAGGTGACATTTAAACTGTCTCCTAAGGCAGTCATTCAGCCAGGATAGATGGAGGAGGAGTAATCAGCAAGAGGAGAATTTAGGAGGCTGGTGTAGTCAACTGGGAAAGACTCAGAGATGGGGGAAGAATAAGTGAGATATTTAGCATGAGATTCTACAAGTCTCCATGCACAGGGTGAAGGAGAAGGAGATATCTTGGCTGACCCTCAATATTATGAGATGGTAATGCCATTTAAAAAAAAAACAGATGTAGGAGACAGTTGAATGTGGACCTCAAGTGAGGGAAAGGAATTGGAGAGTCCCCAGCACTTAAGCCCTAACAGATGTCCATCAGGTAGGACCACACCTTCTATCTCACTGATAGGGTATCTTTCTCTTGTCTCCTCCTTGCTGGTGGCAACTGTGTTACCAATAGCAGTAGGAAGCCTATTGCTTCCATAAAGCCATAGCCCCCAGCCCCTTGGACACTGGTGGGCAGATCAAAATAGATTCTGTAGCCCCAGTGGATCCCAGTTTGCTTCAGAGCTGCCAGGCAGGTGTGGCTATTGAAATGGATGTGTAGGTAGTTAAGAGCGAGTATACCAGGAGGGGATCGCAGAGCTTCCAGAGCCCATGGAAGATTCACCCCAGAGAACACTGGTATGCATGTTTGTATTTGCATTTCTTTAAATGTAATTCATTGGGACTCTTACAGCTTATTTGAACTAGGAGGGCCTGGAGGGATCATCTGGTCCCACTTCCTGCTTTTGGTACTGATAGGTCAGCATCAGCACCATGGAACAGATGTGGCAAACTGAGGTCTAAGGCATTTGAGTGATGTTTTCCAGGTTTATCAACGTGTCTGTGTGTGTGTGTGTGTGTGTGTGTGTGTGTGTGTGTGTGTGTGTACTGGAAAACTGACTCCCATCCCAGTGCCTTTTCCATGATGCCACATGGGGAGGTTCTTGGTGCAGGTAGGGGTGAGACTCACTGTCCACATAGCCATGCTTCCTGAAGAGGGCTTAGCATCCTAGACTGCCACAGCTGGCAGTACTCTTTGAAATCATCTGGAATAGCTCCTAAGGGTACAGATAGGAGCACTGAGATCCAGAGACAGGGGTGACTTTCCCAAGTTACAGAACCAACAACAAAGGGCTTGGACACAGGTATGCTTTCTCTGGACTTGTGATTCCACACCCGGGCTGCACAGCAGAATAACTGGGGAGCAGTGAGAAAGCTCTGGTGTTTGGTCCTCACTCCAGAGGTTTTGCTCTGGTTGATCTCAGGTAGAACCTAGTTATAGTTTGTCTTTTTTAAAATTGTCACCAGCTTATTGTAATGTGTAACCAGGGTTGTGAACCACGGTCTATTCCAGTGACTATTTCAAGACTTATAGCCTACTCTCGCTGAGAAAATATTGACAGAGAATGCAGGAGTCGTGAATTTGCAGAGGGTACCCCATATGTCAAGGTGCTTCCCACAATTGCAGACCCACTTAGTTCACTGTCTGGTTTCTGGGGGCTGGGACAATTTCCAAAGACCATCATCAACAATAGTAAATGTAGGCATCTGTGGGTTAGAAGAAAGAAGTGAGGAAAGATATGGATACCAAGGAAAGTACTAAAACCATTAATTTCTTATTAAAGAAAAGCCACCAAGTTCTCATCTTCCCCTAAGCATTGGTTAGCCTCATTCCCTCTACTTTTGAAATAAGGCTCATGAACCCCATCCTTCCTTCTCTCTTTCCTCCTCCCTCTCTTGTAGAGCTTTTAGGAGACACAAGCAGGACAGTGACACCCTCAGGCTTTTTGAATTTTATTCAGGAAGCACAGATGACTTAGCCCATGTCTGCCAGTCCTATTCTCCTCCACCTGCTTAGAGCCAGCATATTCTTTAGTGAACCTTGTCAGCTCAGGGCTTTGAATTGAGCCCCTGGCAAATGTTAATTGTCTGTAGCTCCTAAGGCCCTGTACAGCCTATCCCACCTCAACTTGCCTCTCAAGGGTCTCCTTGCAGTCACATTGTGCTATGCCAGTGTCACTTTAGACCCTTTCTGTTCCGTAATCACATGGTACCTTCTCTTTCTGCTATAGGGTCTTTGCATGTACTGTCCCCTCAGCCTGGAAAGCGCTTAGCACAGACCTTATTTATCATTCATTTGTGTAATTATTTGTTTGATATATGTCTTTTCCCATTAACTGGCAAGATTTCTTAGGACAGGTAATATAGCTGCTTTTGCCTATCACTATATTGCTGGCACATAGTACAGTGCCTGACACATAGATGGTTAATAAATATTTACTGAATAGATGACTGAATAAATGGATGAAGGAGTCACAACTTGTTTGGGGGATTTAATGAAATAATATATGAAAGTATCTTATAGACTATAAAATTGTTGTGATGGGGCTGCTCTGTTAAGATGCCTATTCCTTGTTGAGATGACACTATAGAGAAATACTGACTAGGGCCAAGTGCTAGATGTGTTATGGAAAAAAGATTCTGATCACCAGAAGGTTGTCACTTCTATCTGGGCCTGTTCCATCCTTGTTTATGTCCCCTGAAGGGGAAGAATTAGACATCGGACATGGATGATTTCCAGCCTCTTCCACTGTGAGATCTCACTTGATTTGTTGAGATAGTTTTGGCATGGAACTTAAACTTTTTGAGTACCCTCATGTATCAGGAGTTCTTTATCTTGCCATTTAGTTCATTTTACAGTGATTCCAAAGGCAGACATTAGCCAACTTTATCGAAAATGAAGAGAGAGTAAGCAATTTGCTCAAGGCCTCACAGTTAATAAGTGGGTGGTGTGGAATGTAAACCAGAGTATGTCTGTTTCCAGGGTCCTTGATCTTTCCACTGTATGTGCTGGCTCTCCAAGAAAACCCAAGTGGCCAGTGTACAAGCAGACCTTGGTTGAGGAAAGCCAAATCTTGGGCTGTTAACAGATAGGAAATCTGAACTATAGAGAAGTTCAAGTGGTTTCCTCCCAAAGTCATAGCAAGCGATTATGGCACATTTGGGGTCTTGAACTCAGATCTTAACTACCCCAGCCTAATGATATTTAAATTATGCTTGTCTGACATAAAAATATATTGTAACTTGCTAAAAAATGTGCTGCCTGCTGGTAAGTGCTGTCAGTTGCTCCCATTTTCGTCTTTTTCCCCATCTTGTTCTACTTCGTGTTACTCTAAAAGATACTGCAGAGTCCCATGAAGCATTTTTTGACATCTGTTACTTTAAAAAAATCTTCTTTTATGGTTTTATTAACTATTTTTATTGAAAAAGGAATACACACGTTGTGGAAAAATCCAAATGATACAGTAGGGCGGGTGGAAAATGAAAGTCTCTCCCTCATTGCAAATCCCCTCCCACTATGACCACTTTCTTGGACATCCTTCTGGAAATATTCTACATAGATGCAAATTATACATATATATAAATATTATGTATATAAATAAATATGTGTGTATATATATAGAGAGAGAAACCGAGAGAGACAGAGATGTACACGCACAGGCACATAGTTACGCATACCTCTTCTAATGGCCAAAAATAATTCTATGTTTTGTAGAAGTGATAATGTGTATCATCAAACATTTCTCTCTAATACTACCCAAATTCTTATTTCAAACTCTTAATTGCCTTCTATTTATTTATATCGTTGGGATTCATTATTGGAGGTGCAAGGAACTTGGCAGCACCAAGGCATTTGGCAAGAAACCCTTGCTTTTCTTATAGTAGTAATTAAAACCCTTCCAAAATGAAGTGAATCTGGTAGTTCAAACGAGTAGATATTTATTAGGCTAATAGAAATGCCTTGGTGTGGCACAAGGAACATGGAAAGCTGGGAATCGGGAACCTGGCTGTTCTATGAGCAGTGTGGTCCTTAATAAGTCACTTCATCTCTTTGAGGTTCAGTTTCGCTACCAGTAAATACAGAAAGCTGGGCTAGATAGTTGGTAGGCCCCTCCTTGCTCTGCCACTTGATGGCTCCGTGAATTGTGGTTAAGAAGACACCAGGGTCAAAATAGAGAACCCGGGATTTGCCACGTCACAGTCATTAATTCCGCAGATGAAATAGTTCTGGTTCTTGTAGGTAAATAGTAGGATTATTCTCCCTCTTCCTATGATGTTGGTCACAGCCATGTGACTTGCTGGTAGTCCCTGAAGTGTCAGTAGACATGATGACATGCTTCACTCCCGGGCATAGGCTTGAAGAGCCGGGGCATGACTCTCTGTGTTCTGTTTTTCTGTCTCACTCTTCTTGGACTTGGGGAGATCAGTCTGGGACCCCACATGAGGACAGTGGAGAGCAGAGCACCAGTCGAACCACAAGGAGCCTATAGTGTCAGCAAGAAGTAAGCCTTCTTTGTGTTAGGCCACTGAGACTGGGGGGCTGTTTGTTATTAATACATTCCTCAGCTTATATCATGCGAGTGCTTGATGTGGTTCTGAAAAGTCTGAAGCTTCAGAGCAGCGAGAGAAGCCTCCCAGTATGTACATAGCTCACTTCGCACCTAGGAGGGACTTTGCGGTGATCTTTCTGGCCATTTTTTAATGCAAGGTAGAATCAGGAGTTGTCTTTCTCCCCCTCTATCACCTTTCTTCTTTTTTTATTCATCTCTGTTCCCTTTTAATCTGTTTCCTCAACTTTTGACCTATTTCCCTATTTTATATTCCATCTTCTGAGAGCTTGCTCTCTCAGCTCCCATTCCCTCCCGTGCCTCTCTGCTCCCTCCAAAGTCTTTTCTTGACACTTATCCCCTGACAATTGCTTCCCTGGGTCTGCCTTTCAGCTTCATAAAGCCCCATGTGGTCCCCACCTCCAGTTTTTTTTTTTTTTCATGCATCTTCTGTCTTTCTTTTGGATCCTCTGTAATCGGTTTTGTCTGAATTCTCTGATCAAATGGACAAACACCTTATCAAATATCTTTTGGGCCATCCTCATCCTCTACCTGCCCCTAGGGTGGCAGATGACACCTTCTTTCTTCTTTGGTGCCTCATTTTGAGTGACTCTTCTCAATCATGGGCATTCACTTTGATTTCAATTCAACTAACATTCCCTGAGTCTCTACCATAAATGAGAAACCTAAAGGCTGTTTGACACTCAGGGATAAGGCTGAGGAGTAACACACCACATGAGTGCCAGAAATATTTCTAGAAAAAGACAGGTGAGACCTGAGAGAATTGTGCCTATAATCATCTAGGGCCATTTTGTCTTTGCCTGACCATTAGCTGGTGTTCAGTCAAAGGACGCTCAGAGCTAAGAAAGCACCTACCTGAATCAGAGTTGTGGTCAGGAGCCAGGCACAGAAACTTAGAGAAGTGCATGAAGTTTTAGGACATGGGATCTTGAAGAGGTGCTGGGGGGTGCTGCCGTGTCAACAAATTCTGATGGTCAGAGTTCTGCTAACATGGAGATCCCATTAAAAAGCCAGAGGGGTCTTCAAGGTCCTGCCTTAAAGGTGCCACCTGACAACTGATATTTCCAAGCCCATAGGAGAGGTGATCATACAAGCAACTCCTTCTAATTCAAAGTGGACTGAGATAGCTGTCACAACTGGCTAGAAGCAATTTGTCATGACAGCAGGGCAAGGGAAGCCTTCCTCTTGATTGAGGCAGCCATAGAGTATTCAAGTCAAAAAGGCTTCACAGAGGAGATCTGAGCTGGCCTCACCCAGAAAACAAGAACAATAATCCCTAGCATGCTGCTTATGGTGAGGAGTTATGGAGAGAGGCTATATGAGGTGGGGGGTCAGATATATGGAAGTTGGCACAAGTCTGTGGAATTATATTGGCTGCAGAAGGATGGATAAGAGGGGAGAGGCAAAGAATTGCTCCCATAATCTCTCTCATTGAACCCTGAACCCTGATTTCCTTTTCCTTTGAGATTGTCCTGGATGGGACCTTAAGTATGATTCTTTTAAAGCAGATTCTAATTCCAAAATGAAGGGGGTTGTTTTGTAAAGTGGCTAAGAGAGTCTGTTCTGGAGTCAGACAACCTGGGTCCCATCTTGGCTTACCATTTGTTAACTAGGTGAACACAGGCAAGTCATCTTATCCATCTAATCCTCTGGGTTTTTTCATCTGTAAAATGCAAATGATTGTAGTATTATAATGAAGATTGAATGAGATGATGCTTAGTATAGGCCTGGCAGATGGGAAGTGTTCAATAAATTATTTCTTACGATCACTAAATGTATTGGTAATCTGTGTTTAGTTGAGAGGATAGAAACCACTCTAGATATTTCACACAGAAAAAGACTTAACACAAAGAATTAGGCTTTCAAAAGCTTTGGAAGGACTGGCTACATAAATTAAAGCAGAGGGCAGCCACTAGCTTTCAGCTTTGCCACCAGAGCTGTGATTCTGAGAATCAGGAAGCTACTGCCACCTCCCAGGGGTCAAGAAACTGCAGAATACCACCACGGGCAATGGTCACAGCTGGCCCTGCAACCCCTGACAGTCAGGAGAACATGGAAGCCACTGATAACATGTAGCCAAAGCCATATGTTCACCAGCACTGCCAGAGGAAAAATGACTGCTACTTCTCTTCCAACACTCATTTAAGTGCATCTCACAGGCAGAACCTAAACCATAGCAGGGACCATGCTGACATAGGAGCATAGGAAATGCAGTCATCACTCCCTTAAACACTGGGAGAACATTGAAGGGGCTGGGAGTGAGGCAAGTGACAAGAAATGCCCAGTAAGCAGAGGATGTGCCTGCATCTGGAATTTGAGCAATGGGCTAGAAGGCTCCATTCTGTTTCCTTTCCACGTTCCATAGTTGACACCCCCAGGGAAACTGTGGCTGTCTTCCTTTGAGCCTCTGAGTCTGAGCCTGCCATCAATTGGTATCCTTACCTGGCTGCTCTTGGGTCTCTGCTGAACTCAGGGACCGTCCCCTGTCACACTCAATGCTCCTGCCTGCCACAGCGAGGTCAGCGTCTTCTTTGTGATCATGCCAAATGCATGCACAGTGTTTTGGATCCAACTACACAAACTTTGGACTGGAAGGGAGACAGTTTTAGCTCTCAGAATGCTTCAGCAACATATGATTCTCCTCCGCAAAGTGCCTCCCATATGTCCCAGCAGATTTTTCACACTTTCTTTCCTTTGAAGCAGTTTTAAGTTGACCGAGAGTTAGGGGCATGGCCTTCCTGCTTTAGATGGGCCACCCATTGGCTGTGGGACCCTGGACAAGTTGCTTCACCTTTCTGGGCCGTGGTTGTGCCTTGCACAAAATAGGGGTGTTAAGTTGGATGGTCTTTGGGCTCTCTTCCAGGCATGATATGTTATGACTAGAAGCTATAAGGTGCAGTGGTTAGAGTAGACCAGCACATAGACGATGCTATAGAAGCCTTGAATATTATGATTATTGTCTTTGTGTCCCTGCTTGGTCTGCTCCTATCCTACACATCCATCACCCATTCTCCCACCTTGGTAAGGACTCTTGTGTCAGAGCCCATGAGAGGAACACCTCATCTTGTGTCCACCTTGTCACCGTGGACAGCTCAGACGCTGCTCATTGGCACATGCAACCTGCTGAGCTGGGGCACCAATGAGGGGCCGGGCAAATCCATGTTAGGACAGGGACACGTCATGGCTCATTTTCGCCTTTGAGGCCCTCTTTGTTTGGAAGACGCTTGTTGTCTAAAGGCAGCTAAATTTAGCCATATTTTGTCAGCTAGAATGTACGCTCCTGAAGAGAAGCCTAGCAAATCTCAGGCATGTCACACTTTATTAGTCATGCGAGCACTTAAAAGCATGCTTAGAAGAACCCGCTTCCTGGGATTGGTGGTAGCTGTGCTGAGAAATGCTGTGCTGACTCTTTTAGGATTTACCTCAAGAAGCAGGATGGAGGGGAAAGCATGAAATCTAAACAATGAGTTATTTTTTTCCCTTTTTTTTTTGCAAGATTGACAAATGGGATATTCAAACTAAGAGAAAATGTACAAAGTGACAGAGGTAGTGTTCATGTGGCCTTTTTCTTAGATACACCATCCAAACTCTGCCCTCCCACCTCAGTTTGAATTTAGAAATAGTTTAGTTGCTGGCATTTGGTTAACTATTTAAGGTACAGATAGGGAGAGAAGGGTATCTTTGTTGAGGACCTAAGGTGGGATAGGTGATTTATGCTCATCGTTACCTCTGGTTCTAAAAACCGTGTAGTAAGGTAAGCAGTGTCACCTTCATTTTACAAAAGAAAATCCAAAACTCAGAGAAGCGAATACCAAGTGTCAGGTTGTAAATTCAGTTTGCTTAACTCCTAAGACTCTGTTCTTTCTACAACCTGGGTCAAGGTTAAGTACATGGAGAGATTCAACTTAACCATGATTTTGAGATTTAAACACCTCTGTCTTTTTATTGGCTTCCTATTTCACTGTGCAGAGTTCTTTGTCAATGTGATGCGATTTTACACTGTAAGGCTCAAGGGTCAGGATATGTGTTTGAGCAAAAGCTGCAGATCTCCAACTGCTGAGCACTTTCCTCAGGGTTGGGCCCAGGTTGCTTTGGCAGTTACTAAAACAAAATCTCCTGTCTACAACAAGAGACATGTGTCTGCTCTTCCACAGGGCCCACAAAATGAAAAGGCAAACCCCTCAGCTATCAAGGGGAAAAGGAACTCTCCACAGCTTTTGTTCATCTGTGATTCTATGGCAGGTTGACAATTTAAACTCTCTCCTAACAAACCCTTCCTGTAAAATTTCCGGAGTTTCTAAATAAAGATAAATGCTTAATTCAATATGACAAGATGCCTCCAAGCATCCTGCAAAGAGTAATCGTTTCAGTGTCCCGACCCCACCACATTTCCTCTTTCCTGGGAATTAAAGGCCCAATAAACACACCAGTCTGGATTGTCTGAGGTCTTTTCTCTCATCTAGAAGACCATAATGGGATTCATGACCCTCTGTGAACTGGTTCTCTGAATGTTAGTGATGGAAGGGGCCTCGGAGATGAGAAATTGAAGTCAATGGACCTGACGTGATCCGTGCAAGATTCGACTGCTAGTTAGCGACAGAACCTGGGGTAAACCTGGGTCTTATGACTTGAAGATCAATAGGTAACATCGCAGTAGTGTTGGAGAAAGAAGCCTCTACTCTTGATGCCACCTCTTAGTAAGCTCTATGACCTTAGGAAACTCTTAAACAATCTGAGTCTCAGATTGTTTCTCATCTGAAGCAGGATGAAGGGTTGTAATGGTGATTGGTGATAATAAAATATCCAGGTAGGTACCATTGTACAGTGAGTGCTCAGTCAATGGTAACTAGTATCATTAAAGGATAAAAACACTAAACACCATAAGGAGTTCAGGGAAGGACAAGACCAACATATTGGAGTAATAAGGCATGATCGCTCAGAGAAGCATGTTGAGTTGGGCCTTGCAGGCCTGACAATATTTGGATGGGAGTAAGAATGGGCAGAGCGTTGTTGATGGGACAGTAAAATGAATATACGCTTGTGAGCAAAAAAAGCCAAGATCCGATTTAAGGACAGCAAGTAAATAGGTTTGGAGCATTAGGTTCAGGAAAGTGAGTTGCTAGAGACTCACTCAAACTGCCAAAGCCAGATTGAAAAGAAGCTGAACACCATGCTAAGAAGTTAGAGATGCAGGCGGTAGGGAACCTCCGAAGGGTTTTGACCAGAGGAATTGCTGAACTCAGTAAATCAGTCAGGTAACGGCATGGAGGGTGAACTGGAATAGGGAGCAGCTGGAGATTGGAAGAATTGTGGAAAGGTTCTTGTAGCAAGCCAGCAGGAGAAGAAGAATGCAAAGGAAAGTTGTGGCATCTGAAATGAATAGGAAGAGATGAGTGTGAAGGATATTTTAAAGGGAAAGTTGGCAGGAAGAATCAATACTATTGTAGGAAAGAGAATTTAATTAGCTTTGTAAAAGTAGAGAGAGAATATTCATGGCTTGTTGGGTTGAGTACTATATTTTAAAGCAAAGGTGTCCCAATCCACAAATCTAAGAGAAAAGGAACATGATAAATGATTAAGCTAAAATGACTAAAAGACTTTAAGAAATGATAAAATGAACTCAAATGAAGATTAAATGTTCCGGATCTGCAAGTCTTGGCTCAAACAAAAACCCTTAGGGTTAACTTTCAATGCGCATTTTGGTGATTCTTCAAAGTCTTTTCACTAATGGCAGATCTAGTTGCTGAAAAATGATGATTGCATATTAAAATTGGTGGCAAATACAGCCTTTGGTCTACCTTCCCTTATTTCTACAGGTTCATGGAGCCAATTTGAGCCTTTCTTAATCATCACATTTTTTTAAAAAAACTTAATAGTAGTGCTCACAGCCACTTTTCTCCAGGAGTGTTTGGCAGAAGGCTGAACCTCTGAGCTGTCCCTAGAGGAAGAGGACACAGTCAAGTAAGGCCTGGAAATGTCATGTACCGGTCAGAGGTCAGTCTGGAGACGGAAACCTATCAGTTATTTGAATAGAAGGAAGTTCATATAAAGATAGATAGAAAACTGTTAACTTAAAGTAACAGAAAAGGCAGAACAAGAACACTAAGTTATCACAAATGTAGCAACTGTAGGAAGCAGTGATCACCCCCAGGGCTGGTATTATTAAATATACCAGCTGGTACTGATAGGGCTGGTTCTTATTAAATCCTTACAGCTTTTAAATCCTTAAAAGCTTACAGGAGGGGCATCAACTTACTAAAACTTAGACCTTTGAGGAGGGGGATGCTGCTTGTCAGGTGCTAGACTCTGAGGTCAGAGGAGGAAGAGGTCCCATGGGTCTGGAATGCAGACCTCTGAGGAGTGGTGTTAACCGGCTGATGCTGGCATCTCCTATGCAAAGAGGCTGGCTCTGCAACTGTTGGAAAAAGAACAAAGTGGATTCGGCTGCTGCTATGAAAAGTACTTGCCGCTGCCAACTCAAAAGTGCTGCGAGGGTGACGCTTAAAGCAGTGAACAGACAGGAAACAAACAGGAAGTTCCTCCTCTATCCTCCCTGTCTCACCACCACCACCACCACCACCACCCTGCGCCCCCTAGTGGCAGACCATATGGGGGGGCAGGTGGCAAAGCAGATGAAGGTGTGCACAGTCCCAGCACCAGCCCTGCAAACTGAGCGAAGAGAGTGCTTGTAGCTGAGACACAGTAACTCTGGGACTGACACACACCACTTACTGTCTCAGTCTCTTGGGTGGTCACAATGTATATCAAAGGCTCCGAGCGGCTCTAAGGAAAAGAAATCAAGTTACCTTTGTGTAACTGAACAAACCCTTGCTCAAAATTAAACTCTTTGACAGGAGTCTTCCTATTCTCCCCCTTCCCCATATGATGGAAAATGTAAGTGTAAAAACGAATGGGCTGGATCTATACATACTGGCATAGAAAGATGCCAATTACTGATCACCTTACCTTTTTTTTTTTTTTAAGATTTTATTTATTTATTCATGAGAGATACAGAGAGGAGAGAGAGAGAGAGGCAGAGACACAGGCAGAGGGAGAAGCAGGCTCCATGCAGGGAGCCTGACGTGGGACTTGATCCTGGGTCTCCAGGATCAGGCCCTGGGCTGAAGGCGGCGCTAAACCGCTGAGCCACCCAGGCTGCCCCTCACTTTACTTTTATATTAAAAACAGATTATATGTTTATGTAAAAAATAGAGAAAGCTGAAAGCTATACACCACACTGAGAACAGTGGTTATTTTCTGCCAGGGCAGGTATTAGTTATGGGGTTCCTTTCACTTTCTGTCTCACCTCTATAATGTTGGAGTTTTAATGGAGTAGATACTATTTCATAACCAGAAAAAATAACAACACTCTTGGGTTAAAAAAAGGGGGGGTGGGTAACCACCTAGAAAAGATAGTCTTCACAGTGCTATCGGTTTTCCTGTTAATATGTGGCACTAAAATGAATGTACTATTTTTGATGAGAAGTAAAGAGGTAAGCAGTATTTACTAAATACCTACTGCATGCCAAACTCTTGGGAATGAGACATACATTCTCCCATCTCATCTTCTCGTTGATTCTATTATTTCCATTTTCCAAGTGAGGAGCAACCTCAAAAATATATGTAATTTCCCACAATACCTACTAAGGAGATACTGCATCTCTACCACTTTGTACTACTTCATTAATTTTGTAGATGTATATTTTTTATATTGAATTTGTTCTTTCTCCAGTGTATTTTTGAGATTTATTTATTTATTCATTCAGAGAGAGCGAGAGAGAGGCAGAGAGAGAAGCAGGCTCCATGCAGGGAGCCAGATGTGGGACTCAATCCCGGGTCTCCAGGATCACATCCTGGGCTGAAGTCGGCGCTAAACCGCTGAGCCACCCGGGTTGCCCCTCCAGTGTATTTTTGAAAGATTTATTTAGAATGGGTTCACATGTGCACATGCACTCATGGTGGAGGGTTGGACAGATGATGAGGGTGAGAGAATTCTCAAGCAGACCTCCCCCCGCCCGAGCTTGGAGTTGGAGATCAGGACCTGAGCTGAAATCAGGAGTTGGCTGCTTAACTGACTGAGCCACCCGGGTGCCCCTTCCCAGGTACATTAGTTCTTCCCTAAGAATTTGTATCTTATTTTTCTAACATATCTTAATCCTTTTGAGGGATGTTATGTGCTGAGATATGTGCCCCTCCTCACCTCAGTTCATATATTGAAGGACTCACCTCCAGGATCTTGGGATATTATTATAGTATTTGAAGATGAGGCATTTAGTAAGGTGGCTGAAGTGAGACTGTTAGGGTGGCCCTAATCCACTCTGACTGGTATCAGTATAAGAAGAGGAAATTTGGATACACAGAGACACTGGGGGTGCAGGCACATAGACAGAAGGGCAACTCCGAGAAGATACAGTGAGAAGGTGGCCATGAACAAGGCAAAGAGAGGCCTCAGAAGAAACCAAACCTGCCAACCTCCTGATCTTGGACTTCGAGCTCCAGGACTATGAGAAAATTAATTTCCATTGTGTAAGCACCAAGTCTAGTATTTTGTTATGACAGCCCTCACAGATGAATAGGAATTGGTTTATACTTGTTTAAATTAGCTACCAGTGTTTTGCATGTAGTAGATCCTTTGTAAGCATTTCATTATTTATCACTCTGATCCTATTCCTTTCATTCATTTATTCAACAAATCTTATTGAGCAGCTCCCTGTGCCATGTACTGTTCCAGACACTGGAGATAAACAGTGGACAAAAGGAGAAAAATTTCTGTCATCATGAAGCTTAGATTCTACTAGGGAAGAAAACAGAAACAAGGTAAACAAGTAAATAACATGATGTTAGTGATAAACAAAATATATAATACACTGACAAAAGTTAAGAGAAAAAAACAAAGCTAGGGAGAGGACATGGAATGGGAGAGGGGATGTGTTCAGGGAAGACTTCATGAAGTAGGTGACTTTGGAATAAAGACCTTTAATGCTGTTAGAATCAGATACCCTCCAAATCAGAGGGTGGTCTTGAGTGGATTTCCAAGGTCATTTTCGAGTCTTCTAAAAGTCATAAGCATGCGCTTCCTGCACTCCTCCAAATCCAACCCTGCGTCACAATAAATCCTTAAGTCTCTGAGAGATACACACTGGTCAATTGCAGGCCTGCTTCTTCCTGCAGAAAATGGATTACTCCGAGGGCAGCTTTTCTGGTTCAGAAGCCCTCCCCACACCCTCTGCTCACTCGCACAACCCTCCCTTCAAATTTCTACTGTGACAATCATTAAAAAAAGAAGAAGAAAGAAAAAGAGGGGCGCCTGGGTGGCTTAGTTGGTTAAGCAGCCTACTCTTGATTTCGGCTCAGGTCATGATCTCCAGGTCCTGGGATGGAGCCCCACATCCAGCTGCACACTGAGTGTGGACCTGCTTAAGATTCTCTCACTCCCTCTCCTTCTGCCCCTCCCCACCATCTCTCTCTCTCCTTCACTAAAAAAAAAAAAGAAAGAATAATAATAAAAAAATAGAAAAGCCTCAAAGTTATTCCCATCCAGTCAAAAATGGAGATAGCTTTTAGCCTGTTTGCATTCCTACTGGAAAAGACCTGTGGTGTTTTCTGTTTGCTCACACAGCTTCATATTTAAACAGCAACAGAAAACAGGGAAGGCTAGTAGTTGGAGAAGAGCAGAGGGACTGAATCATTTCCAGTATTTACTGATTTGCTGGCTGACCTCGACCAAATCTCCTTAACCTCTCTTTCTTGAAGCCATCGTTTCGCACAATAGCAGGGATAAAGAAATTTGCGGTTTTGATGTTGTTATCAAATGTTTAAAGCTTGTGGTTGGAAGAGACAAAAGCAGTCTGCTGTATTTGCATAGCATTTCCATTCCCTTCGTCTCTGCTCGGATTGCTGCTGTAATCAACACTGGGACAGGCGGTTCTTCTCCTCAGCCCTCCCAGACCCCAGAGGAGACAGGCTGCCTGTGACCTCCTGCTTCTCTGGCTCTCGGGGACAGCCGTTGCTCAAACCTGGTACCCGGCTGGGAGCGAATGGTTAAGGCTGTGGCCACCTTGACTTGCAGCGTCCCCACAATGTCAGCCCCATTATGCCTATCTGTACCCGCAGGGCAATGTCAGGGTCAGCCAAGAAGCCCACTGCACAGGGCGAACTCAATGAATTTCACAGACTCCACTAAGCCACCCTGGTTACCTGGGAATGAAGGGCACGACCAGGACAGGCATGCTCCCAGAGAGGACCTTCTCTTAGGATGCATCTCCCGGCTCTAGATCCTAAGACCGGGGGAAGCAAATCTTCTGTGTCCATATCTGCAACATGGGATACCAGCAGCCATGAGGAACTCTTTCCTGGGCTCCTCAAACAGACAAGTAAAGACAGCACAAGGTGAAGAGGCTCTTGGTAATTGAGGCCTGCAGGCTACTAGCAGCATCCCGGATTCAGCCCATTCCCAGGACCTCATCCGCCCGTGCCAGATCCCCTTAGGATTCCCCCAAATGACAGATGGCTCTCCCGGATGGCCAATCAGCACAGATGTGATCCCAGCCTTTAGATAAACAATAGCTCTTGCTGGCGTAGACAGTAACCTAAATTTGTCCAATTATAAGTCCAGCAAATGCCATGGTCTTGGACAGACGCTGTTTGGAGGCCCCCATGGTCAATTTAAGGACAGAAGCACTGCATGGAGTAGATGGAATAACTCGTGGGGAAAGTCTGAGTTCTGGTCCCAGCTCCTTCACCAGAGCTGAGTGACCTTGGCCACATCACTTTCCTCCTTACGGCCTCAGTGTCCTCATCCATACTGATGGTAGATATGTGTCCTTCCCATTCATAATCCACGTGTAACGCACAGGTCATTTTCAGTATCTGCCCATTGAGATCCTACTAAAGCTCTTTGAATCTCACCCCACCTGTAGTAAGACCCCCATCTTCCCAGTATCTCGGGGTGGAGGGTAGGAAGAGGATAAGACTCAGGGCTTTCCCCTCACCTCTGCCTCTGAGTTCTAGTTTCAGGTGAGTTCCCTCACTGTATAGCTCACATGTACCAATCCAGCTCTGGCCTCTGATGATCTCTATATAACACTCCACTATTTCATTGATAAGAAATATCAATGAACAATCCCACAAACAAATCCCTTGCATAAGGCAAACCTAAAACATTGGTTTTAGGTGATTGGAGATTGAGGGAAACCATAAACATCTGCTCTTGGGTACCCTGGTACTTGAAAGTCCATTCCTGACAACCTAGGCTCCAGGCTCTGGCCGGATGGGAGGGGCTTCTTTCTCCCTTTCCATCCCCTGTGTCCTTCCAGGTGCTGTGCAGAGCAATGAATTTCCTGTTCTGCCCCTTTTCTTCCAGTTCTGCTTTTTTTGTTCTAGACCTTGTTCTGGAGGCTATATAGTTTCACTCCCAAATGGCTCAATAATATACTTTCCTCAGTGTAGCCAGTTCCTTTCTAAGAGGAATTCCAATGCTAACTGTTGTTGTGTTGACACATTCACATGTTTAATCCTTTGAGATCTGTAAATCTTTAACATTTCAATCTAACAAGAATTGGTTGAGCACCTACTGTGCTTTATATAGGAGTAGGGGGGACTGCTCACCATGGGGTCTAAAAACAAAGTATCCAAATTGGCACCTACTCAGGCAGGAAAGCAAATGAAAACACATAGAACACGGATTATAATTAACTGGTAAAATGTATGCTAGGAGAGGTTAGGAAAAGGAAGGACTAACTTGATACAGGGGATCTTCACAGGTAGTAAATCTTGAGAGGGGCCCCAACAAATAGGATGTCTGCACCTGCATATCCTTCTGGAGAAGTCAGTCATTTTCATAGGGTAAGAAGCAGATCCATCACCCTCTGAGAGATGGAGAGATGTTCTGTTTCAAATACATACCTTGTTAGGAAGTTGAGCTTAAGCCCACATGTGACTTCTACATCACAGAGATGATACTGTTCTTCAGCTGGTGTTCCTCTGTCCTTCCACTTTGCAAGCATTTACTATAAACCAGGCACCTTTCTAGGCTCAAATCTTTACCCTCATGGAGCTTCATTCTGGACAGTTCAGTGTTGGGAGGTGGATTGGTATTTATGCACTGGAATTCATCTGCCACTGGAAATGGGCACCTGGGTCTGATTGCCCAGCTGGTTAGATCAGAGGCGCAATCTCTGAGAAGATGGCTAAAGGCAGAGTATAGTCCATGACTGCAGACACCAAGAAAAATAAAGATACAAGCCCAGGGCCTCCTAAGCAGCAAGGATGTATTCTTTTCATTCATTCTTTCACTGGCCATTTATAGAGTACTTAATTTGTGCCAAATGATAGAAATGGTAGTAAAACCATTCCTTCTCCTGACGGCATAACCAGTCTTTTAAATCCTGTATGATGACTACTATGATATAAATGGGTCCTGAGAGCTTCAGGAGCACAAAGTGAGAAGAAACCAACCTTTTAGGTCTAAGGGTCATCAGAGAAGGCTTCACAGAGGAGGCAACCTTTGGAAAACCCTCTTAAGCAGAAATAGGGGAAATGGAAGCTACAGAAGCTTAAACATGTGAAAGAATCTTCCAGAAATAGAAGTTCAAAATAGATGTCATAAAGTCATTGAGGTGGAAGCACCTGGGTGACTCAGTTTGTTAAACATCTGCCTTCAGCTCAGGTCATGATCCCAGAGTCCTGGGATCAAGCCCCATGTCAGGCTCCCTGCTTCTTGGGGAGTCTGCTTCTCCCTCTTCCTCTGCTTGCTGCTCCCCCTGCTCGCTCTCTCTCTCTCTCCCTCCTTTAAATAAATAAATAAATAAATAAATAAATAAATAAATAAATAAAATATTTTTAAAAAAATGTTGGGGTGGAAGAGATGAGAAGGAAGGGTGGGATCACAAGGCATCAACAGAGAGCAAAGTATTTCGTTAAACCATGTTTGGCTTACATCCCATAGCAGTGGGGTACTATAAGGGCTTCTAAACCTGTAGACTCCGAAGTTCTCCTTGTCTCTTAGCTCTGGCATTGGTGTGAAGGACGAACTGAATTATAGGAGGCTGGTAAACAGTGAGACAGGAAAGGGCTACAGTCATCTAAGCAAGATGGGCTGAGAGACTGTACTGAGTGAGTGTGGTTGAAGAAATTAGGGTTGGCCTAGCCCCGGTCCGACTGTTGGCTTTGTAAAAGAAAAATGCATTAGTTTTGGGGGTGGGGGTGTGAATGCACTTTCTATGTATTAAAAATTGTGGCCCATGATTAAAAAGAGACATGTATTCCTAGGAGTCTCCTTGAAGGTGACCTGTAAGAACTTGGGATAGTGGTTGCTAGGGAGTTGCAAGCTGGTCTGTGAGCCCCTCTGCTCTCACAGAGATTGCCTGAAGATGTATCTAGTTGCTGAATAGAACGTGCCTCTTTTGCTGCCTCTTAATATGATGAAGTCCCCAAGCACAAGGGGGAAAGTGGGCCATTCGGCGCAGAAGTGATTATAAAAATTGACTTTTATGTTGATTGTAGATTCTCTGACATGCCTCCCACCCCGTGGTGTGAGAGAAGAAAAAGTGTGACAGGTCTCACCCTGAAGGCAAAGGCACAGCACTTGCTGGGAACTTCTGCCAACCTGGCAATCTGGTGCTATGGCCAAAGGTGTCCTCCAGAAACATGGAGCCGAAGGACATCGTGGCTGGCTCTTTCCTTTCGCCTCTGAAAGCTGCTATTCAATAGCTAGCTCTCTTTTCACTCCTCTAAATATTTCCCTGAATCTATATACTTAGGCGTGAAATTGTTTTGCAAGGGAGTCTAAATTTTACAGCTGGATTTTGGGAGGCCATAGAGAAGGAATCCAATAAACTCCCTCCTCCTAAGCTAACAAACACCAATTAAACAACTATGCTTGCACCTGGAACAGCAGAAATTGCTTTAAAATCCTCAATCTGTAGCCATAAGTGCCAGATCATATATAGCAATGTGGGATTTGGGAGTCATTATGGGTGATAGTAAAATGGCCCATTTATTGCCCTTTCTTGGCTAGAATGTCTCTTGAATGAGTTGTTTTCTACTTATTGGCTCAGCCAATAATGCCAAACATCTGATCAACAGAGCCAAAATTTCAGCCCATTATTTGTTGAACAATGTAAAAATGAAATAATAGGAAGATATAGGGGGAGAGGTAGTGTTAGTACAGGGGAGGGAGAAGAGGGGGTGATCTGTCTACAACATTCCAAACATTTAGATTAGATCAAGTTTTCACTTAATTGAAAAGATCTTTCTCAATGATGTGTTAGGGACACAAGTCTTGAGTGTCAGAGTGACTCTTAAGTCTGGTTTCATGAAAATTCAATGTTGCCTTTCCTTCTTCTGGGTCAAGCAGTTATTTTGATCTTTATTTTTCCTTTTTTAATTTGTATTTATTTATTACATTTATATACATTTTTAAAATTTGAATTCAACTTGTCAACATATAGTATAACACACAGTGCTCATCCTATCAAGTGCCCTCCTCATTGCCCCAAGTTACCCCATCCCCACACCAACCTCCCCTTCCACAACCCCTTGTTTCCCAGAGTTAGGAGTCTCTCATGGTTTGTCTCCCTCTCTAATTTATCCCACTCAGTTCCCCTCGTTTTCCTTATAATCCCCCTCACTATTTCTTGTATTCCACATATGAATGAAACCGTATGATGATTGTCCTTCTCTAATTGGCTTATTTCACTCAGCATAATACCCTCCAGTTCCATCCATGTCAAACCATGTGATGGGTATTCGTCCTTTCTGATGGCTGAGTAATATTCTATTGTATACATAGGCCACATCTTCTTTATCCATTCATTTTTCAATGGACACCGAGGCTCCTTCCACAGTTTGGCTATTGTGGACATTGCTGCTATGAACATTAGGGTGCAGGTGTCCCAGCATTTCACTGCATTTGTATCTTTGGGGTAAATCCCCAATAGTGCAATTGCTGGGTTGTAGGGTAACTCTATTTTTAACTTCTTGAGGAACCTCCACACTGTTTTCTAGAGTGGCTGCACCAGTTCACATTCCCACCAACAGTGTAAGAGGGTTCCCCTTTCCCCACATTTTCTCCAACATTCGTTGTTTCCTGTTGTGTTCATTTTCACCTTTCTCACTGGTGTGAGGTGGTATCTCATTGTGGTTTTGATTTGTATTTCCCTGATGGCCAGTGATGTGGAGCATTTTCTCATGTGCTTGTTGGCCATGTGAATGTCTTTTTTTGGAGAAATTTCTGTTCATATCTTCTGCCCATTTTGTGATTGGATTTTTTGTTTCCTGGGTGTTGAGCTTGATAAGTTCTTTTTAGATCTTTTTTTTTTTTTTTTAGATCTTTGATACTAGCCCTTTATCTGATATGTCATTTGCAAATATCTTCTCTCATTCTGTAGGTTGTCTTTTAGTTTTGTTGACCATTTCTTTTGCTGTGCAGAAGCTTTTTATCTTGATTAAGCCCCAATAGTTCATTTTTGCTTTTGCTTCCCTTGCCTTCTCTTAGAAGTTACTGTGACCAAGTTCAAAAAGGTTGTTGCCCGTGTTCTCTAGGATTTTGATGGATTCTTATCTCACATTTAGATCTTTCAACCATTTTGAGTTTATCTTCATGTATGGTATAAGAGAATTGTCCAGTTTCATTTTGTATGTGGATGTCCAATTTTCTCAACACCATTTATTGAAGAGACTGTCCTTCTTCCAGTGGATAGTCTTTCCTGCTTTGTCGAATATTAGTTGACAATAGAGTTGAGTACCCATTTCTGGATTCTCTATTCTGTTCCACTGATCTATGTGTCAGTTTTTGTGCCAGTGCCACACTGTCTTGATGATCACAGCTTTGTAATACAGCTTGAAATCCAGCATTGTGATGCCCCAGGCATTGGTTTTCTTTTTCAATATTCCTCTGGCTATTCAGGGTCTTTTCTGATTCCATACAAATATTAAGATTATTTGTTCCAATTCTGTGAAGAAAGTCCATGGTATTTTGATAGGGATTGCATTGAACGTGTAAATTGCCCCAGGTAACATAAACATTTTCACAATATTATTCTTCCAATCCATGAGCATGGAATGTTTCTCCATTTCTTTACATCTTCCTCAATTTCTTTCAGAAGTGTTCTATAGTTTTTAGGGTATAGATCCTTTACCTCTTTGGTTAGATTTATTCCTAGGTATCTTATGGTTTGGGGTGCAATTATAAATGGGATTGATTATTTAATTTCTCTTTCTTCAGTCTCATTAGTGTATAGAAATGCCACTGATTTCTGTGCATTGATTTTTGTATCCTGCCACACTGCTGAATTGCTGTATGAATTCTAGCAATCTTAGGGTGGAGTCTTTTCAGTTTTCTATGTACAGTATCATGTATCTGCAAAGAGGGAGAGTTTGACGACTTCTTTGCCAATTTGAATGCCTTTTATTTCTTTTTGTTGTCTGATTGCTGAAGCTAGGACTTCTAGTACTATGTTGAATAACAGTGATGAGAGTGGACATCCCCCTCATGTTCCTGATCTTATGGGAAGGACCCTGTTTTCCTCCCACTGAGAATGATATTTGCTGTTGGATTTTCATAAATGGCTTTTAAGATATTAAGGAATGTTCCCTCTATCCCTACACTTTGAAGAGCTTTAATCAGGAATGGATGCTGTATTTTGTCAAATGCTTTCTCTGCATCTATTGAGAGGATCATATGGTTCTTGTATTTTCTCTTATTGACGCGATCTATCACGTTGATTGTTTTACGAGCATTGAACCAGCCTTGCATCCTGGGGATAAATCCCACTTGGTCATGGTGAATAATCCTCTTAATGCACTGTTGGATCCTATTGGCTAGTATCTAGGTAAGAATTTTTGTATCCATGTTCATCAGGGATTTTGGTCTATAATTATCCTTTTTGGTGGGGTCTTTGTCTGGTTTTGGAATCAAGATAATGCTGGCCTCATAAAACGAGTTTGGAAGTATTCCCTCCCTTTCTATCCTTTGAAACAGCTGTAGTAGAATAGATATTATTTCTTCTTTAAATGTTTGGTAGTATTCCCTATTTTGATCTTTCATCTTGGGATTTCTGAATATTTAGAATGTTATTCTGATGGTGGCGTGCTAGGCCCAAAATGTGTCCAATGAAAAGTCAGGAAACAAAGATGTGGTTTCCTACCAGTCAGATTCCAAAGAGAAGGCTGACTGGCTGTGAGTGTTCTCTAAAATTCCTCTACATCCTGGAGGTTTATGGTAAATAGCCAAGACCGTGATAGAAGGAGGTAAGTGATAGAAGGAGGCTGAGACTGACTTCTGGTGTTTCCAACCAAGCACCATGGGAACTGCATTTTCTGTCCCTCTTTTGCCTGCTTCCAAACAATAAGTGTCTCAAGGTCAAGTTGTTTTCTTTATTTATTGTGCTAATATTTAATTGAGCCCTTACCATATATCAGATACAGCTTCACTTTCATTATCTTATCCTCAACCCTACAACAAGGTAGATACTATTATTATTATTATTATTCCCATCTTACAGGTTAGTAAAATGAAGCTCAGAAGGATCAAACAGTCTCAAGGACACACAGCTCCTTTGAGTCAAAGCAGGATTGGAAAGTGGTGTGTTGCTCCAGCATCCTTTGCCTAATCAGTAAACTAAGTGACCTCCCAATTAAAGACCCAACTCCTCCTAAAGCCCCTTGTAACAACCCCATCCACAGTTCGGTCTCTGTCCTCTGGGTTTCTTTTAAGTTACTGTCTGCAGCACCTATCTGGAAACTTTCTATTGTCAAGTTAAGTATTGTATAATTTTGACAGTTTTTCTTGTTATCTTTAATTACTATTTAACTCTTGTGTTTTGTTTGTGAATTTTCTTCTAAAATATATTTTAAATTATGGTAAGTGCAGACTGTATCTTCAGTAGCTTTATACTTGTCAAAGCCATTCAAATAACATAAGAACCCAGGGGTGACATGCAGATGGCAGGCCTTCCTTATTATCAGCAGCAGCTGGTCACTTGCTATAGTGAAACCATGTGGCCATGTTGAAGCTAAGCTCATGTGGAGTCTAGCTCCTGAAGTCCTTCCCTCCACTTGGGGAGTGTGGGAATGGGTGCTCTGAAACATCACAGTTCTGCTCAGAAATGTGAGGCTCTGAGTTAGGGGTGAGATTTACCCACTCCTTCATAATAGCTGGAACACTGGACAAGTTTGGAAGGCTGGAGACATTTTTTTGACTTGAATGTTGGCATCTTAGTAAGACCTCCCTCCCTGGAGTGTTAAGTGGGGGCCCGAGAAGTGGGTAGGCAGCCAGTGTACAAGTGTATAAGACTTCTTTTCTGGAGATTACACAGAAAATGCAAGCAAAACTTGCAAAGTGGTTTCTATGTTCTTGGAGTTGTCATTTTTGTCACTTTATTTGGCTGTGAAGCTGATTTTCACACAGGCCTGGTGGTTGTTAAAGTACACACAAGTATAGTATTAATATCCCCTGCATATATTTAGGTAAAATTGACATCCAGTTGAAGTCAGGAACTGGTTTGCTTACTCATGGTTCTTGGAAACTGTACACATACTGATTTAATACTTATGTTCTCCACATATACTTCCTGACTAACAGTATCTTCTCCTCAACTTTTACAAAATTTTACAAATTTAAGCATACAAAATATGCTTAAAATATCAAGTGAGTATTTTGCAGCCACTATACTTTGAGAATCTGCCAGGCCTACACTCAGAACATGATTCTGAAATATTTTGCTTTGAAGCTTTGGGAATTCATTCATTTCTTTGGATTCATAAGTTATTGACTGCTATTAAGTAGACATATATTTCTTCTATTAGTCACTCCTATTTTGCAAGAATCCTCATTGGACAATGGAACTGACCTCAGCTCCTTGTCAGCTCTAGCATATGTTAGGAATGAGGTGATGTGTCAGCCAATGTGATATTCAGGAGTAATTGGTCTAGCTAAGAAAAGGCTTCTTCTAACCTGGAACTATTGTTGGCATGCAGATTGCTCTGGTGGCCCCCGAGTCTGGCTTCCTTAACTGTGACTAATGGTATTTTATTTTATTCTATAGTGATGCTCTAATGACACTTTTGTGATCTATCTCTGTATCACTGCCCAGTTCCCCATAGTTGACTACTGTGCATTAAGCATTCAGTTCAAAGCTATATAGACCTAGTCTTTGGCTTCAGAGAGTTTACAATCTATTTAGGAGAGAATAATTAAAGACCCAGTAATGTAAATTAACTAAAAATTCAATGTAAAATAGACCTGCCGAGTTAGGAGTCTTTATGTTCTGTCTCCCTCGGGGAAACGAACTAGGGGTGGTGGAAGGGGGGAGGAGGGCGGGTGTTGGAGGGGAATGGGTGACGGGCACTGAGGTGGACACTTGACGGGATGAGCACTGGGTGTTTTTCTGTATGTTGGTAAATTGAACACCAATAAAAATTAATTTAAAAAAAAATTAAAAAAAAAAACAAAACAAACAAACAAACAAACAAAAAAAATAAAATAGACCTGCCAAAAACCTACAGTAACTGCCAAATGAATGATAATTATAGGAATTAAAGGAACACAGATCACCATAGTCTGAAGCATCAGAATTTTGCTAAGCAGCAAGAGAAAGTGAGCTAGCATTTATTAAGCACCTACTGTATGCCAAGCTCCAGACTGTTTATTTTCTCGCATTTAGTCTTCAAATAGACTTCAAATCATTTCATTAAAAAAATTCAGTAGTATTTTTTATTGGGATTGCATTAAGCCTAATCTGGAGCACTTCTCAAATTATGATATTCAGCCCATTCTTCTAGAACAGTTGTGTTTCTCCATATATTGAACTCTTCTTTTATATCACCTAGTAAAGTATTTGACTTTTCTTCATGTAGATCGCACTTCTTACAAGGTTGTTTACAGGTGCTTTATATGTTTAGCATTACTATGTATTTATTTTTTTCCTACCATATTTACTGCAATAGATATTGCTGAAAAGTTTATTTCTATATATTGATCTTGTGTCTGACCACTATCCTGAGCCCTCTTCTTGAATCTAGGAGGGCTGTTTCTGAGGAAATGTTTTGATTTTCTTCCCTTTTCTATGTTAATGAAAGGTCACATGCAAATAGTTAATTTATCTCATTTATCTATAGTTACACCTCTCACTTCTGATTCATGACTATTGCATTACCTATATCTTTCAGAACAATAGTCAACAATTTAGTGATACTTTATATTATATTAATTCTAATTTTACAAGGAGTATCTCTCATTTAATGATTTTAACATTTGATATATGTTAGAATGACCTGGGAGAAAACCCCCAGGCATGTGTATTTGAGGTGTAGCAGAGAATAATCTCCATAAGTAAATTTGGAAGTACATCAATTTTACTACTATCCTTACTATTACATATTATCATCATCCTGGAATTTGGTATACAAATTTTATTACAAATTTACTGACTATTACTAAGTTCCAAGTACTACACTACACACTTAACATGTACACTTTAATTATACTCACACCAATCCTATGAGGTACAAAATTATTATGCCCATTTTACAGACAGAACTGAAGCAAAAAGAGTAAATAATTTACTGAAAGCTTAGCAGGCATAAAATGATATAGCCAGAATTTAACCTAAGTCAGAATGATTTCAGAGCACATTACTCATAACCAACATTTTATATAGCTAGGTGTAATGATCAATGATCATATTAAGGACCTTTTTTTCTCTAGTTTTATGAAATATACTTTAAAAATTTTACCTACTCCTCGTTTAGTACTCACTAAGATGTTTTTTCTCCTTTGCCCTATTGGTGTTATTCATTACAGTGATAGTTTTCCTAATATTAAATCACTTTTTCATTCCTAGGATAGTTTTCTAATTGTAGAAAACAATTCTTTGAGATGCTAATGAATTTGATTGAGTAGTATCTTATTTAATATTTTTCTGCCTATGTTGATTAGTGTCATTGATCTGTAGATGGTGTGTGTGTGTGTGTGTGTGTGTATTCACCAGGTTTGTGTTTCAGGGTTATGCTTCCTTCATTAAAAAACAAAACTGTAGCTTTTCAGCTTTTCCTATCCTCTGGAGCAAATTAGGTGGCAGCAGAATGATGTGATGTAGTTCCTGCAGCATTTGAAGGAATTTACCGATAAAGCCTTCTGGCCTCTTGACATGGTTTGTAGATAATTCTTTAATAACTTATAACATTTCTTCCATGGTGATTGATCTGTTGGAAAGCATTCCTTACAGGTGAAAAAGGTGTCATTGTTATTTTCTGCAACCTGCTCGTTACTGAAAACTTAGAAAACACAAAAAGTCGAGAGAAGCAGAAAAATAATCACCAGAGTCTCATACCCGGGATTCACTGCATTATCATTAAATGGATTTCCTTCCACGTTTTTCAAACTCACAATTTTTGAATTTATGCTGCACACAAAATTTTGTATCCTGCTCTTCTCAATTACAGTGATAGCATAAACATTTTACTTTTATTATAAAGATTGTGTGAAGTCACTTAATAATATTTTGTCACTTTCAAGGTGCTCTATCCTGATTTAAGTTCTGCACACTTAGTTAATGATTGCATTCCAACTCAGCTAGCTGTAGAACAAAGGAACAAAGGAAAGAGAATATACAAATGAATTATCATTAAAAATGATCCTGAACATTAAAAACCATGTTCCCTGGCAGTCAAGTGCAAGAGAAAGCCAGGGTAAATTTCTATGCCCTCCAGTTTAACTCATTTTTAATCTTAAATATTCAGTTACTTGATAGTTGTAGCACTCTATACTAGGAAACAGCAATAATCAGAGTGGTAAATGACTCCATTGGTGTAGGGGAATGAGGCAAGAGTATTACTGGAAGAAGGGACAGCTTTAATATGTTTTTGAGGGATAAATAGAAATTTCTAGGACAGTAGCAAATAGAAAAGTCAAAGATGTAGAGGTATGAAACAAGGAGGTGTGTTGAGGAAATTATAAGTATTGTCTGAAACACCAAGAGTGGAGGACAGGTGGCAGAAAGTAGGCCCAGAGAGGTGGGTGCAGTTGAGATCCACGAGCAGCAATGCTCAATAGCTGGTGATCTGGAAGCCAATGGCAGTTAGACACTCTAATTTAGCCGTGCCTATTGATATCATTCCAGCCTGCAGGTGCTGTCAGATTGCCAAGTTTTAAAAAATATTTTTACATAGATGCTTTTTTAATCCTGATTTCATCAAACTTTGATTTATTAGGTAATTATTTTCTGCTTAGTTGGCAATAATCGGAATCTTAGTTTGTGTTCTCCCAGAGGCAGACCCTAAGACAAGGCTCTGAGTACAAGTAATTTGTTTGTGAAATGAGCCCTACCTAGTAAGTATGAGTAGGAGAGTGGGGAAGGGAAGAGGGGTAGCAAAGACAGTCAATATAATTATTATTGTGAAAAACCAGAGATTCATTCCACATGGGAATTCCAGGAGTATAAAACATGCCTCCTAGAGTTATCTCACCTAAGGGGCAAGGGAGCCATTGTACATACACACCAACTCCTGCTGATCAGTGGTCAAGGATTGCTGGGGGACAGCAGGTAGTTAGTTCCCTGCCTGTCTGTCCTGCTATGGATGCAAGCAGAGTGTGCTCTGGAGGCCAGACGAAGGCCTCAGATAAAGAGGTGCAGATGGAAGTTAGGCCATTATGCACGAAATAAGACTCAAGGGGGTGGGGGTGGGTGGGGATGCTGACAGTTTCTGCTACTGCTGGACATTTTGTACTCTAGACATAATATAATGAGATTATTTCAAAGCTGCTTTGTATCTATAGGCACTTCTTTCTTTTGACAAATTCCATAGAATCATAAAAATTGCAGAGTCCAACAACCATTCTTACACAAACCTTTAAGATTTCATGCTTACAAACTGTTCTTGGAGCCCCATTTGAAACTCCCAATGATGCAGCACTCCCTCCCTTCTTCCCAAGACAGCCCATTGAATCTCCTGACTCTTCTTGTATTAAAATGCATCTCCTAATAGTCTGCAAAGACCTGTCTCCTATCCATTGGCTCTTGGCTGCATGCTGAGAAAATCTAATTTCTCATTTATGTGGGGCTTCTCAACTCTGGTTGTGTGTCAGAATCACCAAGGGGACCTTTTAAATGTACAGATTTAGGGAGGGAGAGTTCCCTCCAGGGCATCTTGAATAAGAATCTCTTGGGAGTGGGACTGAGGAATACATAGAATGATCTCAGGACATTCATACAGAGCCAGTCTAGCCCCTGTCTATGGGTTAGAGTTTGGGACCATTGCTGTATATATTATCTTTCAGTAAACTGTCACAGCCATCACAGCCATCTCAAGAGTTCCCCTCCCCACAGAAAAGCTTCCCATTCCCTGCAAACATCCCTAATACGACATGGCTTACAGTCCCTTAAACATCCTCTCCCCTCTTCTGACTATAATTGTATCTATTTTTACATTAAAATATGCTACCAAGAACCAAATATAATTGTGATCTGAGAGTGTAGAACACAGCAAAATTATCCCCTCTTGTCTTCTGAACAGTATAATTTAATTAATACAGCCTCAGGTCACATTAACACTTTTTGAGGCCAATTAAACTATGGATTCATGATGCACTCACCATTGACTGAAGCCTCTAAATCTGCCTTCTTTACCTTGGAAGTTGGAGTTTTAGTTTAATTTGGTTTTGACTCCATTGTTTTCCCTTTTCTTCAGTGTTTTTTTTTTCTTTTTATATAATAGACATTAAGGGAATGGAGTCAATAAGATTTGGTGATAAAGTATATGTTTAAGTGTAATTAAAATAAAGGGCCAAGGAAGCCTCCAAGAATTCTAGCTTTCGAAGCTACCATTTATTAAGAATTTTGGAGGTGAAGTAGTTAAGGATGGAGTAGAGATGAGAAATTTGGCTTTAGCCATGTTGAGTTTTGGGTGCATCAGGCAGGGATGTCTAATGAATATGAAACTCAGACTGCAGGCTAGACACATGAGTTTGGATCCCATAGGTTTCTAGGTGTTAGAGCTGTAAAACTATTTTTCTTAGCATGGGTTATTATTCACAAATTTTATCAATCTGTTTTTGTTACAATACAGTATTGAAAAAATAAAGGACTGCAATATGGTTCTAAAGACCTTCCTTTCACCACCACTGATCACCCAGAACATACTTCTATATTAAACCTAGTTGGACACTGTAAGAAATCTTGTCAAATCTCTAAACGAAGTTCAGATATATTATGTCTTTGTCATTTCCTTGGTGCCCCAGATCAGTAACCAGGTAAAGGGAGTGAGGTCTGACTTCAGGAAGGAGCCATTAGCAAATTGTTTCTGCTTGCAATTCTGGTCACAAAGTTACTTGTTCATTGCGTAAGTAATGCTTTTTGGCTTGATCAAAAGTCTTTGCATAAGAACTGAATTCCAGGCCTGGCTCTCTTTAAATTTTTGTAAATTGTTTAAAAATATTTGACGAACCAAACATAGTTTCAATTAATGAACACTCTTTCTCCAACGAGAAACTTTTAGGAAAAAAAAAAAAAAATCAATGGATTAATTTAGAAAGTAAAAGTAAGCCAAAATGATCTTAACAAAGGTGCGAACTGTTTCTCAGCAGTCAGGTCTCAGGTTGTGAAATGGTTAAAACAAAAAGCATTTTGGGGTTTTGTTGGAGAAACGGTCCCTGGGATTAAATTCTCCTTTGACTTGACTTCAAACAAAACAGACAACAGGATGGGGGTTCTTCGTGCTTTCGGTATGTATGTGATCACTTCCTTGTTATGAATTGCTTTTAAATTATTCCCTTTGCTCCTGTTTACCTCATTATTCTTTGAGCATAAATCTTACCCTCAAATAATTTATGCGTAAAGGAATCTGATAGAGGAACAGAACAGGCTCACCAAGTGTCTCCTGCTCATTACAAGTGAATAAATAAATAGGAATACCAAACAATCATTCTCATCAAAAGAACGTGGTTGGTTTTTTTTTTTCCTAGACATCTCTAATAATTACTGAGGGATTAGGGGAATCTATCCACTGTGAAACTTAGCAGAGGCATATGAAATCAACACAGTCGAATATCTGGGATTCAGCCTTGGTGTCATTATTTTCTGCCATGATAAGCCCCTTCATGATTAATCAGAGATTTTTATGCTGTTGGGAGCCCAATTCCCTGTGGAATAGTGTGGGCTTAGGGGTAAGGTGTGTTTTATTGGGAGAAGGGGTGGTTGAAGTAAAACACTTTTCTTTTAAAATGATACAATTCAGGGAATTGATATAATCTCTTGCCTCAGATTATCTGCTAATGTATACTAACCCTGAGTTAATCGTGAACAAAGGAATAAATCTCTTTGGCCCACATGGGTGTTATGTATACACTTTTGTTCTCATTAGCACACCACACCAACCAATTATTCCTACTTCTTCCTTCTTCTCTTTCACCTTCCTCTTCTATCAAATCTAGGAGTCAAACGCCCGGTCCAGTGTCACCCTTTATGACCACATATAAGTTGTTCACTTAAGGTCTCTTAGATTGGAAAAGCTACCCTCCTGACTCTTCTTTGGCATCCAAGAGCTCATACTAATAGTGAGTTTATGGAGGGCAAACGATGCTGAATTTCATCCTAGCCTAGAAATAAATGAATCCCATCTGAAGTTTAACCCCACTGTGGTGGATGCTGGGCCCTTCTGCCCAGATTCCCTTGGGCAGAATAAAGGACTTCTCACTCCAAGTGCTAGGAGTGCTCATCAGCTGTAGGCCCTATTTTGGCCTTTCCTTTACTGATGGAAACTGCTTCACCAAAGGTCACATGTCTCTGCATGGCAGCCCACATTCAATTCAATGACTGACTGATAAAAGGGTACAGCTCCCTGTAGTGACTCAGGACAGCTTTAGAGGACCATCCCAGCTCTGGAGCTCCCCGTTGGGTCCCATGGAGCTTGCAGTGAGACTTCATCACAGCTGGCATCTCCTTCTGCCCAGTCCAGATTGTTTCCACTCCCTTCCACAGGTACTTTCCCCAGGAATTTTCCCTGATAAAAGCCCTGCGTGCTAATTTCCATCTCAGAATCTGTTCCCGGGAAACCATTCAATTTTGATGCATGTAAATTCAGTGTATCTTATGTTATTTCATTGGTTATACCCCAGATTGTTCTAAAAAGAGTTTAATTTAGATCAAGAAAGAATCTGAGTAGGCAAAATTCAGTGGCTATTGGGGCTACTTTGGGAACTGGGCTTTTGGCTGATATATAAATGGTAGGGCATGCGAATGATTGAGGGTGATGAGTAAGGGTTTTACTGTAGAGGTTCCCAAGCTGTCTTCCTTAATAGAACTCTCCAGGAGTGAGACCTGGGGAACTCATATTTGTTCAAAGATCTCCTGGGATTCTGAAACGCAGTCTTGTTTCACAATCATGGCTTCAGGCCATCCTGGAATCCTGACTTATTACAAAGAACTCAAAGTACCAAGCCCCCAAAGTGGCACTTCCGTTGCCCTGACAGAAATGTGGCAGTTATTAATAAGTTCAAAACAGATCACTTGTGTTTTCTTCTTGGCTCTGGGAGAAATGTATCTCTGGGAAAGTTTCCAGGGTGTCTTTAGGTCTGCTCTCTACCAGATATTTAGGTCTAGCCAACAACTGATACATACTACAGACCTAGGAGCCCAAGTATCCAGCTTGACTCTGCTGTACTTGCAGGAGAACACAATAATTCGGCCCCTAGAGACTGACAAGCTCAAAGCTGTGTGTCCAGGTTTGCCAGCAATGGACTCAGTGAGCCAAAGGACACACATAAGCTCTTGGAAACTTTGTGCCACTTTGGGGAGGTCTTACCAAACTTTGCCAACATGAAGCTGTCCCTGGGAGACCACTGGAGAGAATGCCTGGACACCTTCTTAGGTCTTAAAAGCATACTTCTTCCCCTGTCAAAGACATGTCTTTTTTTGGTGAAGATTAGTCAATTTCTCACTCTGGTACTCTTTTGGGAAAAGCAATGGAGTTTGCAGCTGTCTTTTTAGGGCTCACGCAGGGGTCTTTCTCCATATGACTGTATTCCCATCCTATAATACCACCCCCACTACCGTCACCACTTCACCCACCCTCCCATCTTGATCTGGTGCTCAGTTGCATAAGTTCTTTATCTTGGAAGCTATGAAATTAATCCTTTCCTAAGAAGACTATGAAGACCTTTGGAGAGAAATTCCCAATGGTAGAATTTTGGTCATTCTGGCAGGACACGGGGAGGTGTTTTTGCGCACATGAATTCCATGTTCACCTTCAAGTCATAGAAGAAAAGAGAAGATTGCCTCCTGTGTTTAATTCTGAAGTTGTCCCAAGGAGGGCAAGAGGTTGTGCAAGAGACTGACTTGAGATAGCCAAGAGAATTCATCTGACAAGTCTCTAGTACAGGGGTGCAATTGCGTAAGGGCCAAGCTGCACCATTTTGAAAGCCTTCCCTGCATTTGCATTGATGCCATGCCTTTTATGTGTTTCTCTCAGTCATGGCTTAGGGAGGATACTTAGGCAGGCATATCTGGAAGACCAAATTCCACGGACAGCCAGCTTTGGCAAAGTACCCCCAACAGCCTTATAGAACCTCCCCTAACCCACACGTCAGTCTGGGGATGCTTCCACCCAATCTCTCTCTCTCCTTTTCACAAAGTAACCAGATGTGCATGGCAGTCTGACAGATCTTCCAGATCTTCCACCTTTGCCCCATTTTATCTCACAGGCATATTCTATAATAAAATTCTCATACATTTAACTCCTTCTTGCTTTCTACTTCTCTGATACCAAGATCAATGAACTAGGCTTCTATCTTAGCTGCAATATTTGACTATTTACTAATTGACTTTTTCCACCACTACCATCCCCCATATCAAAAGAGGTAGAAAAGCCCCTTTCCATTAGGACAAAGAGTTGTAGATTCAGGGGACCATAGAGAAAACTAAGAGAAAGGAATCACAACCAAATAATAAAAGTAATAATAACAACAATAATACCTTTAAAGATTAAAAAGAACATTTCTATCATTAATTTAATCTCCCTAACTACTCCATAAGAGAAAAGGTAAGTATAACTACTGTTTATGTTTATTGAGTGCCTACTACATGCCATGCATTTGCTCCAAACTTTCATAAGAGGAATATGAATATCAACCCAGGTGAACAGATGAGGACTCCAAGGCATGGAAAGGCAACGCAATTAATCCATGATACCAGTGTTAGCAGGAGATGAGTCAGTATTCAAACATAGCATTGTAGGACCTCAGAATCTCTGTAGTGCCAAACAAGTGCTCATTTGGTGTGAGTAAAATAAGGATTTCTACTCTAGCCTTTTGACTGTAGGATACAGAAATGGAGTTGGCTGCCTTTGCTGCTAACAGGCACTAGGGTGATTTCGTGGTTGTGTTGATAAGCCAGGACTAATGGCAAAGCCTAGGGGAGAAAGAAGGAATATGAAGAACTGCCTTATATACCAGGAAAGTCCAAGACAAAGAAACAAAGAACAAAACATTTCCCTGGGAGCCAAAGCAGAGGTGCATCTTCAGTAATAATCACAACATCCTACAGCAGTTCCCTCATCCCGTCCCTCCTGGTCTTTTGTGAGCCACTTTCCTCTTATGTTTACTCAGATGCTAATTTGAATTTGATTCAAAAAGTTTGAGGTAGGGGGAATTTGGGAAGAGGTATACAATTTTAATTGTCCCAGGCCCTACTCTACCAGGGGATGGCTCTGGCTTTCCATTGGGCTGCTCATTTAACCCAATGGAAAATTTGGTTCCCTGGAGAAACTGGCTTCCAGAGATTTGGAGAAAGTTTAAATTTCCTTATCCAGTTCAATCCAATTCAAGAAGTGAAGGCACTTTTATAAAAAAAAAAAAAGTGAAGGCACTTAGGAATGACTTAGGAATGTCTTCTACCTTCTTTATAGAGCCAAAAATTGTTCTGTAACAACAACAAAATTATGATATAGAAACTCTTAGGAAGGTTCTACTTTTGCTATTACTAGAGAGAGCTTAGAATGAGAAGGAAATTATAGCAATGTCTTTTGCATCCTGGAATCCTTCCAATTCCCAGGATATCATATCAGTCTAGTCTTTGGAACAGGGATAGGAATATGTATCTCCCAAAGTTAAGCAAATTGAACGATGATCCACAATTTTATTTCTCTACCTATATGTATATATATTTGTAAATTATATGAATATACTATTCTCATTTGCTAATATTTCAGGACACAATATATATAACTGCATTAAGGCTTATACTTCATGAGAGTAGATACAAATCTATATTTCAGATAGTCTTTTATCATTTCTCATTTTCTTATTCTAATTGGATCATCATTGTTTATATCTTTTATAAAAGGCCTGGCTCCTTCTTGGACTAGAAGTATAAGCTTGGATATTTTCCTATTTTCTTTTGTACTTCATTGATTCATAATATCTTCGGTGAGATCCATCTTCATGGATCTCTCACTTTTTCTGTGTGTCTTGAGAGCAGAAGCTCTGACAGCTTTCATTCTGGGCTGTCTTTCCAAGGATGTTTGTATGGCAAACAGCCTTGAAACATAAAAATAGTGGCTCCCACTGGAGCAGAGAGCAAGTTTGTTTTCTGTCCAGTATTACAAAGATAATGTCTTTCTCTGGGGCAAGGTTTGGGCAGGTTTTCTAGCAGTCCCATTATAAAATATTTGGGTTTCCTTCACTCAGGTTTTTCAGCTAAGATACAAGCACACTGAATGTGCAATATCTACCCAGGCTGTCTGTGTTGGCCCTTTGGGACTTGAGGGCCAAAGGTAGCCTGAACAAACACGAGGTTCCTGCTGCCTGTCATACCATGAGTAATAAAGTGCTTTATCTCTGACACAGTAGTCTTGCATCTTCCGACAGCATCTATGACATGTGGCAGACAAGTTTGTTGGCTTGCAAGTGGGTTAAAACCTCAGATCCTCCACAATTATTACAATATCTTTATATTACTTCTTTTAAGTAAAGCAGGAATTTTTTTAGTCATTTGTCTATTTTATGAGGGCTAATTTGGTGAAAACTACAATTCCTTGAATAACAGGTTTGAACTATGCAGGTCCCCATATATGCAGATAGTTTGGTAAATGCAGTACAGTTATTGTAAATTGATTTTATTTTCTATTTTATTTTATTTTATTTTTTAAGTATTTTTTTAATTTTTATTTATTTATGATAGTCACAGAGAGAGAGAGAGAGAGAGAGAGTCAGAGACATAGGCAGAGGGAGAAGCAGGCTCCATGCACCGGGAGCCCAACGTGGGATTCGATCCCGGGTCTCTAGGATCGCGCCCTGCGCCAAAGGCAGGCGCTAAACCGCTGCGCCACCCAGGGATCCCCTCCATTTGATTTTAATTATATTTTCTTTCTTCTACCTTATTTTATTATGAGGATTCAATATATAAACATATATCATACAAGATAGGTGACAATTCAGTATATAAACATATAACATACAAGGTATGTTATCAGTTAGGCTTCCAGTCAATTGTAGGTTGACTATTGCCAATTAAGTATTTGGGGAGTCAAAAGTGATAACAGATTTTTGACTGCATGGGGTGGGGTTGACCCTCCTAACACCTGTGTTGTTCAAGGGTCAACTATATATATATATAGTTATATTATTGTATATATTATTATATATATGTATATAATATTATTGTATATATGTTTATATATTGTATATATTATTATATATGTATATATATGTATATAATATTATTGTATATATATTATATATATAATATACATAATATTGTCAAACTCACTCAACTACACACACCCTAATTCATCTCGACACACTAACATGAAGATGAGTGCCAGGCTCCCACTATCCATTTGTCCTTGTTCTGACAAGCCCACTTCTTCCTTAGGGTAGCTTGTCTGCCAACAATGTTATGTTGCTTGGACACTCTGACACATAGACTGAGGGAAGTTACAGGTTGACTCATATCTTAAGCATTAATGAAGCTACTATCTTTCCTTTGTAGATAAAATACAAGTATCAAAAGAAATAAAATCTTTTTTTAAAGCTCATGAATCTTTTTTATTCATGAGAGAGAGAGAGAGGCAGAGACACAGGCAGAGGGAGAAGCAGGCTCCATGCAGGGATCCTGACGTGGGACTCGATCCCGGGTCTCCAGGATCATGCCCTGGGCTGAAGGTGGCACTAAATCCAATCTTTTTATGCTCCCAAAGGATGACCTTGGTACTTCCTTTGGAGACCACTGCCTCTAAATGTGTCTTCCTTAACCTTACATTAGTAAGGTTAAGGAATATCTATTGTGCCCATAATATCTATTGAGCACTTTTGGTGGACCAGTCCCTGAGCTAAGCATTTCAAATGAATTGTTTTATCTACTTCATTTTATATCTGAGCCCTATCATATCTGTTTTACATGTGAGTTACCTATGGCTTAGATACAGGAAGTAACTTTTACATAAACTTTTGGGTAAAAGCCTCTGTGGCTACAGCCTGAGCTCCAGTACTGTCTCTCTCTATTACCAAGATTGAAAGCTGAGGTGACAGACTGCCTAGTTCCTACCCAGCACCACTTTATACTATGCTGGTGCCTTCCTTGTTTAGATGGTGTAGGATCGGGTCTGTCTTTGTTAAATGACTTGTGATTATGAGTAAAACTTGATTATTTTCCGTTAAATGAATTCAATCTTGTTCTGAAATAATATTAGAAGAAGGCATTTAAGTATTGCTCCTTGTTTGTGTTTTGAACATACAGACTAAAATTTTTACCTTGTGGATTTGGGGGGGAAAGAGATTAGGTGGATTTAAGGTAAAAAAGATTCATTTTGGAAACAAAAGGAGAGAATGGCCTGCAAATGACTCTGTCATACTCAGGGACATATGCAGGATCAAATACATACATGCATGGGAAACGATTAATTCTACTGGTTCCACGGTTAAGATATGATAAATTATCCTCCTCAAACAGAGACTCCAGCAAGTCAGACACATCGGATCTGAGCACTTGAGCATGTCACACTTCATGCCTGCTGGTCTTTAAAAAGATTGATTATCCTTGACATGCTCTGAGAAGACCACCACCATCCTCCACCAGTATTTTCTGTCTTCTGAAAACAGTATTTCAATTTAATGGAAAGTTTCAAAAACCACCAGGATAACTCCACTTCTGAAGTTTTAGAGGGAAAGTCATTCGAGCTTCCAGAAGTAGTAAGAGTGCTGGCATTTGTGGACATGGGGAAACAGGGAAATAAGGAGGAAGGCTGAAAGCGGGGGAGGAGGAGCTACGTGTTTCCACAGGACTGTAAACAGTGTGGCAGTTTGTTGTACTACCTTACCATAAAACCCTGCTCAGGTGCCCCATTTGTATTCTGTGGAAACCTTTCTGGGAATTACTAAATATGTATCTGTTAGAGGCTGCAAAGGCATGTGGCAGGAAAAGTTTCTGAGGGTGGATAATGGTTGAGGAAAGAGGGTGGGCAAGAGGCAGGACATGGGCTGGGCAGTGGCAGTCCGATTACTTGAGGTGCAAGTTTTTCTTTCCTGTCTTTGGAAAGTTCTGTGATAGTCACTGGCTAAACCTGTCTTTGCCATCCTCTAGATGATTCTGGTTCACAATCATTTTCTGGCTCATGATAGTCTTATAAATGAAAAAGCAGTAGATACTCGTTTGTCTCCTGAGACTGTGTTTCAAAAGGGGATACTGCATATTTCTGGGCCTTTTGTGGAGAAGGAAGCAGAACATGAAAAAAAGATATCAAGATAAATAAACCAATTTACCTGTAATCTAGGGAAGTATGTCAACAGTTTTTCTTAGCAACTGATTAGGAAATTTTGAAATTAGTGAATAGAGTAGCTAGGAATTTTGAAATTTTTTTGTCCTTAGGATAAAGTATTTTTTTATTTTTTAGATCCCTGATTATATATCAAAATGTTCCAGTCTTAAATTAGAGACAGGCATAATGAGATCATAGGACTGGCATCTAGCCCATCCTTCTCATTTTACAGAAGAAGAAATTTACGCTCAGAGACATGAAGGGACTTATCTGAGGTCACATGGCATGCCAGTGTTGAAACTAGGTCTGGAACCCAGGGGCCAGGATGAACCATCAGCCCTTCTTCTAAAATGCAAAATTTCCTGGAAGGATCAGGAATAATTCTCTAATATCTCACTTCACAGATGAGTTTTCCCTTCAGAAGAAGAAGATGGATGGCTGAAAATCTTTGGGTTCTAAAGAGGTGGAGAACATGGACATGGTCAGCAAAAATCCTAAAGACAAACTATTATTTAATATCATTGTCCAGAAGCATTCCACCCACAAAGTTATTTTCTTAAAATCCTGCTGTCATCTGGTCATTCTTCTGTTCCAACATCTTCCATAGGCTCTATCATCATCTATAGAATAAAAACCAAACTTTTAATCTGCACAAAAACAGCTCCAGCTTGGGGCACCTGGGTGGCTCAGTCAGTTAAGTGTTTGGCTCTTGATTTTGGCTCAGGTCATGATCTCAGGGCCATGAGATAGAGCCCTGCATAGGGCTCTGTGCTGAGAGCTAAGAGCTGAGTGCTGGGCATGGAGCGTGCTTAAGATTCTCTCTCCCTCTGCCCTACCCCCATCCCTGTGCATGTGCACACACTTTTTCTCTAAAAACAAAACAAAACAGCTCCAGCTTTCACAGCCATTCCTCTCCTGTAATGACTCCATACCTGAACAGGTACCTACTTGGTGTACCACATTGTGAAGACATGGGAGACACAATAGTAATGGCAAAACAAGATCCTTTTCCTCACAGGGCTTATATTCAATAGGGAAGATAGTGACCAAATAGAGAAATGAATGAACAAAATAATTATGGCTTATGTTGAATTTTGAGGAGAGCAAACAGGGGAAGTGGTAAAGAGTAGTTGGTGGTAGTGAGGGAGGGAAGGGATAAGTGATTGCCTAACTCCTTTATCTGGAAATGACATGTGACTTGAGATCTGAAGGTATTGATGAGCCAGCCTTATGAAGAGCTAAGGAAAGAACTATCTAGAGAGAGGGAATTGTAGTTGCCCCAACTCAATGGCCAGCTAGTACCTGCCTTCATTTCTTCATTAATGCCATTTCTGCTACTGGAAATGCCTTTCTCCCACTGGCCTATCTTGGCTAATCCCATTTGAACCAGTACCAAATAGTGCTTACAAGTGCGGGTTCTGAGTTAGAGGTGGGTTTGGTTCTCTCTTCACCACCTGTAAGCCTCGTGACATTGGGCAAGTCACCTCATCTTTATGAGCCTCATTTTCCTTATCTTTAAAGTGGAGATGGTGATAAAACCTATGTTGAGGGATTAATATGAAGATTAAGTGAAATATTTCATATAAAACACTTAACATAGTAAAACTCAATAATCAAGAAATCAATAAATGTTGGTTATTGTCTACTCTTCAAGACCCGGTTCAAACCATAGCTTCCCTGTAAACTTTGTGGACGACAGCAGCCCAAGTAGTATTTGTTTCATTGGGCTTCTTATGTTTCTGGACCTGAATTTCCTCCGACCCCTGTGGGGGTTTTTGTAGCAACCTTCTCTTTTTATCTATTTTGTGTATCTCTTTTATTCATCTTCCCTAGTAGATTGTGTGCTCCTTCTCTGTGATCATGGTGTATTTTCACATTGTCCTGCTTATAATAAGTTGCACTGCATGATAAATTACTACTGTTCAGAGTGCATATGTATGGATGGCCAAGGAGGAGGAAGAATGGAGAGGCAATGCTTACGTAGTTATGTAAGTTAGGATAAATGGGTTATAGTTCTACTTTTACCCTCTTGATTATGGTGGCTCACCTCTAAGACAGCCCCCCAATGATGTGCTCCTGCTGTTCATCTCTTGCATAAACTTCCTCACTTCAGTGCAGGTAAGACTTGTGATCTGCTTCTATTCCAAAGAATATGGATAAGCTGATGGGATGTTGCTTTCATGGTTAGGTTGTGTAAGAGTGTGACTTCCATCTTCCTAGAAGACTCTCCATTTGATAAAGCAAGTGACCATATTTTGGAGAGGCCTGTGTGCAAGGAACTGAGGGTGGGCCTCTGGCCAATAGTATGCAGAGAACTAAATCCTGCTAACAAGCAAGTAGGAGAACTTGGAAGAGGGTCTTTCCCTAAGTGAACCTTCAGATGAGATGCAGCCCTAGCTGATACCTTGATTTTAGCTTGTGGGAGACTCTAGAACAGAGAACCCAGGTAAGTTGTACTTGTATTTCTGATTCACAGAATCTATGGGGTAATAAATGTGTGTTGTTCTGAGCTCTTGTGGTAATTTTTAATGACATGGTAGTAATTTGTTCTGTAGCAACAGACAACAAATACACTTGATGAGTTCTCTGGGAAAGGTAACTTCACCTCCCTGAACTGTTCCTCATTAGAGATCTTTGTGTCAAGTATTAGAGTGGGCACCTGGTCTACAGTAGCAAACAGGACAGGCAGCATCCTGCCCATGGGGCTGCTCTTCTAGCTGCAGCCCCCATGGGATATTGCTTTCACCCTGCTGGTTGCCCAGGGAGCATAGCAGCTTCAGGCCTTTCCATTAGAAGGTCAACCCAACTACTAGATAGAGACAAAAGGCAGCCATTCGGGAAGCCCTTTAAAAGGAAAATCAAATTAAACAAATGGGAACTTTCAACATAAGCAGATGCATTTAGGCTTTTCTTTGTTGTTTTTTTTTTTTTTAAATTACTAAGCTTTTAAAATGATGGCAAATGTGGAGCTCCTTCTAAGAAATAAGTATGTGACATGGAAAGCCATGCTGTAACCGAAGCACATTCTGTTTACTTCCAGTTCAGACCAAAGCCTTCCTACTTTTTCACAGAGAGAAACATGATTACCAGTATCATTCGATGCAAGGAATACTAAGACATTACTGGGTGATAGGGTCAATTCTGGGCTAGAAAAATGTGTCCCTGTAAGAGGCTTTGTTCCTTTCAACTATCTCCACATAGACCCTGAGACACCTGTCAAAAAGGAAGGCCCAACGTCCCAACCTCTGGACTCCTGAGCCACCCCCTCACCACCATCCTTCAAATCTCTTGCCCCAGCCTCCTCCTCTAAGCAACATTCTCTCTACCCCATTTCTGTAGGCACCACTTTTAAGCTTACCCACAATTCTGAAGTCTACCTCTTAATTTCTTCATTACTACTCAATGGCCTATGTGAAATCACTCTCTGAAAGGATTCTTAGCCCTTAAAGAAACAAAATGTGGTTTATCTTCTTAAGCCTAAGTGAAGTCCTCAAAAATAAATGCCTGTTGGCCCTCCCTGGATAAAAGCATTCAAGTGCTTTCTCTCTTTGTTAAGATACACATCCACATGTGCTCTTCACCCTTATAAACAATGGGCAGAACGTTGTCTTTAAGAGTAAAACTCATTTACTGGGTTCAGTATATTAGCTCAGCCACTTAGAGCTGTGTGGCCTATGGCAAATTATTTAACCTCTCTGGTCTGTTTTTTAAATGGAGACAATAATACACATACCTCACAGATAGGGTGTGAAGTGCTTAGAATGATGCCTGGTACAGGGCAAGCACTCAGTAACTGTTAGCTGTTGCTATTAAGGTAGCAAAAAGAACAAACAAAACAGTTTTCATTTCTGATTATATTGAGTTTGATCAGGATACAAGTAGAAAAAAACTAGAAAGATAAGCAATATTTGTCCTCAGAGCTTTTACACTTTTGTGTAAAAGCTCTACCCCTGTCTTTTCTCAGCTCCCCTCCTCTGTTCCCTTCTTGGCCAGACCCCCTCGAGGTGGGACCACCTCCCGCAAGCTTCAGATTTTGCTGTCCCACTTCCTTCTTCATCACATCTCTCCTTTCCTCTGTCCTTGTCCTTAGGCCTTTTGCTAGCATCTGATCAACTAATTTGTGCCAAAATGTTAATCGCTCTTGGTTTAAATCAATCGTTCTGAGTTTTTTTTTTTTTAATATCCCCACACCATGCACATGAAATGCATAATAAATCCCCCTTTGTAATAACATCCTTCACCTCCCCAGTGACTTCAGCTCAATGCAGGAAGGGAGGATGTCCTCTGGAAGCATCCCCACCACCACAGGGTCTCCCCACAACCCCTCATGATGCTAAGAATCACAGCAAGTGCTGCCTCCCAGATTTGTCTTTTGGCAGATACCTACAATGACTTAACCCAAGTAATACATGATAATGAAAGTTTTCACCAGCAGAACCATATTTAAGGCTTGGGAGGGGTTGCTGGGTGGACGCTGGGAGAAGGCATATTTGATCACTTTTCTAATCACTCATGTAACTGTCCTCTCCATCTGTCTCCAAAAAACCAAGTAACTGTGGGCTCTTCACCTCATTTTCCTCTGGCTTGCAAATAAACTGTTAGACTAGTTCTTCAAGGCCATCCTCTACTAGTGTCTTCAGAGCTGGCCCTAGGAAAAGGGCAACATCTTTGTTTAGAAGTAGGAATGATATAGAAATTTGGCTCTGTGCTTATTCAAAGTAATGTATTAACTGTTTAATAGGGGAAGCCTTCTTAATGCTGAAGGTTCTGGCTGGTCTGGAGGACAAGATTGGCTGGGAAAAACTAGCTGGGCTCTGCTTCTATTCCTTAGGCCAGCCAAGCCATAGTAACTATGTACACCTTGATACTGGTGTCCTAGTCCAGGAAGTCCTTGATGTCAACAAATCCCAGTCCTCATCAGATGGTCCTAAAAATGCAAGTTTCTCCAGGAGGAGATACACTTCATGCTATTGTCCCCATCTAGGTTGAATTGGGAAAAAACATCATCAGAGTTGTATCTCACTGTTTGAAATGAGTAAAAATCACCATATCAGATATACCTTCAAGTATTTAAATCTCTTTCCATAAAACCAACTAAGATATTTAATATTTTATCATCCAAACAAAATCTTCGAATTTGATCTGGGTGATGGTTGCATGGGTTTCGCTTTAAAATATCCTATAAATGGTATAAATTTTGTGTATGTATATATATGTTTACATGTTTGGATGGATCTAGTAGAACAGTGGTTCTCAGACATTGCCGTATATCAGAATCAGGTTTCTCCTGGGCCAATTACATGACACTCCCTCGGGCATTAGTATTTTCCAAGTTTCCCAGCTGATTTCAATGTGCTCAAAGAAAGGGATCCATTGAAAACAAAACAAAACAAAAAAAGATTTCTTCCCAAATGAAGGCTTATCTGTAAGATCCTTTTCAGCTCTAAGTTTCTCAGATTAAATAAATATTTGTTGCTTTACAAAAGGAAAAGTACTGCCAGACTATCTCCTGCACCTGGCAGTTGCAGGAGTGTGAACAAACAAAAAAAAAATTTGGTTCAGAAAACCTAGTCCCTAGACTGGAAACTTTGAGACTTGCCAAATAGAAGTTCTGAGAATTTCCCAGTTTTCCAATGAGCTGGCCCTATCTAGTCTCATGAAGGCATTCTTAGACGTACGTTTGATTCCTCCTGGGAAAGATGCCCTGACATGGACAAGCGAAGACTAAAAATCTAGAGGTTAGTCGGAAACCAAGTTCCCTGGCTAAGTGTTGAGTCCTGCCTGTTGGGTTTGTGTAGATGGAGGTCTAGGGACTCTATCTAGGCTGCTGGAGACATCATTAATTTCAATTAGGTGGAAAGTCTTTGGAGTGGATTGCTCCAGTGACAGTCATTTCAGGGTGTCCTGCTAGCATGCATGTTTTGGTTTTGTTTTTTGTTTTTTGTTTTCCCCCAAGGATACTGCTAATGGAGTTAGCAGTATCCTTGGGATACTTTCATCTCTACAGAGGCTTTATTAAGTCTCCTCACGTCTGTGAGTACCTGTAGCTGCCCCGTTCCCTCTTAATTCATTTTCTGTGCTGCATTCAAGAGTATTTGGAATCTCTGCAAGAACAAATAAACCTCTGAACTCTGATACACGTGTAATCTGCCAAGGTCCACCCCACAACTCCAGACTGTCCCCAAGCACCACTGAAACAATATCAAAAAGCATCAGTGTTCTCTGTAATCCATTTGCCAAAGACAATGCACCAGACGTGTCACCTTTCCTATTTCAGCTGTGCCTGGCATTGCGTTCCCTCCGGTAACTGGGGCAAGGGGTCAGGGGAGACTCTCAAGGTGACAGATTTGTTAAAGAAAAAAATGCAGTCACTTTAGCTCCCAGGGCTCAGCATTAACCACTTCTTATCTACTTTCCTTGTTCTTCTTTTGTTTTACTCAATGGATGAGTGAAGACCTTGTGTACGATGGGAAGCACAACTGAAAATTCTTATATGAACCAGCTGTGTGACCTTGGGCCTCAGAGACTGCCTTTGTGAAATAAAAAGTCCTCTGCATGCTCTCAATTTCCCTGTTTCTATCCTAATAAGCAGAGGAAATAAAAATGGGGTTATTTTTATGATCACAGGCACTCTTCAGGCTCAACTACCTCTTGACAGCAAGGTTATGGTCCTCAAGACATGTAGACAGCTTTCCAAACACTGGACAGAGGTCTTAGCCAGCCTTACCAGGGAGCCTAGAAGCCAGCCCTACCAGGGACTCAGTAGATGGGTACAATGCCGTCCTCCCAGTTTCTGTATAAAACCATCAGGAACCAGAAACACTGGGGACACTTCTCCCTCTCGTAATTACTTGGGAAGGAATGTCATAGCCTCAAGCGTAATTAACAGCATTTTAATTCATTCTCTCTTTTTAGGCTGTTCACATTCTTGCTGTTGCTAGAATGAACACCGCATTATGGTGTGTTAACTGTTTAAAATGAGGCCAAAGATGCTGAACTATGGCCATCCTCATAAGGAACCTCGCTCTCTCAGCTTAAACACAGGTTGGGAAAAAGCGTTGTGTGGCTGCCGAGAAACACACACAGGCCTGCAGTGGTCCTGTGCTCCCCAAATGAGCTACAAACAGCGTTTAGCTATGCTTATCCAAGGGAGCGCCCGCTCATTATCTGGCCAGCAGGGAAAGATTCCACAAATACACCGCCCACTGACAAGTTACACAATTAGCCACAAGACTGTGATGGTGCATCTGCGGGCTTGCCCTCCCTCTCCACATCCTCCTTATCACTAGGCCAGCATACCTCCCTAGCTGCCACCGCAGCCATACTCACCCTCTTCAGCCCAAATTTTAATGAAGAGAAAGGTTCCTGTGTATTTGCTTGGGAAAGACAGTGCATGTTGTCTCATCAAGTGGGGTGTGATGATCTCCTTTTTCGAAATGTTTTCAACTCTCGTGGGTATCTTTCCTTACTTTGACACACACCAAGACACAAACCTATCCACGCATATATGCACACCGACTTCACCAAAGTGACTAGTTCTGCCCATCTTTTAATTTCATACTTAATGGTAATGAGTTCTTTCAAACAGAACCAGTAAAATGTGAAGCTGACATTGGTTGAAATTTAGGGCATCCTGCTTTCCTATACATTATTCCTTGCTTCTAAAATATTCATAACCACTTAAAGATGATTTATAGATGCATATCTAGAATTGTATCCTGATAATAAGAGCTTTACATATTTTTATTTCTCAGAGTATGGATATGTTTGGTAGCAATTGGAGACCAAAATGCAGTAAAATATTTGTATGTGTTTAATTATGTAATATAAATATACATGTAATACATGTACATATATATTGGCCAAAGCTCTACAATGAGAGATACCATGTCAAAAAGCAGTAAACTGTCAGGAATCTATGAATATAAATAGTTTTTAGCAATAGCATATTATCAAGGCATTCTTAACTACATTTGGCATTTTTGGAGCAAGAAAAATGCTGGGGTTTCATTAAACTGCAGTGCAAAGGAAATAGAGAATTTGGATCCTATACGGGAATGTCCTTGAAATGAATAGATTGCATAGAAAAGCGGAAAGGTTTGTTCATGCAAAAGCACTCCCACCCCCCACAAAGGAAATCTCAATTCATTTTTAAGTGACCAGAAATTAACAGAAAAAAATGTAGTAAATAATTAAGAGTATGTTTAAATGTCATATACGACATTATTCATGATGAAAATGAAGTTCATAAAAGATTCATTTGTTTTCTTATTCATGTAAGAGAGCAAAATCAAAGAGAGTGAAAAACTATATTTTTGTGATCCATCTCAATTGTGTACATTCTTATTTGATTCTGAGAAAATTGCAGATGATGTTTAGTGATTTACTGCTAGGAAAATATGGTTTTTTTTCTTGTGATGTATGCTAAGGATAAATAGCGAATTGAAGTTATAAATGATTCTTAGTATGAAACACCCAGGCGATATTTTTACTGTATTTTGGGTGCCAGGATATCACCCCAGGTACCTCGTTTAAGCCATCCAATCTGTGCTGTTCTCAGAAAAGAAGAATGCATTTCTGGGAAATTCGCCATTTGAAATTCCAATGGTTGCTTATCCCCTTCTGAGGCTAATGGTGCCAGATGCTAAGAAAACAGGGCTTCTTGGCTGGCCAAAGGAACATAGCTCTTTCTCTGTGTTGCTGCAGGATCAGGGATCAACTCTGAGACACTCATTGTCCTGGAAAATTAGTGTATTGTGAGCCTCCTCAAACTTGGCATCCAAGAGTGTAATCCATATTGCTTGTTTTTTGATCCCAGGGAAGGCACTGATAACAATTTTGAAGTCAATGTGTGCTTGCTCCCAAGATGCTCATATTGTAAAGAACTTGAGGTCTGGCTGGCTTGTGGAAAAGACTTAGGGGAAGAATTTCTTAAGGCAGAGCCAAAGAAGAGGGGCTGGCTTTTAGTTATATTTTAAATCCCTAGCCTTCTTTCTCTCCCAACCACAGTGATAAGGTACATTAGTTTTGGGGTATGCTCTCTATCTCTTTATGTTCTGTTGGGCTCAGTGCTGGGCCCCTGATGACGCTGCTGGAAATGCGCTCTTAAGGAGGGGAACCTTAGTTTCTGTGCCTGCACGGCATGCTGAATTAGGCCAGAAACAAAATGGCTTACTCTCTCAAGATGAGACTCCATTATATGTAACAGTGAGGCTGCCAGAAGTAGTAGTCAGAACTGTAGACAGCATCTTGAATCAAATTTTCTCTAGAACCCAAGACCTCATTTTCATGTATGAGCTAGATTTTTTTCTCCAGATCCTTCTGAATGTGAGATTCAAAGCCTATCTATATACCTAGAATTACTTGAAGTAGAGAATATGCTAACTGGCGGAAGTTCAGTTGGAGGGAGAAAGGTTTTAGAGGAAAGCAATGATTTAGAAAGATCTGTGGAGTGAATAGTGAAGGAAAGCAGTGTTGACCAACATCCCCCCTCCCCCTCCCCAAAGATTGGTATCTATTCCCTGACAGTAAACTCTAACCTACTCCATGACCGCCACTAACGTCTCCCTTCCTCTGGCAATGATGTTTCTCCTTTACCCTTTGTCCCCCTTCATGAAATAATACAAATGTTTTGACTACTACTAACCATTTATTATCTAGTATGTTCCAGGCCACATATGTATGCTATCAATAATCCTTACATAGACGGCTCAAGGGAAGTTAAATTTTCATCATTTTACAGATAAAAAAACAGACTGAGAGAAGTTATGAAATGTACCTAAGACCACAGAGCTGGTAGGTGGCATAACTGGTTTCAAATCAAGTTGGTTTTAAATCCAGCCTGTCAGAAGCCAGCCTGCTCTTTTACCTACTGTACCACACTCATGCCACTCTAGTGGTGTACATGGAACCTTCTTTATTTTTGCTTCCTCTGTCTAGCTCTGCTCAATAGCAGCAGCTTAGGTTCCCTCCCGAACCTGAGACCCCAAATCCAAGTCTATCTGATGCCAGAGCCTCACCATTTTCCACTAAATCTGCACTGTGCAATACTGTGGCCACTAACTGTATGCGGCTATTAAGTTATTAATAACTTAGAATGTAGCTACTCCAAATTGAGATGTGGTCTATGTATAAAATACACACAGATCTTGAAGACTCCTACTGAGACTCATACTAAAAAACATGAATTTAAAATATCTCATTAATAATTTTTATATTGAGTGCATGTTGAAATGAAAATATTTTAAATATATTGGGTTAAATAAAATACCTTATTTAAATGAATATTACCTGCTTCTTTTACATTTTATCATGTGACTCCTAGACAATTTAAAATTAATATGGTTCTCAGCATTTTTTCTATTGGGTGGCATAAGATAGGATCAGATAGTGTCTGTATGGAACTGTATAGTGAGAAGCTGCTGCCAACCTGATCAGGAACTTTACTATTTCCACTTTTCCAAGCCCTCAGCTCCCTGCCTCAATATCTTGTAAGTAACTGCTTCCCATAGAAACACTGGTGAATCCTGGAATAACAGAATTTTAAGGTTAGAGGGAAACTTACAAGTCATCCAGCCTAAACCACCAAAGCAGTACTTTTATCACCTCTCTTTATGGCACCGACATCGTAGTAGATTATGTCGCTGTTCCAGAGGTTTGCTGCCTTTCATACTTCTTCACCCCATTGATGCGAAGGTTGGCCAGAGGACTTATTATGCCCCTTCCTGGTGGAGGACTATGTCTCTCCCTCTTTCTAATGTGGGAGTAGCTTGTCACTTGTTTTAGTCAATGAAATATATATAGCAATGTCACTTCTGAGCCAAGACTTTAAGAAACAATTCAGGATTTGCCATGACTCTTTTTCCTCTGACATGAGACCTACAATGTCCCAGGTAGGGGCTGCTTTGTTAGCCTTGGCCTCCAAGGGAGGAGGATACAGAAGAGATTCATGGCAACCATGATGGATGTGTAACCTGAGTGACAAGTTAAGTGAATTGTTGCAAGCCACTGAGGTTTTGGGGGTCTTTGTTACTGCATCAAAACTTAGATATAGATGCTATCTCCACCACCAAATTGTCAAACAATTACATTTGAATCCCTCCAGTGGCAGAAATCATTGCGTCTTTGGATGGTCCTGACTACTAGAAAGATCTTCCTCATCTTGTACCGTAATCTGCTTCCTGGGACAAGCCTTCTCTTGTACAACAGATTGGGCTCCCTTCTAGCTGTCAGCACAAGTGAAGGAGTAACGAGCCAAATCCAGAGGTTGGCTGGGGTCAGACATCAACAAAAGCAGAGGAGGTCACTGCAGCTTCCTTTAAGAGAAAGAAGAAGAGGAGGGTGAGCCAGGGGACCATATTTATAGCTGGAGGGGAGAACAAGAAAAGCTGAGCCCAAGAGACAGATGAGCTCAGATCCATGGAGCAGATGAAGAGGAAAAGCAGGGGGAAGTAGGAAATTCATTCACAGCTGGTCTGCTGGAAGTTGTCAGGAGGCCTGTGGCACGACAGGCTCTTAGGAACACTCTGCCCCATTGCACATGCTCTGGTAATGTAAGAGACTGGAACTCTGAACTTGACATTGGCACCCTCAGTCATTTGCCTACTTGTTTCACCCTTAGAATAAAGTTTTCTTCTGCCACAGGACAGTCTTCTGTCTATTCATAGACATAGGTACATTTGTGGCCTGAGCAGACTAACATCAATATTTTGTAATTCAGCTAGAAGTGTGGTGAAGTTTAGAACTTGCATTTCAGAGTCAAATTGGATCCTTTTTAAAAAAGATTTTATTTATTTATTCATGATAGACATAGAGAGAGAGAGAGAGAGAGAGAGAGAGGCAGAGACACAGGCAGAGGGAGAAGCAGGCTCCACACAGGGAGCCCGACGCGGGACTTGATCCCGGGACTCCAGGATCATGCCTGGGCCAAAGGCAGGCGCTAAACTGCTGAACCACCCAGGGATCCCCAGTCAAATTGGATCTAATTCTTAATCTTGACCCCCATTAGTTGATAATGGCATGGCTTTCAGCAATTTTTAACCACAGTAAGCTTCATTTATCTGTTAAATGGGAATACTTCCAGGCTTGAAGGGCTATTGCTCTAAGGATTAAATGAAATAATATAAACTGCATGCTACTATATCTGTATCTGCCCTTCAGTAAATGGCAGTTATATATTTTCCTCTGGTAAAGCCAAAGGAAATGCTTTTTAAAAGATCCACTATAAGGTAGTAGCCACATTGATAATGCATTATACCTTTAGGGACTCATTTAGAGTCTTGCAAATTGCTCAGTAACTATATTGGTCCTTATATTTTAGGACAGAATCATCTGCTATTGAAGTTTTGCCACATGACCCCTTGAAGGTTCATTTGAGGTAATTCAGAAAAAGGATGCATTCCTTATTTCTATTTGCGTCCTATTTTCTGTTGTATTTCCTTATCTAATTTCTCCCTTCATTGAAGTCAATGCTGAGAACCAGCACCTTACAGGAGCATTACAACAAGGAAGTGTAGGAATTCCACAGCCAATTTTATATAAATATTTGAAAGCACAAGAGAAGAAAAAGGTGAAGAGAACACTTATCATGCACCGTGCAGTCACAAAAGCTTCAGAAATATTGCAACAGAACTGGTCTAGCCGTCCAGCCAGCTCAAGATACTATTCCTTGCACCCAAGGTGTCCTTCCCCAAGTCACCTTAAGGAGGTTGAGTCTGCCACAAACAACTTTGCTTTACCTTTATATCCTAGTAAACCCATTAATGAAGCATAATACATGGTTTTTAAAAATTCCTACTTCAAAAAAAATTCCTACTTCAGTGTGTGTGTGTGTATGGAGAGAGACAGAGAAGGAGGGACAGTGGGACAGAGGATGGGGGATAAGGAGAGAGGGGGAATGAATGAATGAATGAATGAGAATATCCTTTGGCCCGCTTGAAATCACTATGTGTCATTAGAACTTACCATCCCTTTTCACCAGGTCTTCCCCAATCCTGTGAGCAGGAGGTCTGGTTGTCTCTTCTTTCAATCATTTCACATGTCCTTCTCCAACCTTTTTCAGGGTGCTGACATTTTAGTGAGGCCCAGTGACCAGAACTACTTTGGGTAATGGGACACATTGTGGTACCTGATTTTCCCTGTCAAACTTTGATGCCCTGTTGATGATATTCAGGATGCAGACCTCCTTTGGGGTGCTAGTGTATCCATCTTATGACTCTAGTCTACAATAATTTGTATACAAATTACACAAATATTATAGCTTATAAATAATACAAACTTGGGTCCTATAGTTCTAGAAATACTCTGAGGATCTTATATTTACATAACCCATCTGAGGGTCTTATATTTATGTGATCAATTTGTAGTTTATTTCCAAATTTCTAACCTGATTTAAACTGTTATAGCTATTCTCCATCTGTTAACGGAACTTAGTCCTCAATTACATTGTGCTTACTTACCTTCGGGGGCTACAATAAAATAAAGTGCCTACATTTTTGTACAATTAGGGTTTTTAATTCCCTTGTACCATCTTCAATTAGCCCATTTTCTGTCTTTATTCATTACAGACTTTAAACTCTGATACACGTATATTATATATGTGAGATTTTGAAAATGTACTTATGACTCTCAACTTCTGAGTCGTCATAGTGGTAAATTGGATGTGCCCTGTAAACCTTCCCCCAATTTCCTATTAAAATGCTCCAAAAAACATGTGAAAAGATAGATACTATTAAAAGAATTATCAACTAAACTTGCCATGGTCAGAGATTTACATTAACTGAGTCATTGGTGAAAATGGATTGAGAAGCCTACTGTGGGACCAGATACCACAAACTACACATCCCACCCTGTGAACTAAAGCAAGGTGGGTACTTAGCAAGAAGGCTGTACTCATACCCACTGTCCAGGCTCACTGCCCTGCCCTTGAAATAAGGGAGGTGCAACCCTATTCAACACTGGCCTCTTAGCCCAGAGCGCTACTCTTCCCCACCCCGATGAGTTGTTTTCCTACATACATTCAGTCACTGTAACTCAAAGCTTACAACATGAAGTAAAGTGAAGTAATAGCACTTAGTTGTCTAAGAAAAAATCTCACAGGAGTAATGACAGAAGGAGATTTGTGGATGCTGGATGTTGTTTCAAACTGCACTATTGTCTAGGTCATGTCCAAAAAGCAAATATCAGATCAAGGTTCAACTGAACATACCCTTACACTAGAAGAAGCCTGTCTGTGGCAAACTGAGCAAGGGCACTGCATATCAAACTGAACTGAGGAGCAGGAACTGCCAAGTGAGCAGCAGGGATTGCTAAGGGCACCCTCTTTTTTGGTGATGAGACACTAGCCCGAGAGAGCATTTTCTCTGTGTGGATGAATAAAGAAAGATGGATGAAAGGATAGATGGAGGGATGGAAAATGGAGGGAAGGGAGGGAGAGAGGGAGGAAAAAAACAAGGGAGAGATGGAGACAAATGGAGGTATAGATATAGGTGTAGACATAGACACAGATATGAATATATGTATTATGAATTGATAGTAAGACATAAAAGGACATTTTCTGAAGACTTGGAGGAAGAGATTATCTTTAAAAACAGAACAAGAACAGGCTGTCACAACAGAAAATGACTAAGGTGGGGATAAATATGCCAAAAGGATCCAGTCGAAACAAGAAATAACTACAAAGCAATACAAATTTCAAGATTAGCTTAAAAATTCTTATGGGAAGACACGAAGCACGGCAGACTATACAACATTCTGGTACTACACAAATAAATGGAATCAGTGGTGTAGAGACAAATACAAATAAATAAACCATCCCAAATACATATGGAAAGTTCAAGATAAAAATCAATGACTGAGAAGCTGTTCAAGAGGCGGTCAGAAACTGACTTTACAGTAAAAGAACTATAAGTGATTTTGAGGATTAAACCCAAGCAATAGAAACAGAGATAGTAATCCGAGATATGATAGAAGGTAATTTTTCTGTGCTAAGTAATGAATTGAAAGAACATAAATCAAACAAATAAAAAGAAATTCACACATTTGGCTTATCTAGTTAGCTAGCTAGCTAGCTAGCTTAACCTCCTAGCGATGTTTCCAAATTTTGAACAAAAAGACCTCACACACATCAAGGAAGTAAAACAAGATTACCTTTAAGTTAGGTTTACCTCAGACTCCACCTTCAAATAAAGCAAAACAAGTGAAAAGCCAGAAAACAATGGGGAAATGCCTATAGATTTTTAAAAAGGAAATTTTGTGGTACATTCAGAACTCTTAACATTTATAAATGAAAGCATATAAAGAAAATTCTAGAGATACCTCAACAAATAAAATATACAATTTTCATCAAAATGAAACCAAGAATTGGGAAGTTATAAGACGTAATTGTGCTGGGCATTGAAACCCCTGAAAAATAAGGGGAATAAGTGATCTCACTATGAGTCTATCTTTTTGAAATTGTTAAACAGGTTCTTGCTCTCACTTCTCATCTCCTAAAGCAGAATCTTTGAGAGATGGAATCTAGACATTTGTGTTTTCTAAGGGCTTCACAAAAGATTGAGATATGCAGGCAAATTCGGGAATCCTTGTAGTAAAGAGGCAATATTTTTGCTTGGACTTCCCTTCTTAACCAGTAATAAAGTTATACTTGTAAATATTTATTAGCTATTTTCATTGCTTCTTTTGTGAATTATTTGTGTCTTTGACAATGTTTCTTCGAACATGTCAATATTTTTTCTTACTATTTTGAATTTTTTATTGTATATTAAGAAAATTAAGCATTTGCCATAAAAGGTGCAGATGTTTTTCACAGTTTATCATTGCCTTTGAACTTTTGCTTGAAAGTATGTCTGGTCATTCACTTCATAATCATGGATTTTAACTATTCTACAGTCTCTGGATCTGTATAACATTTTTAAGTTCTTACACATCTTTTTTGAGTGCCTGGAATTCTACATCAAGAAAAATAAGTACAGAAAACGTGTGTTTCTATCAGACAGCCATAGCACTGTATGTAGAGGAAGGGCAGTAAGTAGCAGAGATTTTAGAAGTAATTGTAACAACAGGAAAATCTCTGCACGCATTTGGCCTTTTAAGGCCATTCCATGTTGAGGAATCCTAGTTCAAACATAGAAAGAAGAAGAGGTAATGACTTTTCAGGCCATGATTTCACACAACTCACTCAGTTCTAATTAAGAACGTTTTTTCTAAACCCTCAGAGGAAGACCGTCTTGTCTTTTCCTCTTTGCTTTTTTTCTTTGTTGCATGTTTAGAAAAGCCTATCCCACCTAAAGGTTTTTTTTTTTTTTTTAATTGACCTATACTTCTTCTAGCCTTATGGATTCACTTTTCACCTTTAACTTATAAAAAATGTGCAATTGGTGGATTATTTCCCATTTTTCAGGTGACAATATGAAAGCTCAGAAGTGATTTTAAAAACTTGGCTCAGAGTCAGGTCTTCTGATTCTATATCGGTTTATTTTCAGCAACCCTAGGATGTGAACTTGATTTTCAACCATGATAGTCTCATACAACTCCTGCCATCGTAGGAACTGTGTTAAAGAACATGATCTAGAATGGGCCAAAGACACAGGTGGAATAATGTCTGGCTCATCAAGCCCCTACCCCATTCAGTGCAATAAGAGTGATGGGAGAGATGCCTTGATAGTGCACAAGGCAATGAGGTGTCATTGACTGGTCTTTGGACCAAGTGGGAGCCACCATCATGAGTGTTCAAAGTTCAGCCATCAGAGCCTTTTCCAGAAGGGACCTCTGGAGCCTTCTTATATTTTGTCCCTATTATTTTTCTCCATATCTTTTCAAGAAACTATAGGACTAGGGTTTTCTTTAAATATTTTTTTATTGAAGTTCTCTTTGGGGACTACTGTTTTTTTAATGATAAAAACAAAATTGCTTCTCTATATAGTAGGTACAAATCAATCAGTCTCAGTGGTATGAGTTGAACATTTTATCCCAGTGTTTGTTTTAGCCTATTAAATGAAAAATAATTACTGTGATCTTTCAGAAATGTGCTTGTTTCAGCTTGGGGAATTATTGAGAAACATTATAACATCGGAGAAAAATATGCTAGATAGTATCACAAATTTACTTCTACTTTTCTGACACCTCTTCAGTTACTCTAACTCTGAAATGTAGGCACCCACTCAAGTCATTTTGAGCTAAGTTTAAATATTAAATACATTAGTTTATTAATACAGAGATTTACAAAAGGACTGGGAAAGAATTTCTGTATGTTGTTTGAAAAGTAAAATTCAAGATTCTAGTTAATAAATCCCTACTTAGTAGAATGGACTTTTTATTGAGAAGAAAAGTAATGCCAATGTACAGTCTTAATTAAAACTCAGTTTGGCAATTGTTCTTTCTTTAGAAAGACAATGAGAAGTAATTTAATAAAAAGATTCTGGTTTATGAACATCCACGTCTTTTATTGATATCTCATTGATAAGAATACATGGTTTTCAGAGTATAAACTACTCACCTTTCCTTTCCTTGTTTTTATTTTTTTTATGGTAGGGATAAATTGCAAGCACACTTTTCTGAGATTGCTAAGATTATTAAATGAGTTAAATGTAATTTAACACACCATGGCCAGTGTGGCATAAATACTTAGATAAGTTGGGCGTTCTACTAGATACTTGGAACACAAAATGAGGACCTCAAAGAGCTCACAGGCTAAAAGGGACTCTGGTGAGTGACATCATTGCAATATGATGTGATAAATGCTAAACAGAAGCATGTGTAAAGTATTAATGCAGAATAGAGGAGGAAGAGGCCAATCATCCATAGGAATTAGGGAAGGCTTCACAGAGATGGTAATATTTGGATTGAGTCTTAAAGAAAGGAAGTTTGCCACACAAACAATGTGCTCAGAAATAAGTGATCCTAAAGAACAATGAATGTTATGTGTAGAATATAGTTAAGAAAATCAGTCTGGGGATGCCTGGGTGGCTCAGTGGTTGAGTGTCTGCCTTCGGCTCGGGACATGATCCTGGAGTCCCAGGATCGAGTCCCACATCAGGTTGCCTGCATGAAGCCTGCTTCTCCCTCTGCCTATGTCTTTGCCTCTCTCTTTGTGTCTCTCATGAATAAATAAATAAAATCTTAAAAAAGAAAAGAAAATCAGTCTGATTTTAGAATATGGGGAAATAATGTTGGGGGCAGTTAGGAAAGGAAACCGAAAAACTGGCTTGAGGCCTAGATCTGAGTCAGCAGTTTCTTTTGTAAATATAGTAAACATTTACGGCTTAGGGGAGACTTACTCAACTCTATTCTTGTCATGTGAATGCAATTGTAGACAATATGTAAATGAACGGGCATGGCTGTGTCCCCATAAAACCTTACCTGTACTTACAAAAAGAGTTGGTGGACAAGATTTGGCCCAGGGGCCATACTTTGACAACCCATAGACTAACATGTGAAGGGTATTTTAATGTCATATTATAGATTTGAACCCCATGCGATTGGCATCTTTAGGCATGGCATGATCAGACTTTTTCCAGGGAGGCTGTTTTGTCATCATACAGCACAGTGGGAGTAGAGATGTTGGGAAATATCAGGAAGGGAGACAGAACATAAAGACTCCAAACTCGGGGAAACGAACTAGGGGTGGTGGAAGGGGGGAGGAGGGCGGGTGTTGGAGGGGAATGGGTGACGGGCACTGAGGTGGACACTTGACGGGATGAGCACTGGGTGTTTTTCTGTATGTTGGTAAATTGAACACCAATAAAAATTAATTTAAAAAAAAAATAAAATAAAAAAATAAAAATAAAATAATTTATATCAAGTATTAAAAAAAAAAAAAAAAGAAAAAAAAGAAAATGGTCTGGGTGCTGAGGGAGAAAAAGAAGGGCCAGATATTTGAAGTAGTTCCAAAGTCAGATGGACAGGAACTTAAAGGTAGAGTGGGAGGGAGAGGCTGGAATTAACTTTACTCTGAAGTCTCCCCTATGAGTCTTGATAATCAATACAGAAAAGATGGGATTTTCCACTTCTGTAGCCCAGATATCCTTTTGTCTGTTTTGAAAATGAAACTAGAAGATAAGACAAAAAGATCTGTATCTAAGGTAGGAATTGTCTTATTTTAGGTCTCAGGTCTCCAGTTCTCAAACTCTAAGTAATAAAATTCTTAGAATTGGCCTCAGACCTGGCTATACCCAAGATCAGCAGATCAGTTCTCCCACTGAATGCCTGATAGTAAATGCCGTGTTTTTTTTTTTTTTCTAAAGAATCCTTGGAGATCTTAAAATCTAAATATGCAGTACAAGGAATAAACAGAATGATGAAAAATTCAATTTTTTTTATTTACATCTTGTTTTACATTCTCTTCATGGATGTTAAATGTTCCAAATGGTTGTATCTTGACTATGAAATGTCCAAAGTGCATTGGAACTTAAAAATAAATCACTGCCATGACTCAGAATTGAAATAACCATATCATAAATTTCTTAGTAATCTGTCTATCCCTGGGCACCTGGCCTTGTCATCATGTGTTTAAATCCTGTGATTTACTCCTCACCCCTCCTTTGCTCTCCCACCCCCATGTTGGCTGTAATAGACCAGAGTCAACTCTTCTAGACAGAACATTATTGCTCACCATTAGTGGTTTGGCTTAGCCTTATAGACATAGATCAAGTCAGAGGTCTCCTGAAGCAGCTTTTAAAAACTGAGATACTTGACTTTGTTTGGTCATTGTATTTAAAGCATGACTTATCAGTGAAGCTCATTTGAACACTTTTTTTCTATATCCTTATGACTGATTGCTGGCTTTCAGAACTCAGTCTTCCCTGTGCTGGGTTGCATTGTGGGGCCATCTTGCTTTGTGGGATTGTTGAGAACCCAAGACTTCTCTGCCTCCTCAAAGTATTGCCTGGTAACCCTGAAATTTCCATTGCTGCAGGTGGATGTGTTTGACTGGCTTGTCTTTTGTTCCTTGGGAAGTATAGGTAATCTCACATCTCCAACATAAGTTAAAAACACAAAGTGATAAATGAATATGGGTAGAATTTCTACTCCAGAGATATTCCTTCTGAACATTGTCTGCATGTTAATAAGGAAATCGCAGCTCATTTTAACGTGTGTTCTGGTTTCCTGATTGGACATATGGGCAAGCCAAGTACTTTTTTCCCAGGGATTTTGCTTTTAAAATGAAGGAAAAAATCAAACACATTCTAGGCTTTTTAAAATTTTTTTAAAGGATTTTATTTATTTATTCATGAGAGACACAGAAAGAGAGAGAGGCAGAAACACAAGCAGAGGGAGAAGCAGGCTCCATGCAGGGAGCCTAACATGAGACTTGATTCCAGGTCTCCAGGATCAGACCCTGGGCTGAAGGTGGCACTAAACCGCTGAGCCACCGGAGCTGCCCCATTCTAGGCTTTTAAAAAATAGTTTAGCTTGGGCAGCCCAGGTGGCCTAGCAGTTTAGCGCCATTTTCGGCCCAGGGTGTGATCCTGGAGACCTGGGATTGAGTCCCACGTCAGGCTCCCTGCATGGAGCCTGCTTCTCCCTCTGCCTGTGTCTCTGCCTCTCTCTCTCTCTCTCTCTGTCTCTCATGAATATATAAATTAAAAAAATTTTTAAAAATAGTGTAACTTGATTCAAAATAGTATGTATTAGGATGACTTTTAGAATGCCATATATTAAAAATATTTTCTAGAGAAAGAGCCTTATGTAATTAAAGCACAGTTAAGACTTAAGAGAAGTAGGTTCTTGTTTGGATCACAACCAGTAATTGTGTGCTATGACCAATTAAGTGATTATTTATTTATTTATTTATTTATTCATGAGAGACACACAGAGAGAGGCAGAGACATAGGCAGAGGGAGAAGCAGGCTCCCTGCAGGGAGCCCGATGTGGGACTCAATCCCAAGACCCCAGGATTAAGACCTGAGCCAAAGCAGACACTCAACCACTGAGCCACCCAGGTGCCGCCAATTAAGTAATTTCTTATTTATAAAATAATGAAGTTGTATTAGGTGCTTCATGTCCCAATCAACTTTAAAAACATTGTATGTGCTTCTTTTGGCTCAAAATGAGATGCTTGACAGTTTGGCATACCTCTTATGACACTATGTCATCTTTCTAAAGAAGGAGCTCTGTCTGGGAACTGGGATATAGCTTCTGAGGCTGGCTCCGCCATTATGTTATTGTATGCAGGGATAGGATTGCTGTTCTCTCCCATCTGTGGAAAGGAGAAGATGAGCCCTAATGCCCTCAGAGAACCTTTACTTCCCTTTCTTTGCTGGATCTAGAGTGGAGAGCACACAGGAAATTCTGGATTATGCCAACTCTTTCCCTGTTCTCACTTTCTTCTCCTTCATCTGGAAACAAGAGAGATGGATGCTGTGGTCTCTTGGGCCTTTTCAAGTCCTGAAGCTGAAAGCTAGCATATAATTTACTGGTTTTGAATCATAACGTTTAAAAACTTAGAGATAAGATTTGCATGACATTCAGTGACATACGATCTCTGTGGAAACTGGTGAAGCAGAGAGAATCAGAATGATTTGGGAATATTGGAAAATAACATCCAGTTTTGTAGATCAGCAAGCCTCATTTCAGTCCGCATGTTTCAGCTGGCCTAAAATACTGTTGTGACAATATGACTAGATATAGCTGTGTTGTGCCATATAATAATACAGCAATGCCAGGGAATGGTTTGGGGTTTTGGTGGGAGGAGGTTGTTTGTTTTTCTTAGCAATAATTTAGTCAGGGAACTTGACATTGAGATTTGTTCAATGTTTTGGGTTGGGGCTCCCTAGAAGCAGGTTCAGAGACGTGGTTTCTTGTCAAAGTGATTTATTGAGGAGGATTGCTCTCACTTGAAACTTGCAAGTGAGTGAGAGGATCAGCAGAGGGCAGGGGAAGCAATGAGGCAAAGATATGGACTGAGCTGACACCTAGCCACAGTCTGATGTCACCAGGATCTCTGGAAAATACTGGCACCTTCCAGTTGTCCTGCCTAGATGCAACATGGCCTGCCTTTTCTAAAGATCAGTCAGTCAGTCATTAGCTATGGGTCACCATCCCTGTCCCCACCCTTGTCTTATTCTTGACCTAAAAGTATTTCATCACTAAAATGTTTGCACTACGTTGTGTTTTTTTTTAAGATTTAATTAATTAATTTATTTATTTTAATTAATTAATTTATTTATTTATTAGAGAGAGAGGGGTATAGAGGGGCAAAGGGAGAGGGAGAAGCACATTCCCTGCTGAGCAAGGAGCCCAACATGGACTCCATCCTAGGATGTTACGATCATGACCTGTGCCAAAGGCAGATGCTTAGCTGACTGAGCTACCCAAGTGCCCCTGCCCTACGTTTTTGATAACTTTTTAAAGTTGATGGTATTTTTCCTTTGTTCCTACTTTCCTAAGAATTTTATCACTAAGTATTCAGAATTTTATAAAATGCATTTTTATACATATTAAGACAATTACGTATCTTTTTTCCTTTAAGCTGTTAATGGAAATTAATAGTTTTTCTCCTACTAAACCACCCTTGCATTTTAAAAATAATCCCTTCTTAGGTAGAGTATATTATTTTAAAACATACATGGTTGTATTCAGGATGCTTATATTCTGTTTGGTATTTATGTATCTATTGCCATAACTGAATTTAGCTTATTTGTTATCAAAGTTTTACCAGGTTCATACAATGAACTGCAAGCTTCCTCTTTTTTTCTCTATCATTTAGAATGTTTTTCATAATATTGGGATTGTCTATGTATTAGTTTCTTGAGGCTACTATTATTGGGTACTACAAATTTGGTGAGTTAAAACAACAGAAATTTGTCCTCTTATAGTTCTAGAAGCTGGAAGTCTAACATCAGGTTGTCAGCAGGGCCATACTCCTGCCAGAGACCCTAGGAAAGACTCTTGTCTCTTCCAGCTTCTGCTGGCTATTGCTCTATTACTCCAATCTGCTTCTGTGGTCACATGTCCTCCTCCTATTCTGTGTGTCCCTCCTCCTTGTATCTTTTGTAAGGACACATCATTGGATTTAGGGCCCATCTAATCTAGAACAATCTTCTCATTTCAGGATCTTTAATTATACCTATAAAGGACCTTTGTTTTCACATTCCCAGGTGCCAGTGATTTGATGTAGGCATACCTTGGAGGGAGGCTACCATTCAACCTGCTACTATCCATTTCTTAAAAGTTTAGTAGATTTCATCTCTAAAATAATTTGCCTCAGGAGAGGGATTTGGGGTTAAATTTTTAAATACCATTTCAACTTCTTTAATGATTTTAGGCCTATTCATTATTTCTTCTTGAGTCTTTTTGGGCACTTACTTTTTTTTTTTTTTTCTAAAAACATATCACTTTGACTGTTTTCAGATTTGCTGGCATGAAGTTGTACATTGAATTCTCTTAAGATTTTCTAATCAAAATATATTGTAAGGTACTTATGTACCAGAAGCTGGAACAGACAAGAAAGAATCTTTCCTAGAGCCTCTGGCAGGAGTGTGACCCTGCTGATATCTTGATGTTAGATTTCCAGCTCCTAAAATTATAAAAGGATAAATTTCTGTGCTTTCCCAATATTGTTTATAGCTTATTACCATGAGTATATATTCATAGAGATATAATCTATTTTATTACTATATAAATACTTATCTATTATAGTGCTAATATTATTTCAGTGTGCTCTGTTGCTCTCCTTTTATTAATTTTTGATCATATTTTCTAGAGGTATCTAGTTCCATTCATTTTTAAAAGAACAGAAGGCATTTTCTTTGAGATTTTCTGGAGCCATCCCCTCTAAGATTTTTACCTCTCAGGCCCCATGCAATTTCCTATTTTTTTAAGATTTATTTATTTATTTGAGAGAGACAGAGAACATGGGAAGGAGTAGAGGGAGAGAGAGAGCCAAAATCTCAAGCAGACTCCCCGCTGAGCAGGGAGCCTGATGCAGAGTTTGATCTCAGGACCCCAAGATCATGACCCCAGCTGAAATCAAGTGTTGGATGCTCCACCTACTGAGCCATTCAGGCACACCCATCCCCCCATGCAATTACTGTGTACAGCTTCCTTTCTTTATTTTTTCTCCTTAATACACATCACCATCTAGCATACTATACATTTTGTTTGTTCACTTTGTTTATTGTCTATCTGCCAAGTAGAATATAATTTCTATATGAGCAGAGATTTTTATCCATTTGGATCACTACTGAATCCTTAATATCTATAATAGTTAATAAATGTTCTTTGAATGAATGAGCAAAAACTTAAGTGTGTTAGTCTCTGTCATTGCTTTGTTTTCTGGTCATTAATTTCTGCTCTTTATCAGTTATCCTTTTTCCTCCTTATGTTTCAATACTTTTTATTTGTTCTTATTCCAACTTCTTGAGTTGAATATGTAGATCATTAATTTTTTATCTTTCTTCTTTTCTAATTAAGCACTGAGGATAGGGATTTTTTTCTCTTGGTACCTCCCTTAGCAGTATGCTAGAGTTTTTATTTGGAGTATTTTCATTGCCATTCAGTTCTATATGTTTTATTGTTTCTTTATGATTTCCTCTTTCACCCATGAATAATTTAATAAACTGTGGGTTATTTTGAAGGCTCTTAAAGAGAAACAGCTCTCTCCTTTTTAAATATTTTATTTATTTAGAGAGAGAAAGAGAAAGAGATAGTATGTGAGTGGACAGACAGCAGAGGGAGAGAAAGCATCTCAAGCAGACTCTGAGCTGAGCAGGGAACCTGTCATGGGGCTCAATCTCTCTACCCTGAGATCATGAGCTGAGCCGAAATTGAGTCTGACACATAACCAACTGAGCCTCCCAGGTGCCCCCCCAAAAATAGCTCTTATTTTGTTATTAATTTATAATTTTATTGTACTTCGGTGGAAAAAATACTCCTTGTAATATGAATTCACTGAAATTTGCTGAGATTTGCCATATGGCCTACAAACATAGAAATTTTTGTGAATGTGCCATTTGTGTTTGTGATATTACAGATATGATAAATTCTTCTATTACTTTTACACTTCCTTGACCTCAGGCATATGATTCTCCTTAGTAAAAAGTCTTGAACTTCAAACCCTATGAACACTTCCATTAACTCATAGATTTGTCTTCCTGACACTCTGGTCACTGTGTTGCAACTATCAAAATCCATTTCCTTTAATAAAAACAATATTTTTTGCAAATACACAAAGGGAAGTTAAGTTGTAGTTGGACATTGCTCATCTGATTATTAAAATCAGCAGTATTAGATATTACTCCAAAGTGTCAGACTTAAATTTCAGGACAAAAGTGTCTTAACATTTTTCAAAAAATAATGTGAAATTTCCTTACTATATCAATTGGAAACATTCTCATAAACTTTATTTCCTCTATTCTGTAAAACCAGGAACTGAAATTTTTTTTAAATTGGCTCTTCCTGTATGTACATAGTTCCCTACCTTTTAAAAAGTTTGTTTTCAACAGAGTCCATTTTTTTTTTTTACATTAAAAAGTTTATTCTTTTCTGGGAGAAAGATATTGTCATGCCAAAATGAGAATTTTTAAACTTAAAGAATGTCTCCTTCAACTTGAAAAATATTTTTGTCAGTGTAAGAGTTAAAATGAAATGTCAAAAAAATTAAACATCAAAATGTCACCAGCATCTCCTGACCCAAAATGTGGGTATTTGAATATATATGTCATGTATTATAATATCCAAGATAGTATAGGAAGCCTCAGCTCACACTAAAAGGTACCTTATAAAAATGTTCCTTTATAAGTCAGTTTTTGGAACTTGAACCACAGTGGTCCTCAAATAGTGTTAAAGGAAAAGAATGAAATCCTAGCCTACCCCCATTCCTAATGATTTACTAAATCCAAATGTACTAGGAATACGGTATAATATCACTTAATCGCTGATGAAATAATGTTCTCCCCCAAAAAACAAAAACATGTTTAGGGTTCTAGCTTAGTGGGTCAGGCACCCATTCTGCTATTCAGTAAAGAGTAAAGACTCCCCTTCTCCTGCCCCCCTCAGCCTCAAGCAGCCAGTGAGGGACTGATGAAAATGCTTACAGGATCAGAATTTGCTTGGGAGCTTCGGCACATTGCTGGTAAAATGAATTAATGCAAAAGCACAAGACTGAAAATAGTAGTAAAGACCAGGAGAAGTGCAACATTGCCTCGTGATTGGAATCTTTCCTCTGCTCCTTGCCTTTTGTCCAATCTTGGTTTTCAGTGCTTGCTCTGAAGCCAGCTTTCTCTTTGAACAGACTGCTGCACTATACTTGGATCAGATGCTTTCCGGGCCTATACTAGCTCTTTGAACCGTAATTCTCTTCCCATGACTCCACTTCTACCAGCTTGTTTTTGTGAGCCCTTGATTGCCAGATTTGTGAGATTCAGATTTCATCCAATTCCTGATGCCCTTGACTCTTGGATCTAACCAAATACGAGCAGCTAGTAGTCCGTACATTAGTCAAGGCACTGAAATAATACTGTTTTGTTCAACTTTGAATGAAAATTTCTTTTTTTAAAAAGATTTTATTTATTTATTTGATGGAGAGAGAGAGAATGAGAGAACGAGCAGGGGGAGAGATAGGTAGAGGAAGAGAGAGAGGGAGAAGCAGGCTCTCTGTGGAGTGGAATGGGGAGCTGGATCCCAGGACCTCAGGATCATGACCTGAGCCAGAGGCAGATGCTTAACCGACTGAATCATCCAGGTGCCCTGAATGAAAATGTCTTAACTATAGACCACATCAAGACTCAGAACAAAGCAGAGATTTCTAGATTCTCCTAATACCAGTGCCTGACACAAAATAGTGGTTGCATCAGTTGACAATGTGTTGGCCTCTAGTAATAGAAAATCTGACTGCAGTTGCTTTCACAAATAGGGGTTTATTTTTCTCAGATAAGCAGTCCAGGGGTAAGCATCTGTCTGTGTTGATTCAGCTGCTCACCACTGGGAATCCAAGCTTTCTTTCCTCCATTTTCCATAGCATATTGGAGTTATGTCCTCATGCTTAACCACGTTCGCAAATGCCACCCCCCGTAAAGCCCAGGTATATCAAGGCAACATGATTGTCCAAGTTCACCCTCATCTCCCTCCTGATATGTTGCCACAATCTCCAACCCATCTCTCTGCTTTCACTCTGCCATTACCCCCAAACCCATTTGCAATGTAACAGCCAAGATGATCTTTTTGAAAATAAAATTAGGTTGTATTTTTCCCCCTTACTTAAAACACTCTTATGTTCCTAAGAGATTTAAAGGAAACTCCAGACTTGTGCCCTTGGCCTGCAAGGTTCTAGTGATCCAACCACTGCCCCCCTTTGCACCTCATCTGCTGCCATTAGACCTCTCTGTCATTATACTTGACTGCGCTGCATTCTTGTTGTTCCTCAGAAGTATGCTTACTCTAGGCCCTCTGCACTTGCTCTTCATGGAATGGAATGTTTTGCTGCTTCTTTTTATCTGTATCTCAGCTCAAAGGCCATATATTCAGTGAAACCTTCTCTGACCATACACAGTAAATAGCCCTGCCCTCTGCTTTACACCTCCCCCCTTTCCCAGGCAGTCCCTTTTTCTGTTATACCATGGCTACTTGGCAGTTCCCACTCCAGACTGCATGTCTGAATCACCTGGAATACTTTTTCAAAATATTGCATTGCATTCAGCTCCTATTCCATAGATTCAAATTTAATTGATCTGGGATGGGCCCCAAGCACTGGTATTACCTTTGAAACACTCTGTATGATTGTGTTGTATAGCTAATATTGAGAACTACTGAAATACATGGTTAGAGGTAAGAAACCAGGAACAATAATTTTGGATAATCCTATAACACTGACTTTTTTTTTCTTGATATGATTTAACTTGATAAGGAGTCATTAAGAAGATATTCATTCTCAGTATATATTCCCTACAGCATCTAGTGGGTATTTGTGTTAAATCAAAACTTATAGTAAAGAATGATTTTCTTAGAAGAAGGTGATCCAAATGAGATAACAGTGTTTGCTGTGTATGTGTGTGTTCCCAGACAGAACATGGTTTCTTGGGGTGCCTGGGTGGCTCAACAGTTGAGCATCTGCCTTTGGTTCAGGGTATGATCCCACGATCCTGGGATCAAGTCCCACATCGGGTTCCTGGTGGGGAGTCTGCTTCTCTCTCTGTCTATGTTTCCATTTCTCTCTCTGTCTCTCATGAATAAATAAATAAAATTTAAAAAAAAAACAAAAAACCATGGTTTCTCAGTTTAGCTCACCCTCTGCACCCCTCTAGTCTGATTGCGTGGGAGTTGTCAGTTTTAGGGAGAGGGACTGTGGAGGCAGGGACCTCAGGGGGCTCTCAGCAAGCCTGGAGCTGGCCCGAGTGGTCTGTGAGAGGGAAGGCACGGGTCAGAGCCTGACAGATGGTCTTTCTGCCACACGGACTGCAGGCAGATGGCTCTGACAGTTTGGACAAGGCCACAACTTTGGGTCGCTAAGGCAGAGCTCTGAAAAGATGCTTGAAGAAGCTTCCGATGATATCCCTCTTTCTTGCCCTGAGCTTGAAGATGCAGAAGAGGTGGGGAGGAGGAGGAGAAGCAGGAGGAATAGGAGAATGAGGAAGAGAGAGAGATAGAGAGAGGGAGACCCTGCCACTTGCTTGCTCAATGGACGCAACTCTTCCACTCACCCTCTCCCTCCATGCTGCAGAAAGCCAGGGGAGAGCCAAGCACCCAGGCTGGGAGGCGGGAAGAGTAGTGGCTAAGTTCATGGTCTATCACCATGCACAGCTGCCCTACCTTCCAACTCTGCTGCTCACTGTACAACTTTCAGAGGTTATCCCAACATCTTGTAATTCCAGTTTCTTCTTAATAATTGAATCTAACTCAAGGAATTGTTTTGTGGAGGCAACATTTGTAAAATACTTGGCATAGGGCCCACATGAACTACTCCTGGCCAGTGGGCTCTGACTTGGGTGCCCCAAGGCCTAAAAGAAAGTAAACCCAAATGGTGGCCTTAGTATTAACACATCCAACATTTTTTCTTCTGCTATGTGACACCAGCCTTCTCTTTTCCTACCATATGCTCTTGTTTTAATTTACCAATAAGGTCCATTTTTACTGAAAGCAGGGAGATGAAGTGTAATTAGAAAGGAGCTCCATGAGGAGAAGGAAGCCTAATCTCACTTCTATCTCTTTTTAGCAGGAGGCCCAGGCACCTTACTTAATCCTGTGCAACAATTGTTGCCATCTTGTAGGATTACTTTGATTCCAGTCATCTCTTTCAAAGTTCAGGTGAAGGTTTTTATGACTCTCCCACTTTGGTCTGTAGACATCTGGGCCCTGCAGTAAGCACGCCTGTCCTCTTTTCCCCATGCACCAGATTTTGCAAAGCCTCCTGGCACAGAACTACGGTAGACATTTAATTAACATAAAACACTCTATAACACCATTAAGACAGCTAGATTGGGAAGCTGGCAATTCCCCAACCCCATGCAGCCAAGTTCCCAGACACAGGTATGTCCTTCAGCTTGCTCACAGTAGTTGAAGTTGCAGGACGTCTTTCCCATTCCAGATCTATCACCTCTGAAGCTTCGCCACCAACATTTTCTGGTGTACCCATTTGGGGCGGCAGTTAGGGGGCACTGCTTCATCCCCTTCTCCCATCTATCTTTTGGGATCATTCCTTTGTGATCATTGGGTCACCACAGCTGTATGCTGAATAACCTCTGAAAACCCACAACTCCAATTCAGGACACTTGGGGAATTCAGAGTCCCATCATTTTTCCTTGCTTATGCCAATTTGCCTTCTTCACAGCTCGTTCCCAAGACCCCACCTTACAGCTTCCACCCATAATGTGACCAGAGCCTTGAGGTCCCCTTGGAGGCTTTTATCTCTCACCTAACTTTGTGCCACACCTTCTTCTCCAATTAATTGTATCATCCTCATTTTAACTCCTGTCACGTGTAAAAAAAAGGAATTTGTCCAACTGCTCAACAAACTGTAATTGAGCCCTTGCTGTGTGTCCAGCAACTAAAAGCATAAGGCTGAATAAGATGTGTCCCTTGACACTGAGAGGACGTGTGGTCTGATGGCTAGGGCCACACATGCATCTCACTTTAACGTGATGTGAGAACGAAACGCTGCTGAAGGGGAGACAAAGGACAGTCAGACTAACCCCCAAGGCTGGAGTGGCATGGAGAATCAGAAGACACCAAAAGATTTGTTTTAGCCAAGTTTCTATGATGGCCACACCCAGCCTTCTTCCTTGTTCCAGGCACAGCTCTCAGGTCTTACAAACACATCCAGTTGGATGATTAGGGATGTCAGAAGACCTCCCTCTGGGGCCTGGTCTACATCTGAAATGTCAGTGTTGGAGATTTTTTTTTTTTAATTGACATCCTTTAGGGAGCAAACACTCCTTGAAGAGGGAGCACATCAAGCCTAGAAGATGCTGTCCTTTTGAATTAATTGAGCCTACTTTTCTTATTTTGTTCCTCTTTGGTTATTCTTTATTCCTAGAAGGAGAGAGTGACAACATGTGATTGGAAGGTAGAAGTGTGCGTAGAGGTTCCCTTAGGGTTGGGCCTTCAGGTGGGTAAGTTTCCTCTTCTTAGTGTAGCCAAGAACACTATATGATTTTCCAAAAGTTACTTTCTGAGGAATTGGGTGACTGGGATGGGGGAGGCAGTGGTGCATAAGGGAGGAAGCAGCAGATGAAAGCATATAGCCCAAACCAGAAATAGTAGCATTTACAAAGACAGTCTGATGTGGTAGGGCACTGGTGGTTTTGTGTGTTAGGAGGCCTGGACTCAGGTCCGAGGGTAACTACTTTTTGGTTTGCAACTATCTTTGAACTTTAGTTTCCTCCCCTACACTTGTCTACCTTTCAGGTTTATTTTGCATGTCACATTCCACACTGTTACGTGAGTGGCCACAGCATGGTTGGATAGGCACAGCTTATTTCACATGGATCCCCTTCAAAGTGTGTTCCTTGAACCAACAGCATCGGCCTTACCTGGATACTTGCAAGAAATGCAGACTTTTAGGCCCCGGCCCCAACCTAATGACTTAGAATCTGTATTTTAACAAGATCCCCAGTGATTCATTTTCATACAATAAAGTTTGAAAAGTCCTGGTCTAGACCACTAGTTCTCAAATGTGGTTTCACATTAGAATCACGTAGGGAACTTTAAAAATACTGGAGGTTGAAGTGTCTTTCTCAGAGATCTTCATGTAACTGGTATAGCAGCCAGCCTGGCCCTAGGGGTTTCTAAAAGCTCCCCAAGGTGATTTTAACATCAAATGGTTTTTGAGGACCACTGTTCTCAACCAGTGTTTCTCAAACCATCTCTGGGAAATGATCATTTTGCTTGTACATTTCCAGTCCATCTGGTTGTAAAATTAAAAAGTGCTACCAGCTTTGCATATTGCAGTAAAGTCAAATTGGTATAAAGGTTAATAAATAATTACTCTCAATTTGTTCCTCTGCCTGTCATAAACTTGTAACAAAAAGTTCTCAGACCAACAACGGTCCTTGGGGAACACTTGAATTGAGTTGCACTATAGTGCAGGGCACCTGTCACCCCAACCAGGAAACCAGTCCCACCCCACCTCATCCCCATTGGCTCCCCTCTTCTAGGTCAGAAGTTAGAATAGACTTTATTTTACTGAACACACACTTACATAGCACCTATCTTCTATCAGTGCTGTTCTAAGTGTTTTACAAGTCTTTACTAATACTAGTATTAAACTGATGTATCATTACCCCTTTCTTTTTATGGGAGCAGAAATGGAGGTCCCAAGAAGTTAAGTTACTGGCCCAAAGTCAGAGTATGTGGCAGAGGCAGGATTCTGAACCTAGGTCATCTGGCTCTTAAACAATAAATAGGCTGCCTTACCCACTAGTGCTTGTGGGAGAAAGGACTAGTCTCCCACATACACTACATCTATTTTTTTTTCAAGATTTATTTATATATTTGATAAAGAAAGAAATAGAGAGAGTAGGCAAGGGCAGAGGGAAACGGAGATAGTCTTAAGCAGACTCAATGCTGAGTACAAGGTCTGACACGGGGCTCAGTCCCACAACCCTGAGATCACAACCTGGGCTGAAACCCAGAGTCAGTCACTTAAATGACTGTGCCACCCAAGTGCCCTTGCTATATCTCTTTTACCCCTAAATGTTTCTCAGTGCAATCCCTCCATCTCCATCCCTTTGTCCTCTTCCCACCTGCTGCCTCCATCCAGGCAGGCTCCCATTGTTTCTTGAACCATTGCAATAATCTCATCTCTCCCTTCTAATATACCTTTTGAAACTTTATCAGTATGATCTTTTTAAAATGCAAAGCAGGCCAGGTTCTAAATCCTTTAATGGCTCTAAATCAGTAATATTCCTTAGCACTGCAGAGCAGCCTCTGTGCAATGGAGCTTTACCTTTCTTGTTCCTTCTCCTCCCCTCTAGCCATACAGAACCAACCACACCTGCCGTGGACTTTGCCTCAGCCACTCTTGCATCATATCCTTTGTGCATGAGGCTTCCTGGATGATGGAGGTCCTACGGCTAAAGTGAAGCTTTAACTCAAGCACTGCCTCCTTCACAGTCTTTCCTGAATACCCTCTACTGAACCCACATCTACTGATAGCCTACTGGCTTCTCATTCCTGCTTAAGCTTCTCCCATTGCATTTGCAATGCTGCTTCACGGTTTCTAGTTTCTGTGTTAGAATCTCTCTTGACTGTGAGCTCCTTGCAGCAGTGACAATGTTTTAATCAACTTTATATCCTTAAAACTAGTACAAATCCAGGATCATAGCAATTATTCACTATTTATTTGGAAAGATTGAGTGAGTGAATGAATGCAAGCAGACTATTATACCACTTTAGAGACACAGTAGATGCCTTGTTGCTTTCTTCCTTCCCTCACCCCATTCCCTTAAAACCCCTGCCACCCACTGCCTTTGAACAGGATACCTATGTGTCATCTTTTGACTGTGCTGAAGCTCTTTAACTGTCAGGTTAGGGAATGTACCCCTTTCCCCTAAGAGTGTCAACTGTTAGGCAGCCAGCACCAAACAGTGGTCTAGCTTCCTCTTATCACTTCCTTGCTCTGTGTGCCCTGGAGAGAATATTAAATGTGTCCACAAAGTACATGCTAAAATATTCATGAATATATTCAGAAGGTTTTTACTTAAGCCCCCTTTGTCTGAAAATAGCGCAGAAGAGACAAATAGGCAAACGTGACACACACAAGCGTGGAGAGAAATATATAATAAGCAATTTTGCAACCGATCACTTTGCACTAGGCTACCTAAAGGCCAGTCTTGAAACATACTTGAACATCAAAGGAGAGATATCCTCCCATTGTTGGAAGAATATGCTTTTTTTAAAATGCATGCCTTCTTTCTGTCTTTATGACCCTGCGATCTGTCACAGTATTGTTCTGCCTCCCCCACCCCCCAGCTTTTTAACATCTGCTCCATTTCTTGAGACCAAGCCCTAATGAGCATGGAGAATTGGATCAGTCTGGATGGCCTTGCCTCAACTTGCCTGGAGTTGTGCAGGGATGGACTGGGGAGAGACCTTCGGGTAGGCAGCCGGATGGTGATCCTGGGTGGTGACTACAGCTGGTGTTGTCAAGTAATCTTAGACAGAAGCAAGAATGAGTAGCCTTACTGGAATGTGGGGTCGAGGGCTCTCTGTCCTTAAAGGTCTCACACCTGTGTTCCCCATCTCACTGGTTTGTATAGAGAGGCCCAGTTCCTTCACCAATGCCTTGCCAATCAGCCTTGTCCCTGGGCATGTCCCACACTCTGATGTATAATGTTTTACCATTACCCTTTTACCATTCATTTTCTTCCATTTCTCTTTCCTTTCCTCCTTCCCTTCTTCTTTCCCTTCCTTCCTTTTCATTTTTTCCTACTTTCCTCTGGCTCTCTTTTCCTCTGAAGAATCATCTTCCTGTCACTACCAAACCTGGAACAGTAGATATTTAGTAAGTGCTATTTTAACATTTAGTACATGATTTGGAAGTTAAGCTTCAGTAAAGAGTCTCAAAGCCCACTGTCCACTAAGATACAGCTTCTTTTAGGGGCTAATATGATGGTACTTGTATAAAAAGATGACTGTGCTAACATCAGACTCAGGCTTTGGGAAATGCCTGGTGTCAGACTTAGACTGAGCAAGTGGCCAGGGTGTGAGAGAAAGGCCAAACTCTAGGAGTGGAGAAATAAATGTGTTTAGTTATTGTTGTTGTTGTTGTTGTTGTTGTTGTTGTTGTTGTTATTGTTGTTATTGTTTTTCCCCAAAGAGCATGAATTTTTTTCTATGTCACTTCCTGGAAGGACAGTGCTAAGGTGGGAAATGAGAACTTGAGAGACTAGACTCAGGCTGAAATAAAAGAAGATCAAAAATGTCCCCTTTGCCTAGCACAGGGGTTGGCTCAGCCCTTAGGCCTAGGGTGGTTTTGCACTGGGAAGCTATCCTCCTGGCCTGGGGAAGCAAGCAGTAGGTCCCATGAGAAGTCTCAATGTTTGTGATACTGCTTTGTGTTCAGTATATCTGTTTTCCTAATCTTTTGTTCAATTCTCACTTGAGCTACTGTTTGTGGTGTGTGGGGAGCTAGGGAGAAACTAGTGTCCACCCCTGTGGAAAAGGAGTATTGTGGGAACAGGGTCCTCTCCCTGAGGCCAGGAGTGGGGGTAAAGCAGCTTCATCATGCTCAGGCAGGGCCAGGTCTCAGCAGGGCCATGGGAAGCCGGTTGGTGGGTGGTGAGGTGTCATAACCAGGAGATCCAGATAAAGAATTTAAGTGCTTACATCCTGAGCAATGAGAGGTGGGGGCCTGGACTAAACTCTTCAATACAGCTGAAGGCTTTTGAGAGTGCTGACTTCCAGCCTAGTGTCAGCAGGGGCTGTGCCTCCATCATTGGTGGCCAGTGTCAATTTGAACTCGGATAACAATAGCTCCAGCTTAAAGGAAGACAGAGCCTGATCTGCTGAATGAAACGAGGGTCTTTATGTTAGACAAAGCAGGGTTGGAATTCCAGGTCCACTACCTTAACTTAAATTCTAATACCTTAATAACAATTTCTACCATTTTCAAAGTGCCTCTCAGAGCCAGTATATTATCAGTAACAATAGGGATTAGTCAATGAGTCTGCTTGGAACTCACAAAAATAAAATCAAAGTGGAATAACCACAGTGCCTTGTGTGTATTGTTAGATGATCTAGATTATCATGAAAGGTTCTTTTCCCCTATATCTAGGGTTTTTATCAGCATTTTCACTTGACAGTGGGAGCTTGCACAGCTACTGGTAACCTGGCACTTTCATTCTCATTCTGTTCTTGTATCATGTGTGAATAACATTCTCAGGGTAGGGAGTGGAGGAAAGTGGGGAAGAATGATTATTGGGAAAGGATATAATTGTTCCTGGGTCTCTGGTAAAAATCACATTGTAGTGGACAAAACTCTATTGTAATGCTTAATGATTATAAAAAGGAAATCGATCCAAGTAAGGATGAAGACCACTGTGGAAACTTGATCTAGACCTGAGATTTAGGGTTCCAACTTTCCTTTCGGATCAGAGACTATAACCCTTCTTCGTATGTTCAGTTATTTGTCATTCTCACCTTGGCCTGTGAAGTCCCAGGTCGTATGCTGCCCAATACTGTGTTCTGACCTTGAAACCATTTTATTCAAAGGAATTATGTTGGGGGGCCAGATGTGATGGCCAATCCTAACTATTTTGTTAGGGCCTAAGGTTAATACAAGTTATGTTCTGCTCAAATCCTTTGAGGGAAAGAAAGCAGTAAACTATGTATGAGTAAAATGGGGTGTTTGATGTTCAAGGGAAAAAAAGATTATTGGAAATTATTGCACATTGCAAGGCACCATGCTGATGTCAAGTACTCCGATTACAGTAGAGGGGAAAGCATGGGTTCTAGTGGGAAAGACTCAAGTTTAAATCCCAGCTCTGTCCCTACCAGTGATGCAACCTTGAGCAACTTCCTCTTCTTTCTGGATATCTGCATCTTCATACATAAAAAACAAAACAGGGAATGACTGTATCCATCATGCCTGAGATAATATATGGAAAAGAATTTTATAAACCAGAGCACAACGAGGCATTTTAGAACACAGACAATGTTAATTGAGGGTCCTATGTATGTTTGTTGTTGGGGATTGGACTTGCCCTGTGAACTGACATGTGGAGAAGGGGTCCATGAGGAGAGCCCACACAGAACTATGAAATCAGCAGGGTCCTCAGATGATTCCTCTAAGTGTTTTCAACTGTAAGTGAGTGCCCTGGCTTCTAAGCTCCAGATTTTGCTAAGTCATTTAGAAGTTACATGCCTGCCAAGGTGCCAGAAGAGCGTAACTTGCTACACTGCTCTTGTGAGTGTGAACTACACTTCTCAGGTACGACAGGGCTGGCAGGACTATTATAATATTTGGTGTGATGTTGCCTTCTATTATCACCACCTTATCCTCTCCTCTTTTCCCAAGCTGTGAGAATGGGAGAGGTGCTATATGGTTCATATGACTGGGCTGTATTTGGGGGTTTGGAGAAAAGATCTACACATGCATTGTACCTCAAAAAAATTGTTATTCATGCTGTTAGGGTCCTTTACATAGAATTTGGTGGTACTGGGACCACCCACAATTTATCAGAAACTTGAATATATATTTGTTTGGGATTTTTTTTCTCACCTCAAGACAAGTACTATATCTTTTCTCTTCAATAGATATTCAATAAATGTTGACTAAGTTATCTCTCAGTTGGACTTAGCCAGTTCACAATTGAAACAGCTATTCAAATGCTTAAGAACTGAACCCACCGTCATAGAAAATCACCAGTAGGTATTGGCAATACTGAGTGTGGTGGTCAATATCAATAGAAGGCCTAAAACCAGTGGTTCTCATCCATATAAACACATTTGAATCTTCATTCCAGAAGATTCTTGTTTAATTGGTCTAGAAAGGACTGTAACTAAGCCTTGACATTTCTAGTAATCCACTGATACTGAGGTTTGGTTTTACTTTCAGTAGAGGATCTCAACATTGACTATATGTTAGAATCACCTGGGAAACTTTAAAAAGTGCTGATGGCCACCAGGGTTTGACTATCAGAGATTCTGATTTGATTGGACTTGTATGGCCTGGGCATCAAGACTTTATAAAGCTCTGTACATACTTCATGGAGCCATGATTGAGAAACAATGACTTAGAGGGAGAAGCAACTATGTCTTTTTCTGACAAAATTACAACTCATACTTAAAACAGCCAAATTTAAATAATAAGATGTATAGGACTACCATTACACTGTTGTTCCTTATTCAGTGTTCACTCAAGTACATTTTACAGAAAACATTTTAAAAAGTCAAATACCTTAACCTTTTTGCATAAATCTTAGCTGTGAATATAACCTGAGACTTGAATAAATTACCTCTTTCTTAAATCTTGGTTCAGACTCCTGCTGAGATGACTCATGACGTTTAGGCCAGTTTGTTGTCAAAAATTTCTGGGAATTTATTCTCAACCTCCTGGCCCCTTTCTCTCACCTTAGCCATAAAGAGACTACTGCCCTCTAACCAAATGGATTTATAGAGTTATTCAAAGGCACCACTTTCTGTCTGAGCAACAGTTAGGAAAATCACCTTCTCCTCTGACTTCCCAGAGTTCCCATACTCTGTACAGCTAGAACACAGTTGCCAACCATATACATTGTAGTATCAACTTTAAAGTTCAACCCCAAATCCTGTCTGGATTTCAATTGGGATGCATTGAATATATTGATCAAAATGGGAGAGGATTAATATATTTGCTGTATTAAGTGTTCCAATATATGGAGACCATTTTTTATTTAGGTATTCTTCAGTGTCATTCAATAAAGTTTTATAATCTTCTCTGAAGGATCTTGATATATATTTTCATCATGTATATTCCTAAGTTGTTGAGGCATTAATTGTATCTTTTAAAAATTTATTTGTTGCTAGTATATGATTTTGGAATATTGATTTTTTTTAATCTGGCAAACTTACTGTACTCTCTTATGAATTCATATAAATTTTCCATGGATTTTTTTGGGATTTTCCAAATATAGAATCACATGATCTACAACAATGACAAAAAATTTTATTTCTTCTTTACCAAAAACTGTGTTTGTTGTTTCTTTTTCTTCTCTAACTCCGTTAGCTAAGATCTCTGGTGTCTCTGGTGATATTTGAAAATATCAAATGAAAGTGGTCATGGAGGCATCTTTATGTCCTCCAGTCTTAAAGGGAAAATGTTTTCATGTTATAGTTAATATGGTATGTTCTGTAGGTTTCTGTTAATTTTTTGAACATATCTTTCATCTGTTAAAAAAATCCCTTTTTTTTCTAATGTGATAAGCTGCATTATTATTCCTAATTTTCCACTTTTCCCTGCATCCATGCTTTCTGTCATGTGACATTGCAGTTCTTCCCACTTAAAATGGCATCTGTTTCCCTACCCCCATTGATAATTGGGCTTGCCAATGACCATGACCAACAGAATGGTGATAGAAATGACTGCTAGTTCCATGCCTAGGCATGAAGTGATATCCTATGTTTCCACTCACTCTTTTGTTGTTTCTGCTGTGACCACAAGAAAAACACATCCCTAATGCCCTATCCTAATCTCTAAATATGGACAGACTTGAACTTAACCTAAAATTTCAAACCAAGCCCAGACAAAACTGAAGTAGATCAGCCAACCACGAACTGACCTGGCATTATGTTACATTGCATTATTGCGTCATTAGCTCACAAATACATCTAATTTGCTAATAATGTCTTTAATCATGAATGAATTTTTTGTTGTTGTTTTGTTTTTGTTTTTGTTTTTAAATTATATCAAATGTCATCACCTCCTCTATTGAGATGAGCATTTTCTCCTTTTAATCTGTTAATATGATGATTACATTAATTTAATTTGTTTTCCTGATGTAAATAAGTCTTGCTTTTCTAGAATAAATCCTACTTGGTTATGATGCATCCTCGTTTTTATAAATTACTTTATTTGGTTGGTTAATTTTGTTTTGGACTTTTACATCAATGTTTATGACTGAAATTCCTTGCCATTTTCTTTTCTTGAATTGTCCTTATCAAGCTGGGTAGCAAGGCTATGGTAGTCTTATACAATAAAAAATGAGGATCACTCCCTTTTTTTCTGTTATTTGGAAGAGATCACATAAAACTTGTATTTATTTTCTCCTTGAATATTTTTAGAACTTGCCAATAAAGAAACTAGACCTAAAATTTTCTTTTTGGGAAAATTTTTTTTTACTTCTGCTTTACTTTTATTTATGGCTCTGAAATAGTCAGGTTTTATGCTTATTCTTAAATCAGTTTTAATATAGTTTTTCTAGGAATTTGCCTATTTTATAAAAATTATTAATAATATCTACTATTATTTATTTAATGTCTGCAGTGATTATTATGTTCTCCATTTCATTCCAGATAATGGTTATTTGTGCCTTCTCTCTCTTTCAGTAAATATTGATCAATCTCACCAGTTTTAAAGATTTTAAAATCATCATCTTTTTAAAGAACTAACTTTTGGTCTTGTCGGTATTCTCATTTTTTCTCAGTTTTATTAATTTCTATTCATCTTATTTCTTTCCTTCTACTATAGCTACATAATTTCAGTACTTTGAAATCAGCTGGGAATTGCTTTGTGGCTCAAAATAGAGTAAACTGTTAATATTTTACCTGTCTTTAAGGAATGTATGGTATGCAGTGGTTGGGTGTTGTGTTCTCTCTTTGTCAATTAGACCAAGTCTGTCAATCACATCATTCAAATCTCCTCTGTCTTTACCCATAATTTTGTTGTTGCTTTTGCCACCAGTTACTTTTACAAGGACTGTAGATTTTTCCCTTTCTTCTGGTAGTTCTGTCAATTTTTGCTTTACATAGACACAAGTTTCACATTGTTGTTCCTTCCTGGTCAATGGAATCTTTATCATTATGAAAATTTCCTCTGTCTTCAGCATTTTTCTTCTTGACTTTAGGTTCATTTGGTCTAATGTTAATATGGTTACACCAGCTGTCTTTCAGTTAGAATTTACTTGGTCTATCATTTTCTATCCTTTTACTTTTAACCATTCATTAGTTATATGGTATAGATGCAATTATAAGTTGTTAGCTTTTTAAAACTCATTCTGACACTTTTATCTTTTATTTGGAACATTTATCCACTTATATTTAACGCAGTTGCATATATATATATATGTATATATTTTACCATCATATTTTGTACTTTATGTTTGACTCTTGTTTATGACCTTCTCTTCCATTAGTTATTTATATTTTATTCAAGTTTTCTCTACTACTCTTTTGGATTTGTGTTCTGTTTCTATCTTCTGTGACTACCTGGGATATTACAGTGTATTTGTGTTATCTCTCAGAAGCTAAAAATAATACCTGTATCTTTCCCCAAGACAAGAAAAGAAACTAAGAAAAGTTAAACTTCCTATCTACCCACTCCCCAATTTATATGCTATCTCTGTAGTGTGTTCTAATTCAACCTTTTTAAAATAAAGCCCTTAGTAAAGATATTAGTTACATAGCGCTAAGCATTATAACAAATAAATCCAGGGATCTTAGTGATTGTACTATGAAAGTTTATTTCATACTCATATTCCAGTCCCATAGGGGATGCTTCTGATGGGACATTCTTCCATGGAGTCATTCAAGGATCTAGGTTCCTTCCATTCTGTGGCTCCACCCTCCTTTTAGTTTTTGGACCATTCTCCATTAAGCCACCAAATGGGGAAAGAGACTTTGGGAGAAGATATGGTGATTTCCTTACCAGTTTATTCTAGAAGTTACCCATATCACTTTTACTCAAGCACTAACAGCCAAAATGCAGCCACATGCCCATACGTAATTGCACTTAACTCAGATTCCTCATGATGAAATGGAGAGAACAGTGGTAACTACCTGACAGCATTTTATGAGCGTGCAGGTGAGCATATGGATGAGTATCTAGTTAAGCGCTCACCATGTGGCAGGTACTGGGCTAAGCGCATAATCTTGTGTAATCTTCACAACTTGCAATTGAGGAGAGTTTATCTCCATCCTCAGAGAAGGCAATCAAGGCTTCGGGTGAAGGGACTCTCCCATCTAGAAAGTGGTCTGTAGCTACTTCTCTCCTATGGCAGTCTCCTCACAGCAGGAGAATCATTCAAGGCTGAGTACTCCAGGAAGCCTCTTCTGATTCCTCCAGACCTTATGTATTTTCTCCTCTTTTCACATTTCAACTATGCCATTTGTATTTACATGAGCCACCGTGCGTGATTCTATTGGTTCTGTGTCAATCAATGTTGTTTCCTCAATTAAATGGTAACTTCGTTGATGACATGTACCATGTTTAATGTCTCATTTATCATCTCCAAAACTGAAAGCACAGAACCCTGCACATAGTAGGGTCTTAATGCCTGTTGTTGATTATGCCTAACATCCTTTTTTAAAAATCCTTTACAATTCTTAACACAGTACTGAGCACATAAAGGCTACTACATAAATTGTGTTGATTGACAGATATGTGTATCTTTAAGGGCAGGATTATAAATGTCAAGGTGGCCACAAATAGAATGGACTAGAAGCCATTAACTAATTGTGTGATTTTGGATTTTAATTCCCTGGCTTCACCTTTCTAATTTGTGAAATCAGGTATCTGAGCTCAATATCATAAGTTTAACTCTAAGATTCCATAATTTTGTGGCATTTGGGGATGACAAAATTTTTAAGTTCTTACATAATTAATTCATTTAATACTCACAACAAATATATATGGCAAATAATAATTATCCCAGCTTTATAGATGGAGAAACTAAGCCCAGAGAAGCTGAATAACTTGCCTGAGGTCACACAGTCACCAAGTAGAAGACTAAGGATTCATGCCTGAGTCCCACAGAAAGCAAAGCACACATTCTCCCTACTTCACCACTCAGCCACCTAAAAACCTCTGCCTTAGCAGTAATGGAAGATTTTTATCAAATTTCCTTTAACTGCTTTTCCTCTAAACGGACTGTCTCAAGCTTAACTATGTCAGAGAAAATCCTAAGCCTATTAGATCAGCAATCAGTCTCTGGAAGCCCCTCCTTGCAAGATGCATGTTTGGCTCACTTCAATTTGTCATTCATTAGGCCTGGAGGAATGGAAGGAGAGACATCTTTGACTTTGCAGGAGCCAGAAGAACAAAGTTATTACCCAAACTCAACATAAGCACTTGGGTATCATTTGGGTTTGAGATTTTGGCAAAGGTTCAGAGCTTTCCATTTCCTATGAAGCCATTGCCCATTCCTGTCAGGAGATCAGTAAATTTTGAAAGAGATTCCAGAGCTGACGGATGAGTCACAGACGTCCAGACTCCATACAGCCTTGCTTGCACAAATGAAATGACCAGATAAGGCTTCTTTGTGTTGCATGGACATTTGCCATCAAACATGATATAGGACTGGATTTGTAATGCCAGTGGACGAGAGGACAGAAAATTATAAATGGCCACTTAGAGGAGTATCCAGAGGATCTCCTGAGACTTCAGTCTGATTATATCTTAAGATACTGTCAAGTGCTGTAGAATCATCAAAGGTGCATCAGGTACAGTGCAGAGCAGGGGGTGAGGATGTGGAATTTGGAATGGGCTGGCCTGGAGTTGAATGCCAACTCTGCCAAATATTCTAGAACTTGACAAGTTACCTCACCTCTCTGAGCCTCCGCTTTCTCATCTACGAAATAGGAATGATATCAGTAGAATGAGCTATTGTACAAATAACAAGAAATAACGTATATGAAGAAGTTAGTACAATCCCCAGCACACAGTAAGCACTCTAGAAGTTGTAGTGTCTTTGACATTAAAATATCAGGTGTGCAAAGGCTTAGAGACCATGTGGTTCACTATCTTTTTGGAGAACCAAGGAAACTGAGGCCCAGACAGATGAAACAAACAGCACTTCACTTAATCAGTCATGCAGAGGCAGGGTGAGAACCTATGTTTCTTGACATAGAAAGTATTTCCCCCTATTGCTTGACTGAGCTACCTGGAGAAAGCTTCTGGAATGTCTTCTTTACCAGTTCATCTGGTCCAAGGTGAGCAGGGAGCAGGAGGGTAAGAAAAACAGGACAGCCCTGGGTGTCTATGAGTGTTTGGAGGTCTCTATCAGGCTAGGCAGGTCAGACTCTGTGCTTATTATACTCAGCAGGACTTCAGTTTCCAACTTCATACTGTTCATTTGTTATTGCTTGATCCATGTAGAAAGCTGGGCTCTAAAAAAGTCTCAGAGGACATTTTGGAAGAGAAAAAGTCTCTTTCTGGTCGGGCCTTAGCCTTTAGCAGTCTGGCTAGGACCTGCAGGTGCCTGACATTTTCAACCTGGGATAGAGCTGAAAGGCAGGTTGCATTTGCATTGGGAGAAATTGGCTTCCGTTGTCAAGGCTTCCCAGAAAACTGGAAACTGAATCAACGTTTCATCTAAGTAGCAGAGAAAATGTCATTGGAATCCAAATCCTAAGATAATAATAATGAAGAAATCTCATGTGTTGGATTTGTTTTCAGACTTTTTCATTACAGCCTGGGGCATCAGCTGAGTAGATGTCCATGGCTAGAAGTACTAGCTCTTTGACCTCAAGTTTCACTGCAAAGAAGGGTACCACTGATAGCCATAAAGAAATTCCGTCTTCTCATAAAAGACCTCTCACGTCAGTACCCCCTTCATCTTACACTCAGTGTCCAGGATGCCCAATAACTATAACAATAGAACTAGGCGGTTTATAAATTTGATCAGTCAAAACATTTTCCCCATGAACTAGAAGAAATGCAGTGACGATCTATATTACAACTTGTATTTTATATTAGATTTAGAGGGTTTTTATTGGTTGTTATATCCCTGTGTGTATATGTTTGTACCACAATGTTCACTTCAAATTGATGCATTATGCATTCAATAAATATGTATTGAAGGCTTACTATATGCCAGGCACTCTTCTATTCCATTTTGTTGCTGTCTTTGTTTTATAGATAATCGTGACCCTAAAATTTCTTCCACACCATTAATTGACAGAGAAATTGAGAATATTAAACTCATTTTAAATAAATGTGGTAGAAGTAAAGTCTGCTGAAAGCTAATATTTCTATTTCTCAAGATATGTTCCTTCAGATGATAAGAACAGTATGTCCGGGGCACCTGGGTGGCTTAGTCAGTTAAGTGGCTGCCTTAGGCTCAGTCCTGATCCTATAGTACCTAGATGGAGCTCTGCGTCAGGCTCCCTGCTCAGCAAGGAGTCTGCTTCTCCTTCTCCCTCAGCCTCTTACTATACTGGCTCACTCTCTGTCTCTCAAATAAATAAATACAATCTTTAAAAAATATAAATAAAGTTATTTTTTTTTAAAAAAAAGAACATTATGTCCAAAGCCTGATCCTTCATAAAGAGGGATTTCTTAAAAAATCTAACTGTTCAAGGGAGCAACTACTAGATTTCTAATGATTAGTCAAAAGGTATTCAGGTCATGATACTGTAATTTCTTCAAAGAAAATCACTTCTCCAAATATCTGAAGCTTCTATGAATTCATTTAGTTTTAAGGGGACTTGACCAACAAAATGAAGTGATAAATAGTTCTTTTTAATGCAACTATAACTTATACACCAAAATATGTATCCACTACTAAAATAACCCCAAAACCACAACATTTTTATGCTCAATTAAATTTAAGTTTTGTTTTTTTTTAAAGAAAACTACCAAACATTCTTGACCTTAAAAGAACACTATGGGATAAAAGATACATAGAGGATACTGGTTTATGTGCTTTCAAAAGTATATTAATAGGGACGTCTGGGTGGCTCAGCAGTTGAGCACCTGCCTTTGGCGCAGTGTGTGATCTCCGTCCCGGGATCGAGTCCCACGTTGGGCTCCCTGCATGGAGTCTGCTTCTCCCTCTGCCTACGTTTCTGCCTCTCTCTCTGTGTCACTCATGAATAAATAACTAAAATCTTTAAAAAAAATAAAAGTATATTAATAGTTATTAAAATTTTTGAGCACTTATTATGTGCCAGGCACTGTCTGGAATTCCTTGCATCCACTACTTCGTTTGTTTAATCCTCACAAATCACAATGAAATAGATTCTATTCTTACTCCTTTTTAGCAGATGAGGAAAAGAAGAGTAGAGAAGATAAGTAACTTGCCCAGGGTCATGGAGCTTATCAAATGATAAAGCCAGGCAGTCTGTCTCCTGAGCCTGCCCTCCTTAGAAGCCACAAAATAGAGCAGAGGAACATGGACCTTGAAGATAGAGACTACCTGGGGATAAAATCTAGACTCTACCACTAACAGACTGTGTCACCTTGGGCCACACTATGTATTCAGGATTGCTATGTTGCAGACTGCTTGGCTGGTAGACAACACTATATTGATTAGGAATTATGCCAACTGAGTCACTGTGTGTTGCTGCATATCAGATACCTATAATAACTCATCAATAAGGCCAGGGATGTTCTGGTAAATGTTTAATTCAGGCCCTGCAAAGGAAAAGATTTTCCTGATTGATAATGTTTGCTGATTTCCGTGGTGTAAATACTACTCCCATGGCTGATTTCAGTGTGCTGTAACTAAATACTGATTTGGAAAGATATGCACATAATCAGCTTTTCCAAGCTGACCTAGCTGGCTCCAGCACACCACCAAGGAGACTCATTCTCATATTCAGCAAGTGAGTATCTTGAGTGGATAGTTCAGGTCTTGAGGGCTAGATAGAACATCTGGACATCAGTCAAGTTACTCTGTGATTGTGATCCAATTTACTTATAAACCCACTAGGATATTCATCACAATGTTGCTCAAAATAGCAACAAAACAAAACAAAACTCTTAGACACAATTTAGTCACACAAAGTATGGGATTAGGAGGTACTACATACAATGCAATGTAGAAGTGCTTAAAATATTCATGAGAGTGTTGTCAAATTTAGATCAATGCATACAGTTATATTTCTGATGCAATTGAGGGAAATACTATTATGGATACATTCAACAGCTGGAATGTTGTATTGGATGGCCACCTGAAATAGGAATAGAAAGGTACAACAAGGGATGCCTACATGGCTCAGTGGTTGAGCCTCTCTGCCTTTGGCTTAGTCATGATCTTGGGGTCCAGGCATCAAGTCCCAAATTGGGCTCCCTACAGGGAGGCTGCTTCTCCCTCTGCCTGTGTTTCTGCCTCTGTGTGTCTCTCGTGAATAAATAAATAAAATATTTAAAAAGGTTGGGGGGGTGGGGATGCCTGGGTAGCTCAGCAGTTAAGCATCTGCCCTTGGCTCAGGGCATGAGCTCGGGGTCCTAGGATCGAGTCCCACATTGAGCTTTCTGCATGGAGCCTGCTTCTCCCTCTGCCTACATCTCTGCCTCTCTTTCTCTCTCTGTGTCTCTCATGGATACATACATAAAATCTTTAAAAAATAAAATAAAATAAATAAAAATAAATTTAAAAATAGGTACAATTTTAGGTAGGAGGTAGGAGGAGTAGCATAATGCCAAACTGATGCCAAAGAAAGACTTAGAGTTTACTGTAAAATATGAAAACTTGGTCTGTTGGCAATATAAAAGAATGTTGTAATGGCAATTGATATTGTTAAGTACTTTCAAAGTGATGAAGGCTGACCAATTCCCTTCATCATTAATGCAAAGCTCTTAGCACAGTGCCTGGTACATAGTAACTGTTTGACATACATTGGCTGTGATTATTATTGTAATAAACAACAGCATCCCATATGATCTAATGGTCATTAGATATATTTTATAGAAGATATATTAACATGAAAAGAAATTCACAATGCATTTTAAGATAAAAAATAAATTTTATTCTATTCTTATAAAATATGCATGCCCAGTTTTGGTAAAAGAAAAATATTCAAACTATCTAATGTGGTTTTTTATGGATGGCATGATATTGGGTAATTTAAATTTCTTTGTTGTGTTTATGAAGCTATCCAAGTTTTTCTACAATGAATATGTATCATTTTTATTATTCAAAACAATTTTTTAAATTAAATACAAACACCTATATAAATATTTCCTTATTTTCCTGGAAGGAGATTCATGACCTGTTTATATGGTTCAACACCAGACAGCTAGCAAGCCTTGTCTTTGTTAATTTTGTTGAAAAAGAGAGCCTGAATTATATTTTAAGTGTTGTACTACCCCATGAACCTGGATGACTAAAATCCACAGCAGGCCCAGAGAATGGGAAATGAAGCTAGAAAAAAAAATAAAGAACACATCAAGAGTAACCTCATATCTTTTTTCCTTTCTTTAAACTTTAAACTATATCTTTATATTTAAAGTAGATTTCTTTAGACCACACATAATTGCTCATTTATCCAGTATGTCAATCTCTGTCTTTCATTTGGAATGTTAAGAGCATTTTCATTTAATAAAATTATTAGTATGTTTAGGTATAAATATATTATCTTGCTATTTCATTTCTGTTTGTCCTATTTGTTCTTTGTACCTTTTTACTTTTTCTACCTTCTTTTGCACTGAATAGTTTAATAATCTATTTTGTGTCCGCTATTGGCTGATTAGCTATACCTCTTTTTCTATTTTTTATTTTAGTGGTTGCTCTAGGATTTACAATACACATTTTAACTTACCAATGTAATTTATTCTTCATTAAAGCTGGAAGCAAACACCTCATCACTTTTGTAGCATAGGTAGTATATAAGTCAACTAAAATTAAGGAGTAAGACATGTAAGACAGTAAGACATGTAACAGTAAGACAATTAAAATACAATCATGAATCTGATATAGATTGTAGGAGTACCTATATTGTCTGTGAGTAGATTTTATGCACAGTTTGAGTTTTCCTCCTTTGCCTCTTTCTACAGGGTTCTAAAGATGCAGCACAATGTAATAGAAAGAGCATGTGCTTTGGAATTAGGATATCTAAAGTTAGATACTCTGTGTTACCACTTTGTTTTGTGACTTTAGATTACTTAAAATCCTGAGCCTCATTTATAAAAAGGACATAATAATATTTATTCTTCAGGGGCTTTATGAAATTAAAATGGTATTATGTATGTAAGCATTTTGGGAAGGGAGAACACATACTTAGTGAATGACAGTAGTTTTCAAATAGCAAGATAGGTACATCCTCATTTCGTAATTTTTAAATAACTTCTTTTAATCAAACTTATCTTGGAGTCATAATGAATTTTTATTTTTCTGCAGCTCAACCCTATCACCTCCCTGCCCCCTGCCAAAAAAAAAAAAAAAAAAGTCAGGCTTTAAATCTTGGCTCTCACACTTACTATATGAAGCTCGGTAAATGACAAACTTTCAAATTTTTGCTTCCTTCTCCATAAAATGGAGATTATTTTGTCATAACTTTTTCAAAAAAGCAAGTGTTAGATTGACTAGGACTCTCTTTTATAAATAATCCTACCACCAATAGTATGTTACTATCCAAATGTATAGTAATAATTGCTAATAATGCTTTTAATAAAGATGATAGTGATAATAAATACTGGAGTTTTTTTTACCACGAATTTATCCAAAACATATGACATGGGTTCTTTTCGCAGTGAACTTGCAGTCTAGCTGGAGGGAGATGGATGACAATTCATGAGATCATGTTAAGCATAATGGGTAGTGTGTCATCACCAAATGAGTAGTGGAAACACCAATGCTAAAACATTTCAGGGAAAGGAGAGTTCATGGACCCAAAAGATAAGAAAAGACTTGCATCTTAGGGAAGAGGAACATGAGTAATCATAAAAATGGGGAGGAGTCATATGAGTGTGGGGGGGAGGGGAAGGCCAGATGGAGGACATGAGACACACCAAAGGGTCAGGATGAGAAACACAAAGGCTGATGTGCTTACACCCAAAACAGAATATCCACTGTGAAATGGTTTTGTGGTGGTAACTAGAGCCAGACAGGGATACCAAGGCCTTGAATTTATCTGTGAGGAATCTAAACATTTTTCTGTAAGCCAAATGCATTAGGAAGGGAGTAGGCTGGAGTGGTATTGGGACTATATATGGAAAGAGGTCTTAAATTTAGTCAGACCCTATATTTGCTATTCTGTCAAACTAACATCTAGCGGTCTACAAACATACTTTTCTAAATGTAGAAATTTGTCAAGAATATTGCAAAACAATTTTATATAACCCTATTTATCTGGAATAGTCAACTAGTTTCAAAACTAAGTGTGCATATTTTATATAAAATAAGACAAGAGAATGTTTATGCAGAAAACAATATTTGTTCCACTTCATGGAAACCTTATGTAAGGGCCACACACTCTTTCGAGTTAGAATATGGAAGCTGAGGAAACTTTACAGGCTGCTCTCTGTAAATGATCCACTTTGGAAGCAGATTACTTTAGGACAGGATTTGAACTTGATTTAAAAGACAATGTGCAGACTTTCTTTTCGACTTTTTCCTTTCCACAGCTTTTTTGTCCATTCTTTATTGACTAGTTTTTTCTTCATAAGGGAAAATGTGGGTAGCAAAGTTTTGCAGGTGAAGTAAAAGTTATTTTTAGCCTTTTTTTTATATATAAGCTACTGTGGGAAATTGCATTTCATTTACCATATGTCATAATGGCTCTAGATAGAATGAAAAACGGTTAGACCTGAGCAATTGGGAGATCCAGGCCAGTAATACACATTTTGTCGATTCAAAAAACTCTAGGATAGTACTCACTAGAATAACTATTTTACTTAGGCTATAACTAGTTCAGTTAACTTGGCAGGCTTGGATTCAGTTGAAATCCAATTCGGTTTTAAAAACACTCAGGCTGGCTGATGGAATTAACGAATTATTTGACTAAATTGACTCACAGTGTGAAATGACTAGTCAGTTTAATCAAAAATGTTCCTACTAGTTGTGCATGTTGATGTAAAAGTAGACATTTCAACATTCTCTCCCGGCTATTCTTTATTCAACAAAATGACAAATGTACAGAGTTTTATTAAGTATAACATGAATAGCAGATTATGCAAAATGGTCCAGAAAGCCAGCAGTTTTTGCCCTGGGATTAGCAGTCAGCAATCTCACAGAGTTTGGATCCTCTATGTGCTGGATTCCTGCTTAAACTCACATCCCATTCTCAGCTTTCCTTACTATCCCTATGATACTTCTGTTCATTCTCTGGACAAATAAAATGTTTTGAGGATCTGTTCTGTTCTTTATACACTGTTATACTTTGCTCTTTATGCATACAAAAATTACATTTTCTATTTGAGTGGAAAAAACAGATCAAATCATCTATAACATGTTCTAACAATGGACCAAAACATTTTCTGCCTGGGATGTGTAGTTGCCAAATTGCGTGTCACAGGAAGAAAGACAAGTAGGGAAGAAAGAAGGGAGAGATGGAGGGAGAATGGAAGGAAGGAAGGAAAAAGAAAATTCATTGCATATTAGAGAAAAAATATTAAATGGAGTCAACATATAAAATGTGTAAGTAATTGAACCAAATTAAAGTATGGAATCAACTACCTTCTAACTCTAAGAACCTCTCGGTCTTTAAAACAAAATCATTCCTTAGCACAATTCATCCTTTTTGCCAATATTTTATTAAGATGCAGTGGTGCTTCTTTTTAAAAAAAAGGACAGATTTTAAAGATACAGCATATATTCAACAGCATGCAGGACTCTGGAAATTGGAGTTCTGAGTGCTGAGCCTGAATGTTACTGTCTTTTGGGAAATGGGTTCAGTAGATAAGTCCTCCTTATTGTGGAGAAAGAAAAGTTGAACAGTTTGAACACTTCTTAGCAGTGAAACCTCACTCTGAAGAGCCTTTGAGGTGAGTGAAATGAATCAGAAACATATGGATTACATTTTGCTTCAAGTGCCTCAGGGCTCAGAGTGTTTGGCTAAGTACATTTTAGGTTTTTCCCATTACAGAATTGAAAAAAATACTATTGCCTGAAGCACTTTCCCAAGCCCAACTTGTACTAGGATTCAGCTGAAGGAACGTCCTGCCCCTCTTCCATTAGAAATGCAAATGAGCCCAAAGCTTGAGTTTTTTCAGAATGCTCTCAGGGAATGCAAGCCTGATCTATAGGAGGCATCTGCATAGATGGCATTATTTATGAGGGAAAAAAGGGAAGGGCGGGGAGAAAGAGAAGGAAAAGGAAAGGAAAAGAAAAGGGAAAAGAAAAAAAAAAAAAGACCTCAGATCCTCCCAAAGAGGGGTGAGTAGTACTTTTGCTAAAATGGATATAAACATATATATTACCTTCCTACTGCAAGGGCAGTAATCTTTTGGTAGTAGATTTCACTTGATTCACCTAGGATTCAAATAATAAAGGTTAAAATGATGCCAGATATTTATTTTATATGGATAATCTTATTTCAACAAATTTTATGATCCCATCTCTAAATTCTGTTTTAATTTTCTGGGATAGAGTATGGATATTTAGTGTCCAACAGAGAACATGTGCACCAGGAAATGTGTTTCAAGACTGGAGTAGTATTCTTTCTGTAATTGAAAGAACAAAAAACCTGAAAACAGCCCAAATGTTCCTTAAACAGCAATATGGAAAAATAAACTACTCTATTGCCACACAATGGAAATTCTCTACAGCTGTACAATAGACTATGGACAAAAGCTTTGAACACATAAACATGGCAACATCTTAGAAGCACATGGAGGGGACACTCCCACTGGAGCAGCCACTCCTCTTGACGCTGAAGACCAGATGTGGCTGCCATTGCTGCCACCTCCCATTGTCAACACAGATGTTTGCTGTCCCTGGGGGTGATGGTATCTGACTGGCACACCTGGCCACTGCTTCCAAGACAGCCTGGTATAGCAAGTATCTGTTACTTTCTAATTCTTTAGTGGTACGTAGATTAAGGTCTAAATCATCAGGTAGGAAATTTCTAAAATAGAGGAAGAGAGATTGGATAGGCAGCTGAAAAAAATAGGAAACATTATTATAAACCTCACGAAAAAAATATTAGATACAAGAAGCAGGAGTGAATCAAGAAACCAAATTCATAACTCTTTATTAAGTCTAAATAAGCTGTACTTAGTAAAATTTAAAAACGCTAACAATAATCTAGAGTTTAACTCCCAGATAGTATCTAATGGGAGATGAAGACATAGGGAATTAAACATATGCTAAGCTTTTTGTTCACTGATTTGGAGAATAATATGGATAATAATTAACTCTAGGCATTCACAGAAAAATATGTTTAAATAATTACACTAAAAATATAAGGACGGGGGAGAGGGATGAATAGGTGGAACACAGAGGATTTTTAGTGCAGTGAAAATAGTATAATACTAAAATGATGGATACATGTCATTATACATGTGTTGAAACCTATAGCATGTACAGCACCAAGTGTAAACTGTCATGTGTCATGGACTTTGAGTGATAATGATGTGTCAGTGTAGGTTCATCAGTTATAACAAATGTATCACTCTAGCAGGGGATATTGATAGTGAGGGAGGCTATGTATGTGTAGGGGGGACAGGGGACATATGGGAAATCTCTGTATCTTCCTAAGTTTTCTGTGACCTTGCAACTGTTCTAAAATAAAAAGTCTTTTAAAAATTGTAAGGGTAAAGTCTTGGGCAGTAATAATTGGAGTGGACTGCAAGAAGGATTTCAGAGGTACTGGTAATGTTATTTATGGGATTATATCAGTGTGAAAATATAGCATGCTGTACATTTGTGACATATGCACTTTTCATATCTATATTATACTTCAATAAAAAGCTTTTCAGATTTTATGGGTTCATCCTAAAAAAAACTTTTTTGGAAAGTATAGAAAGACATAGAGTAAATAGTAGGTCTCCCTCATACTTCACACCCACAATCTCCTGATTCCTACCTAGAAGCAATACTGTAATAATTTCTTCTAAATCCTTCCAGAGATATTTTAGGATTATATACTGATGTTTATGTGTGTTTACATTTATGAAAAAATGTATAGACATATATATTTACATATATATGCACACATATATGTTCATGTATATTCCCCCTTTATTACATAATCAGTATGCCAGTACACTATCCATATTGTTCTGCATCTTGCTGATTATGTTGTCTCTTCCTTTTCAAGGGCTACACAGAAATCAGGGGTTCTATTGTATAATTACTACACCACAGTTTATTTAGTCTATGGCTACTCAAAGTAGTGCAGCAAAAAATATCTGTTTAAGGATTTCATTGCATAATACATGTATGAATGTATTTTATATAAATTATACATGAAGGTATGAATATATATACATGAACATATGGAATTTCTAGGACAAATGGCATATGCCTTTCTAATTTTGATAGATATCACTGAATTGCTCTCTGAAAAGACTGTACCCTTTATGTTCCACCAATAGTGAATGAAAGTACTATTCCTCCTTGTCTTTACCAGCACAATATGTTAACAAACTTTTTTAATATGGATAGTCTGATAGGTGAAAAGTGCCACTTGTTCATTTTAATTTGCATTTCTCTAGTCAGCTGATTTATTTATTAGGATTCCTTTCATATGTTTAATATCCATTTGTATTCATTTTTCTGTATGTTCTTGTTTTGCTCATTTTTATAGTGAGTTGACATTTCTTTATTATTTCTATTGTGGCAAAATATACATAATATAACATTTACCATTTTAACTATTTTTAAGTGTACAATTCAGTGATATTGTAATTTCACATTGTTATGGAACCAGTGGCACTACCCAGCTTCAGAACTCTATCCTCATCTTAAATTAAAACTGTACCTGCTTTAGTTATTCCTTATTAGTTTTATGAGCTCTTAATGTAATTTTTTAAAAAGATTTTATTTATTCATGGGAGACAGAGAGAGGCGGAGACATAAGCAGAGAGAGAAGCAGGCTCCTCGCAGGGAGCCCAATGTGGGACTCGATCCCAGGACCCTGGGATTACACTCTGAGCCGAAGGTAGATGCTCAACCACTGAGCCACATAGGTGTCCCTGAGCTCTTAATGTATTAATGTAATTCATGATTTTGTTACTTAAATCCTGACAGTAATCCTGTGAAATAGGCAATCCTTTTATGATTCACTCTAGTTGGACTTTACCCTCAGCACTCAACTAAAACTGCTCTTGCCGTGGTTATCAATGACCTACATATTGCTAAATCCAATCATCCATTGCAGTTTTCATCTTATTTGCCATATCAGCAGAATTTGATAAAATTTATCATTTCTTTTTTGGATCCTTTCTTATAGTGCAACTTTTTCCCTCTCAGTCTCCTTTGTCAACTCTTCTTCAAGTTTCCTAAACTTTGGAGAGATCCAAGTCTCCGTACTTGCATTACTTTTCTTCTTTTTCTATACTCACTCCTTTGATGATTTCTTCCAGCCTTACAGCTTTAAATAGTATCTATATGCTAAGGACTACCAAATTCATAACTCTAGCCCAGATCCCTCCCCTGAACTCCACACTTGTGTAACACTTGTGTTTTTAACTGCCTCTTCAATGTTTTCACATAAATATGTAATAAATATATCAAGACTAACAATTTCAAAATTTATTTCCTGGATTACATCTTCTAGTAATAGTAAAACAATTTGGTTGTACTGTCCCTCTTATGAATGGCAACTATAAAATATGGGAAAATATTTTAAAACACACTTGAAAACAAATGAAGAAAGAAACTGTAGAGAGATTGATCCTTAGAGATAGGAATTATACATGGCAATGTGTGCATTCTTGTGGCCATTTGCCTGAAGGCACTCACTGAATAACATGAGGCAGAGCTAGAGAAAATCATAGATTTATGGAATTGAGGTGTCAGAAGGCAGGCACATGAGCTGGCAGAGTTACCTGAAAATAAAAGAAGGGGAGAAATACCAGAGATGAGGGAGCTACAGAGGGGTCAGACCCCAAAATTATGAATATGACTCTTTAAACTATTGAGTAATCATTGAATTGTGTATGTTCTGGAGATATCCCAGAAGTCATTCAGAAATGGCATATGGAAAGTTCAAAGAACTGAGAGGGAATCTCAGCTGCTTCCCACTGCAAGAAAGACAGAGTTTTGAGTTTTGTCAATATTCCTCATGGTTAGATAATGGACTCAAGAGTCTCTACAACATATTTCATAATGTCTAGCATTTAGTAAAAAATTACTAGATAGATGAAGAAACAGAAAAGAGATCTAACTCAAGAAAAAAAACTATCAATAGAAATGACCCAAAGATTTTTCAGATGTTAGAATCGGCAGATAATAACCTTAAAGCTGCTTTGTATACAGTGTAAGGAATTAAAGGAATAATGAATAATGATGAAAAATCTGGCAAAGTAATGAAAACTATTAAAAAGAATACAATAAGTGAAATAAAAATTTTATGAGTTTAGAAGCATATTGTAGATGGCAGAAAAAGAGCCAGTGAACCTGATGATGGATCAATAGAAATTAACCAACTTTAAAAATGGAGGAAAAATATGTATTATGCTCATCAACCTATGAGAATATTTTAAGCAGTTTACTATACTTACAAACTGAGTTCCCAAAGTGAAATAGAGAATAGTGCAGAAAAAACAATTTTTGGAAGAAACAATGGCAGAAAATTTCCAAAATTTGGTGAAAAATACTAAATTTTCAGATCCAATAAGCTTAGTAAACCTCATGATAAACACTATACCCAAACACATTATAGGAAAACTGCTGAAAGCCAAAGAAAAATATTGAAGTCAGGAATAATTAAACAATACATTACAAATGACAAACTGATTTTAAATAAAAAATAAGACAAAGAAGATGATGGGATAATATTTTTAAGAAAAGGGCTATCAATTCAAATTTTTATATTCAGCAAAGCTACTCTTTGCAATGAACACAACAGAAATACATTTTTAGAGTAATGAAAACTGAATTTGTTGTCAGCAGCTTTGCCACTATAGGAAACGTTAACGGAAATTCTTCTAAATGGAGAGAAATGACACCTGATGTATAATGGGTAGAAAGGAAGAACATCATAAATGATAGACATGAGAGTAAATATATAAATATAAATATGGAGTAATTACATACCTATATATATGGTGTTTTTATTTTTAAGAGATATATGACAATTTAAAAGAAACAGCTATTTAAAACAAAAATTATGATACTATATAACGAAATTCACAATAAATATAGATGTTTTATATATTATAGCAATAATGCAAAGGATGGGGGATAAATGAAACTACACTATTGCAAAATTTATATATTTCATGTGAGGTAGTACATTATAAACTCTAACACTTTCCTAAATTAAAGATACATATTATGTTTCCTGAAGGAACTATTAAAAATAATGCAAAAAGGTATAGTTGAAATTTTAATAGAAGAATTAAAATGGAATACTAATACAATTCTATTAATCTAAACAAAGACAGAAAAAGAGAAGAAACAAAATTAGATAGAACAAATGAAAAATACGTGACAAAATGGTAGACCTAAATCTAACTATATTGATAATTATATTACAGGTAAATTGGTAAAACACTACGATTAAGAACCAACACTACGATTGTTGCATTGTTTTTTTTTTAAAGCAGGACCTAGTTGTATGATGTCTACAAATGATACACTTTAGGTACGAAGATACATATGATTTGAGAGTGAAAAGAAAGAAAAAGACATAACTTGCAACAAAATAGACTTCAAGATAAGGGGCATTATTAATGATAAAGAGGAACATTTTACAATAATAAAATGATTAGCTTATTAAGATGACATAACAATTATGAATATACTGTAGTGACAAATATACACTTTGGTGCTTCAAAACATATGAAGCAAAAAGTGACAAAAGTAAAAGGACAAATAGATTAATGCTCAATCACAATCATAATTAGAGATTCTCTCAGCAATTGAGAGAACAAGGGAAAAAACCCAGTTATTAGTATATAAAAGATCTTTACAACAGAATTAAACACATTGACATCATTGATATTTATATAGTAACTACATTCAACAACTATAGAATACATTATTTTTTCAAATGTACACTCAACATTCATCAAAAAAGACACAAAAAAAAGAAAAAAAAAAGACAATATGCTAAGACATAAATAATATTTCAAAAGATTTCCAAAGTATGTCATGTGATCACAGAGGAATTAAATTAGAAATCAACAATAAGATATTGAGAAAAGCCCCCAAATATTTGCAAATTAAACAATATAGTTTTAAATATTGCATGAGTCAAAGAAGAAAATAAAAATGAAAGTTAGAAAATATTTTGAAGTTAATGTTCATAAAAATACAACATGCAAAATTTGTGAGATGCAGTTAAAACAGTGATTGGAGGGTAATCTAGAGCTTTAAATGTTTATATATTTTTAAAGTGTTTAAAATCAGTGATCTGAGTTTACACTTTAATAAGCTACAAAAATAAAAGCAAATTAAACCCAATAGAGTAGAATGAAGGAAATAATGAAGAGCAGAGATTAATGAGCAGAGATTAATGAATTGATAAACAGAGAAAAGATTTGAAGTCAATTGTGTTTCTGTATAGTAGCAACAAATTAGCATTATTCATTTAGAATATCTTCAAAAATAACATATTCAAGAATATTTTTGTTTATGTAAGACTAATATCCTGAAGACTACAGAACACAGCAGAGAGAAATTATTGAAGATCAAAATTAGTGGTGAGATAGTTATGCCACGTTTATCGATCAGAAGACTCAATATTGTAAAAATGTCCATTCTCCCCTCTCCGTATTGATCTACATAGATATAAGAATTCCAGGCATAATTCCACCAGGTTAAGCTAATCTTAAAATTTATATGACAATGAAAAGAACAGAGATTAGTCAAAGTAAAGGAAGACCTGACCTCAAGACATTTTATAAAGCTACAGTAATCGAGACAATGTGATGTTTAAGTATAGATTAGCAAATAGGTCTATTAAAAAAAGAGAGAATCCTAAACATTTTCTCATATCAAACACAAAGATCCATTTGAGAAAGATTATTAGCCAAAATAGAAAAGCTAAAAACTATGAAGACTTAGAATAAATTATGGGAGAATATGTTTGTTACTTAGGATTAGTCAAAGATTCCTTAGAAAAGGTGAGAAAGGAAGTTTACCATAAAACAAACAGAAAGATAAATTAGACCTCATCAGAATTTAAAACATTTGATAATCATGAAGTAATATTAAGAAAATTAGTAAATAAGCCAGAGATTGAGAAAATACTTGCAAAAATATATATGATAAAAAGAACTCTATAATCAAAAGACAAACTAATTCAAGTATGTAAAAGACTTGATTAGACAATACACTAAAGACAATATAGGAATGGTAAAACACACAAAAAAGTGATTAACACCATTAATCATTAAGGAAACGCAAATCCACATGACTTAAGCATTTCAGACCATTAACATGGCAAAGGTTAAAAAGATTGTCACTCTTCTTGTTGAGAATATAAATTGATATGCCACTTTTAAAAAATCTGATAATTTCTTATAAAAGTAAACATATGTGACCTTGACCTGGCAATTCCTCTCCTAATACTTACCTAAGAACCAAAAGTCTCCTAGAGACTTGTGGAAGAATGTTTACAGCATCTTCATTTATTATAGCTCCAAACTAGAAACAGCCCCATTTTTCGTAGGCCGAATAATGATATACCAAGTGTGATATGTTTACACAGTGAAACACTACAGAGCAATAAAATGTGGTATATTCATATCATGGAATACTATTTAGCAATAAAATGGAACAAATTAATGATTGATGTAACAGCATGGATGATTCTCAAAAGCATTATGCTGAATGAAAGAAGCCTTGCACAAAAGAGTACATAGTGTATGAATCTCACAGATATCATGCTGAGCAAATGAAGCCAGACAAAAAAAGAGAGACACAAATGATTCCATTCATGCAGGCAAAATAAATCTATTCTGGAAAAAAAAATGCAGAGAAATGGTTGCCTGTGGTAACTGAGAAGGGACAGGGGGACTCTTGGGTGATGGAAATGTTTCATGTCTTGACAGGAATGTAGTTTAACAGGTGTATTCTTTTGTCACATCTCATCAAGTTGTAGAGTTTAGATTTATGCATTTGAGTGTATGTAAATTTTAGATTAAGAAAAAACTGTAAACTAATAATTGAACTCAAATTAGTAGATTTCCTTTTTCACTGCCTTTTGTGTATTTCAGGCTTCAGCAAATGAGGAAATATGTAAAGGATGAATAAAGTCAGGTTTCTCACTGTTTGGGAAGGGAGTTACAATAAAAGGAGGGAAAGGCAAGAACGTACCCAGTGCTTCTGGATGGAATTGGAGATACCAGTATGAACTCATGGATATTAAGGTAGGTAGGCAGACGAATAGATGGAGAGATGAAGAGAGAAGGAGGAAGATTTTATATATGCCATATGAAACATATGGTATATAGACACATTGGTACTTATGTGTGTATACACACATGTATATACAGTTAATGTTTGTATATCATACACACACATATCTATATGCCATAGCTATGTGATCCATATTATCAGGCATTGTTTGCTGCAGGGCTCAGAAGCAATGACATGCCCATAGGAATAAATAGGAATAAAGGTACCTAGGGTCCAGATCGTGGTTTATGCCTGGACTATATCCATATGGCTTATCCCCTTAAACCCTTCAAGTATTTTCTTAAATGTCATCTCAGTGATGCCTAGGCTAATCTATTTGATTTAAAATTGCAACCCTTCACCCAATCTGTACCCATCAGCCATTTTTGCTCTTTGTCCCCAGTGCTTATATCACTTTCTATCATGCTATATAGTTAATTATTTATATATTTTCTCTCTCCCTGCTAGGGAGTGAGTTTTTGGAGGGCAGAGATTTTTGATTCATTGATGATTTGTCAGTCCTTAGAACAGGGTCTGGTGCATAATAGGTACTCAGTATAAGTATTTGTTGAATAAATGAGTGACTGACATTGTTATAGATAAGGAAACTGAGGTTTGAATTCATGGCAAGTAAGTGACACAGGTGGGGTGTATACCCATCTCCTGAACTCCAAAATTCATTTCACAAAATGCCTTTATAATGTGAAAGATTGTGATGTGGGACCAAACCTGACTCCAGAACCTAAGCACTACACCCTCTATGACAGTGAAGATAAATTTTGCTGGCTTCCTAGATGGGCCCAGGCTAAGTCAAGGCCAGTGCAGTGATTATACTCAAGGTCTCTTTGTCTGGAATGCCCATCAGACCAGGCCTTTGAAGTAGGTATGGTGGTGCCTACCAAGTGAGCCCACCCTGGGGACAATGCTTTTCTCAGCTCCAGAATTTCCTGGGGCCTCAGGTCACATGTATCCTGTCTCTTTATTCTCACTCTCACCCAATAGCCTTGTAAGAGTATGCATGTAAATTCCTAAGAATTTGTCTATCTAGGGGGGAAAGGAATTGAAAATAAGAAAGATGTCACATTTAGAGAGTTATCTGTCAAGAGAAACAAAAATTAACATCAGAAGAAGCAGCTATTAGAGGCTAAAGGGTAACTGTTCAAGAGAAAGAAAAGACTGGGTTTCTCCTTAGTAGAACCACAAAGCTAAAGTCAACAATAAGCAGCTAAACCAACAAAACAGGGAAAGCTATGTCTGGAAATTTTGGTTCAGAGTAATTGGAGGCTGGAAGAGGAAAAAGAGAATATGACCATTTAAGCATCATTCAAGTTTGTGGAATTGCGAATACAGATCTAAAGGTGCAGTTACCTTAGGTTTGGTTCCTCAGCCTGTTGGGTTCTGAAGGGGCTGCTAATTACATGATTTACCTCTTTGGTCATAGGGAAAAAACCATATTATTCTTGCCTGGTTGATCTTAATACCTAGAATCCTTGGTCGTGGTGATTGGCTGAGAAATGATCTTATGCCTACATAGGCAGGATTTTTTTTTTCCAGATTTCATGTAGAAACTGAGATAAGCCCTCACTTTCTCCTGGGTTTTCTAAGGTGGAATGGTAGAAACTTGACCTTGTTAGTGTCCCTGCTTCACTTCTCATGCCAATAGAAAAGTCCATGGACAGGAAAAAACAAATGAAGCCAAAACCCAGTACTAACAAGACAGAGGAAATAAGAGAAGCATGGTTAGCACTGTCTGAATTCCTGGTAGCCTTCATAACTAATCCTATTCCTGGACTTTCCAGTTGTTTGAGTTGTTTCTAGCTACTTCCAGCAAAGAGAGTCCTGGCCAACAAACACACCCCTCAAAAATCTCATTTGTCTTTTTGTCAAATGTTTCATGATACCATTCTAAGCAGTGTAAAGAGGGGAAAACTGCCATGAAGCCAGTACTCTGAAAGTTGAAAATATAAAGTATGCAGTAATGGCTATTTGGATTCTAACAGTCCCTCATTGTGCTTTAGTAAAAATCAGATGGGCTCACAGGGATCTAAGCAGCATTGATGAGGGGGACATTTTGATGAGACCCAGTTCAAGAGGGACTTATGTAACAATAGGATGGACTGTGAGGAAAGCACTCAGAAGATCATATAAGAGCTAGATTTGGGCCAGTCTCAACATCAAGGGAGATCCAATATAGGAGTGAGACAAATGGACGGAAGCATAAATAGTGGATGAATCTGTGAGTCAGAAGAGATAGGAGAATTGTGGTTCCAGGCAATTAATCAACGGGAGGGAGAGATAGTGTTAGCCAGAGGCTGGAAGTGTGAGAGGTGGTGCCAATATCCAATTGGCCAGAATTCAGCAGAGTGCCAAATAGGCTGTAGTTCTTTGGAGATTTGTTTTGCCTTTTCTGTGTGGACAAGACACTAGCCAAGTAGTCAAATTTCATTGTGAGAACTGAGAGCTTAGAATTCATAGAGGGCTCTGAGTCTTCACTGTAGGGGGTGAACCAATGATGAGTATGCACAATCATAGAAAGGGTCAAAGCATGAGCCAGAAACTGAAGTTGGGCATTCGTATCCAACGGCTTGTGAAAAATCTAGAACTGGAAATGAGAGACCAAGCAAAGTGGTCCAAAGCTAAAGAACCAAAGGAACAGAGCATGAGGCAAGAGAAGGGATGAGAACAAAGTGAATGCTTCTAAAAATTTTTCCCAAAGGAGATTGAGGTTCACCCAGCATGTTTTTATTAAAGGACTGCTAGGTGAGATGTGGGTAGGTCAGCCTGTTTTAAAAGTGTAAGGGCTGGTGGACATAAAAGGATAAGGAGATCGAAGGTCGATGTCAATGATGCAGAATGAGCAAACAGTGAGGCTCTGGGAAAGGCAGCATATCAGTAGGTATGCCGGATGCCTGGCTTCTTCCCTGGACAGTATTGGGGTGGAATAGTGACATTATTTACTGGATTCTGAGTCGGGGTCCCAACAATGGCAGAGTCCTGCTCTGCCATCCACCCCATTCGCTCCAATAGAAGAGCATAGTATAATCTGTACGAGCAGACTGCTTGAGTTCAAAGGCAAGGTTTACTATTAACTACCTCTGTGACCTTTAACAGGCTTTGTATTACCCTAGTCTTCGTTTTCCTCATCTGTATAAAGGAGAATGTTTTGGTACCACCACATAAGATTATTAAAATAGTAACATTAATAAATACACATGAAGCACTCAGCACTGTCCCTAGCAAGTATTAAGCACTCAATGTTAGCAATTAATACTGTCTCTCAAGAGAGAAATACAGGGGAACAGTAAGCATATAGGAAACAAAGGACCACTTTGCTGTTAGCTTTCAAGAGTGCCTAAGAAGCCCAATGCAGAGCTCTTTAAAAAAAAAAAAAAAAAAAAAGATTTTATTTATTTATTTATGAGAGACACACAGAGAGAGAGACAGAGACATGGGCAGAGGAGAAGCAGGCTCCATGCAGGAGCCCCATATGGGACTCGTTTCTGGATCCCAGGATCCCGACCTGAGCCGAAGGCAGCCCCCCAACTGTTGAGCCACCCAGGGGTCTCTCAGTGTAGAGGTCTTAAGAACAAATGACTTGGCTCAAAGTCAAGGGATTTTCACCGTTCTCTAAAGCTTCAATCCAAATCTTGGATCTTAAACAGTGTCTGGCCTGGCTCATTATTAAAAACTAAAGGAATGAGCATCATATTTGGGAATATGTGAGAAGAAAAAGGGCAAAACCTAAGTCTACTTTTTCACCAGTTGAAGTAAAGAGAGGACAGCAAAACGGGAAGTGAGCCTGGGGTTATAACACTGAGTGACAATGCTCCTAGTAAATGCAGTCCAGCAAATTCCCCAGGCAGCTACACAATCATATTAGCAGCCTATTTTCCTATTTAGGCAGAGGTAGTAGGAAATGGGAGTAGGGTGAATGCAGGCAGTAGAACCAGGTCTCTGTCAAGAGAATAGAAGTATGTACATCTACTTTCATAGATAGACATCTAGCCAATTGTAATAAAGCTACTTCCAGAATCCACAGTCTGGTGGGTCTGAGCTAATTTCAAAAAATCCTTTCATTTTTAGGATTTGCTCAAGAACGGCCTCATAAGAAGCAACTCATCATAGGCCAAATGGGCACTCTGGCAATTCACGGAAACTTTACCCTTGACCATACATGTCTAATTTCTAATGAAGAGTGTACAAACTGGGATTGATACTTTCTAGAATGATGAGTTCATATTTACAACATTCTCTCCCCCATCTTTTAAAAAAGCTTTTTTTTTTTTTTTTTTTTTTTTTTTTTTTACTACTAATTGGCTCAGTTAAAGCAATTGAAGAAGTGGGCTCTTTCAGTGAGTGTCCTGCAGTGCTCTCCAACTCCTTTATAGCTAAAGCACTACTGCAGGCTGCTTTCAAATTTATGGTTCCTGATTCTGAGGGCAGCCCCCAAAGCAAAAACCATACAGAGATAAGACACCTCCTTGGTGTGCACCCCAATTGGAAAGGATGAATACACACAGGAGGAAATCTGTAAGAGAATATTAAGAAATGTATACAATTAATATTTCTGTCATTATGAGACAAGGGCATCTACTAGAATGTGATGATTGCATCTGAGCAGGGTAGTTACCTTCAAATCCAAGTCTCTCTTCATTTTTGGTAGATTGGATTCTATAGAGAAGATTTGTGGCAAACCTCCTACAGTGAAATATTGTTGCTAAATCTAGAAGAGCAGAAATTTTATTTTCCCTCTCTTGCTTTTTTCTTACTCCAAAATAGTCTCTTTTGATTAAGTACAGACAGATTTCACAGAATCACATAGTCTTTCAGATCTGGAAGCAATTTCTTTGGTCATTGTATTTTTTTTTTTTTGATACATATATCCTTTCCAGGATCATCTTTCTTTTACTTAAAGTACATGCTTTAAATATTCCTTGAGGATAAATCTGTTGTTGGTAAACTCCAAGTTTGCTTATCTGAAAATGCTTTGTTTCATCTTCATTTTGAAAAGATATTTCCCCTCGGTAAATAGAGGCAGTTATTTTTCCTCATAATTTTGAAAGTAATATTTTCCTGCATTTTGATTTTCATGTTGCAATAAGGAACCTGATATGGATAGAATTGTTATTTCTTTGAAGGTAATCTTTTTTAAAAAACTACTTTTGGTGTTTTTATTTATCTTCCTTATCCTATGACTTTATTTAGAGATACATATTTCTTTTGTGTTTCATATTTGTTATGGTTCCTGAATGAGACTATGTGATTTTCATTATTTCTGGAAGTTTTTCATTATTTTTTCAAATGTTATTTTTTCTACTTTTTCTAGTCTTTTCTTCTGGAACTATTAAAAAGTGTTTCCTAGATTTTTTTTCTCTTTTGATCTTCCATGTTTCTTTAAATTATCCCAGCACATTTTCATCTTTTTCTGTAAACATTAATTGTTTCAGTATACAGCAAAGTATGTAAGTGATTTCTTTAGTGCTATTTTCGAGTTGAATAATTCTTCCTTTAACTCTATCTATTCTGCTCTCTGGTCCATCCACTGAGTTTTTAATTTTAAGAGTTATAGAACTTTTTTATTCCTAGGTGTCTATTTGTTTGTTTTTTCAAGATTTCCTGGTGTTTTTTGCAAAACACATTGTTCCTTGATCATATTTTCAATTCTTTTTATTTCTTTTACAAGTTTTAAACATACCAATTGTTTATTATTTTTTTCTGAGAGTTTTTCCCTAAATTCCATAGGAATGTAAATCTTTGTAGTTTGGGTTTGTTAGTGATTTTGTTTGTGGTTCTTACTCATTTTGGTTTGATTCTCAAAATTTTATACTCTTGCTATGTGAATTCTACAAAGTCCACTTTGAGAGTGGTGCTTTATAGGAAGAATTTACTTTTGTTTCTTGTTACATGATCAGAACTTGTTACATGATCATTGTAAATTAATATTTTTGGCTTGAGGCTTCCTAGATCACCTAAAGGTATAGGAATAAACCTGAAACCCATGTGAGCACAGACCTGTGTTCACAAATTCTCAAAAGAGACATTTTTTCCTCTCAAGAGCTACACCCAGATTAACAAGTTTATCATCTTGCCAGTAGGCTAGTGTTTACTACCTTTCCCTAAAATTAGACTGCTTTTAAAGCTCTTTATTCTGTATAGGAGTTTTAAATTTAATTCTATACCTTGCACAGTCCCAGGACTTATCTCTTGTCCTCATATGCAGCCATTAAACCCCACTGTGTTCCAAGGACAAGCAAAGGCCAATAGCCTAAGCTTCAGTCATTCTTGATTTCTTTTCCCTTTGAGGGTTTGACCCCTTAGGGTTTCCCTTACTTTGTTATAAACTTAGCCAAACCTATAAAAAGTCTTTATAAAACTTATATTTTATCCTATTTTTCTAGGTATTATTAAGCAGGTAGGGTCTTTCAAGATATTTAACTAAAAATTCCCTGATATGGATCATAAGTTTAATTAACCTAGGTCTGTTTGTTTGTATCTTTGTTTTAACAACACCGGAACTCTGACTTCAAATGATTTGCAGAACCTCAATATGTTAAGATAAACAACAAACTAGAATAGAATAGAATACTAGAGAATGGAGTCAGTGTTTCTCTGGCTATAGCTGGGCAAGCCCAGAATTCTGTTTATTTGGAGTTTTTCTTGTTCTTCATGACAGCACCCAAGATACCTGCTGGGACCTGTAGGACTATACAGGTCATACCTTGAGGAAAAGTTCAATGTTGACCAAAGCCCTGATTTTCAAAAGAAAAAAATCCCATATTCATATAGCTTGCCATAGGCCAACTTCTCTCCAGACTGAGTCCATCCACAGATGGAAATGAGGAAAGATGATAAATTCAGGATAGCATCTCTGCTATTGAGGCATTTGTTTTCCTATTTGGTTTTTTTTTTTTTTAATTTTTATTTATTTATGATAGTCACAGAGAGAGAGAGAGAGAGAGAGAGAGAGAGGCAGAGGGAGAAGCAGGCTCCATGCACCGGGAGCCCGACGTGGGACTTGATCCCAGGTCTCCAGGATCGTGCCCTGGGCCAAAGGCAGGCACTAAACCGCTGCGCCACTGAGGGATCCTTTGTTTTCCTATTTGTAAATACAAATAAGGCCTAAACATAACCTTAAGGCTGATGTATTTATATAGTTCTCTTGTTTAAGCACAGTAACCTTGATTTCTAAAATAGCTACACTCTTGGGAGCCTGGGTGGCTCAGTTGGTTAAGTGACCAATCCTTGATTTTGGCTTATGTCATGATCTCAGGGTTGTGAGATCAAGCCCTGTATCAGGCTCTGCACTGGACATGGAGCCTGCTTAAGATTCTTTCTCTCCCTCTACCTCTGTCCTTCCCTACCTTCTCCCTCTCTCTTAAAACAAACAAACAAACAAAAACAAAAAACCAAAACAAAATAACTAAATAAAATAAATAATAAAAAGTAAAATAACTGCACCCATGAAACATTCAATATAAACCAAATCCTGTTTTCCTACTTACTTTCATTGTAGTATCAGAGCTCTCTTCCTGTGAGAAAAACAGTATGGCCCCAGGATGCAAAATTACCTTAAAGAATGCAGAAAATCTAATATAAGTGCATGTTAATTTCTATAAATCCCTTATTATAAAATATTATCTCTTAATAAAATATTAAGCAAAAAAAGGAACATTGTAAATTAGATTATAAATGAAATATAGAAGAAAGAAGCCTCATTTCATTAATCAAGCACTCCAGTCTTTAAAATATTTTATTTATTATATCCACCAACCCCATCACACTCAAAGATGGCTGCACTGAGCATATCTTGTCTGATTGTTCACTGAGAGTTTCTGGTTCATGCTTTTCCAAGTGTGTTTGGACAGATGAAAATGTAGTAGAGTAAAAAGCTGATCGTAGACACTTAGTCTTGGATTTCTGCAACAAGAACCTTTATCATTGTGAAGCCTTCACCCTTTTTTTTCTGGCCACAGATACAAGCCAATACCTTGTAGTAGCTCATTTCAGAAGTCAGAGCCAGAAAGATTTGTGATTGAAAAGTTTGGAAAAGTGGGATTGGGTAAAATGGCCACATGGTTTAGAGGTTGGTTTGTTTCCTCAGCAGGATAACAAGAACAAAAACAAAAACATAAAAGTGAGGGGGATCCCTGGGTGGCTCAGGCACCTGGTTTGGCACTTGCCTTTGGCCCAGGGTGTGATCCTGGAGTCCAGGGATCGAGTCCCACATCAGGCTTCCTGCATGGAGACTGCTTCTCCTTTGTCTGTGTCTCTGCCTCTCTTTCTCTCCAGCCCCCCCCCCTGTCTCTCATGAATAAATAAATAAAATCTGAAAACAAAAACAAAAACAAAAACAAAAAACAAAGAAAAAACATAAAAGTGAGGCAGAAAAGAAGGAAGAAAGACCAAAGGAAAACACAAAGCGAGAAACAAAAAAGAGTGCCTTTCCTCAGATGAGCAGAGTCAGATTAAAGAAAGGGCATTTGCACCCTTCAGCTCCTCTCAAATCCCTCACTCAGTGGCCGGTATTCTCCACATTTTGTGGTATGGCTTGTTTTCTTGACTTTAAATTTCTTAAGAGCAGGGCATAAATAATAATTATTATATTTTTGTAACACTTCAAAGTTTATAATGAGATTGCCTCTTATATCATCTCACTTATTCAAATTAGGGAGGCATTTATTAAGATTATCTGCATTTTACAACTAAGAAAATTGAGTTTTAAAAAGTTAGGACATTTGCCAAGGGTCACATATCTAGTAAATAACAAAGCCAGGAGTTGCACAAAGTTCTTGACCAATTTCCTGTGTTCATCCTACCAAAGCAATACCTATGTTATATTTCTGTGTCAATCATCACATCTTCCATAGGATTTTAAGCATAGCAGATGTTTATTGGGTGAAGGAATAAATATTTTTGGAAGATAACAAACTTCACATTGAAGAGTCTTATAGGAATCATTTCAAGTGAGTCATGATAACACTGTCCTATCCAATTTGACTCTCCATTTATACTTCATCTAATGTGTTATATGTGGTTAATCTGTGTCACATTGATTTTCCAAATGTTTCCAGACCTTTCTCCCATATAGTTGGGGCCAATTATAGGAGTAGAGCCTTTATATAATAGCTTACATTTCATGGTCTCTTCTAGAGGCTGGAGTAGGCTTCTGCCATTGGGAGTGATGGTCAAACTGCTAGAACTAACTAACATTTGTAAGCCATCCATCAGAGGCCAGGACAGTGGTTAGCATTTTGATTCTATCATATAATTTAATCCACTTAAATATGATTTTGTGAGATAGGATTATAACCAACAAGACTTAGAGGCATTTCTCAGATTAAGTAACTTTCCTGAGATGATTGTGCTGGTAAGTGGGAGAGTAGGGATGCAAATTGAGGTTGATGTCATTCAGCAACATCTATACCAAACCCACTCTGTTCCAGTGAATTTTTAATTGAGCAGAGGAAGCAGATAGGCAAGATTGTAATCCTGTGTGATAAGGGCTATTTGAGAACCAAAAGCAATGTATCATAGCAGAGGGTTTTAAGGAATAGCAAAATGAGATTTGGGGGTCTGAAGGCTTCTGGGAGAAAATGACCTTGAACTGAGTCTCTAGGGATGTTTGGAATTTAATCATATGCAAAAAGGGAACTAAACACATTAAAGACGGGTGCTGTATTATGCATTAGATATAGGAAAGCAAAACATTGTAGGTCTTTGGACATGATGAATAGTCAATAGTAATTTCATAAAAGAATGAGCAAGTGAATAGATGGATGGTTGGTCTTCTCAGAGAACTGTCAAAAAGCCAAAACTGAGAGTGTGCAATGGAACTTTAGAAGTAATGAAAGTTTTGCATCAAGCTAAATAGTTTGAACTTTGTCCTGGAGGTAATAGGAAAACCACAGGAAAATTTTGAGCAGGGTAGTGATATGATATTTATGTTTGGGAAACACCACTCTTGCAACAGGTAGTGTATATTGTGAAAGTGAAGCGAGCCCAAACTCTTTGCAAAGAAAAGAGATAGGAAGCTCCCATGATAATACAAGATGTTGTAAGAGGTTAGACTAAAGCAGTAATGGTGGAAAGGGATGGAACAAGACTAACTTGAGGAGACTCTTAGGACAAAGAACCTATAGGACTTGGGAATGATTGGATTTGCAGATGACTTGGCAGTGCTATTTCCTTTTAATGATGATGATAATGACAGTAGAAAATTTGTGTAAGGGGAGTAGACAGTGTTAAATTTGGTGATGAACACCTTGAATTTGAGACCGCTATGAAAACATTGGAGGACACCTAGTTGACTATGCAAGCTTGGAGTTCATGAGAGAAATAGACTCAGAAAATGGACTTGGGAGTTACCAGCTTATAAGTGGAATTTTAATCATGAATTAGAATAAGATCACCAGGAGATAAGAAAGGGGAATCCAAGGATACAACCCCAAAGAACACTGAATATAAGAGGCAAAAAGAAGAAGAGCCCAAAATGAGCCTGTGAAGGATAACCCAAAAGAGGAAAAAAACCAGGAATATAGGAGGGGAAAGTTGATATGGACACCAAGACTAAGAGGGAATGGTCACTTTTCCCAAAGGTCAGAGAGAAGACACTTGAAATAAGGACAGAAAGTTGTTCCGTGGATTTCATAACAAGGAGACCCTGGAAGAAATGATATCTGGGTGGAGTCATGAACCACAGTGTGAGGGCTGTAAGACTGTGTGAGGAGTGAGACAACAGTACACATTCTTTCAAGAAGCATGTCTGTGGAGGGACGAACTGAGATAGGACAGTACCTGAAGAATGATCAGATAAATGTGTCGGGAATATTTTCTCCTAACCTGAGGATTACTAGTTAATATTTGTATAAGCATGTCTCTTAATGAACATTGTTTTGTTTTTGTTTTTTTAATGATTTTAGTTATTTAGAAAGAATGGCCATAAGGGGCAGAGGGAGAAGGACAAGCAAAATTTCCCACTGAGCAGGGAGCCTGACATAGGGCTCAATCCTAGGACCCTTCGTTCATGATCAGAGCCAAAGGCAGATGCTTAACTGACTGAGCCATCCAGCCACCCTAAGCAGTTTTTTAAAATTTTGATGGAGTTCAGTTCATCTTTCCTTTATGGTCAGGGCTTTCTGTGACTGCTCACTGAAATCACTACCAACCTCTTAGGTCATGAAGATATTCTCCTATGTTTACTTCTAGAAGCTTTCTAGTTTTAGCCCGATGTTTAAATCTATCATCCATCATAACTTAATTTTTGTATATAGTGTGAGTGAGGAGTTGAGGTTCATTTTTCATATGGATGGCTATCCAGTGGTTCTAGCACCATATTTGGAAATACTTTCCTCATTGGGTTTCTTTGGTCAAAGCAAAAATTATCAAAAATTATTTGACTGCCTAAATGTGGGTTTTTTTTTTCTAGCTTCTAAATTCTCTTCTGTTATTCTATTTGCTTACCCATTTGTCCATACTTTATTGTCTTGATGACTGCAGCCATTCTAACATGGTTCCAATTATTCAGTTTTTAAGTAACTAGTAGTTCAATTGACTCACCATAATTATAGAGACATTTGCCATTGTTTCATTCATTCATTTTTTCATTTATTCAATACATGTTTATTGAATGCCAGCCTTATGACAGATGCTGTGGTTGGTACTGGGAAATAGCAATGGATAAGTTAAATGTAATTCCTATCTTAAGGAGCTACCATAGTAAGGGACACACTCACACAAACAAGTAACTATTATACAATGTGCTAAAAGAGATCGCTCAGTCAATAAATATTTATTGAGCATATGCTATCAGCTTGGCAATGTGGAATCCTGAGCCCATGTCAAATTTCAGCTTTGCTAACACAAGTGTGAGCTTCTCTTCCTAACCTCAGGTCGCCCACATAATATGTTTTCTAAGCTACACACTCTCTGCTAATTAGTTAGATCCTTCTCTTTTGAACATTTTCCCACCACAAAAGCACAATAATATGAATAATAATACCTTGTATTAGCATACTGCTTTCAACTTTTCAAAGTGGTTTTACATCCATTATCTTGTTTTTTCTTTTCACATTTCTCCTGTGCATTAGGAAAAGCAAACATTATTATTTTTATTTGACAGAGACAAGTAGATCACAGAAGCGGTAAGTGATTTGCTCACTGTCACACAGCGAGGGCCCCAGCCTTCCCCTTTCCCGCCCCTCACCACAACTCCCTTCCATCTTCCTTGCCCATTATTCTCTCTCTTCGGCATCTTATCAGTATATACTGTACCTGGAAGGCTTCCAATTTCAGGTACCACTCCTGGGCTCCCAGTTAAGCTGCCACAATGGTACCTTATGTTGAAAGACTACAATAGATTGTCAGTGTTATCTTCAAGTGCTGACGGAGATTTATGAATGGGGATGGAGAAAAGAATCATGATCATTTTCACCATTACAACTGCCTGCAGAAGATTCATAAAATTTCTGACACTTTCTTCATCCTTTTTGCCAGGCATCAGCTGTCAGGGGAAGGTCGCCCCTTCCCATCCAGCTTTGGAATGAAGTGATAAATGTGTCAGAAAGCTCATGCCGGGTGCAATTCTCTGCCTTGTAAACAGTTTTCATTGATACATACATTAAAGTTTGCTTTCTTTTTTTAAGCCTCCATAAAAGTGCTTGGAAAAGGGAGCGCTGTCACTGATAAATGTCTCGCTTATTGTGGGACTTTTAAGGATGTGGGTTTGTTTAAAAAATATAAAGATGTGTAAGTGGCTGGATATCTGGAGTCTTGTTTGACAGCAGGCCAACCGGGGTGTCAAGGTTGGTGCTTTTACATGAGGAAATTTATACCAGAGTTCTGAATTTTCATGAGCTCATTCTCTTCTGCTAGCCCCTCTTTTCCACCTCCAATATCTTACAAAAAAAAAAAAAAAAACCTTATCAAGTCTCTAAAGACATGGAAATATTGAATGCATTTTTTAAAAGGATTTGTAGGTCAGTTTTTTTTTTTCAGTGTTTAATGCAGAAAAGGGCCCCATTTTGCATTCCCATAGGCAATGTAGACAGAGTGAGGAGTGTGTAATTGGGATCACGGCAGGAAGTGTGCTAGGGACTGAGAGAAAGTTTTGCAAAATTAGACTATCAAGAGGGTACAGTGGGGAAAAAGGAAGAATATCTCTTTGGGCAGAATACAGGATATAGCATGTGCCCATTTTTCAACAGAAGATGAAAGGGATGTGCTGTCCCTACCAAGTCAGAAAACAAATAAAGCTAGCAAAAACAGAACATGAAAATGATCCGTCTAGCTTCTAGGTCTTCAACTCCTATTATTCTTGTTATTATTAAATCATATATTACCCAACCAAGCTTCAAGGTAAAGAGAATAAAGTCAAAATTGGATCAGAATGTTTGATCAAGGGACGCCTGGGTGGCTCAGTGGTTTGGCGCCTGGCTTCAGCCCGGAGCGTGATCCTGAAGTCCTGTGATTGGGTCCTGCATCGGGCTCCCTGAGAGGAGCCTGCTTCTCCCTCTGCCTGTATCTCTCCTGTCTCTCCCTCTCTGTGTCTCTCATGAATAAATAAATAAATAACTTAAAAAAAAAAAAGAATGTTGGATCAAGCATACATCTACAGGACTCTCCTTTTCTTAGTCACCCAAACTCATCATCTTGGGCCCCACTGATGGATGAAGTCAAGAGAAACAGAGAGACTAAATGGTTTTCCTAAGGTCACACAGCTAGGACACCATTCCAGCAAGAAACTGAGTCTTTTTGAGTTAGTCCTCCTCTTCCCCATTCTTACCCAGTCTGTTAGAGTGCCCTGATGGTTTTTCTGCTTTTCTCCTTTCGTGTCATTTCTGCTGCCTCCCTGGTCACCCAGTCTCTCAGCACTTTATCAAAGGTCCCTCACTCCAGGCTCCTCCTGTCTTACATGTCTTAGACTCTGACCTTCAGAAGCATGGCTGTCACCATGTCATTCCCAGGCAGGTCTGCTCTCCTTCAGCTTTCTCAGTGCCCGTCAGAATCCCTCTAACCCATGCCCTTCTGTATTCATTTCCTACAACTGCCATAACAAAGTACTAAAACCTGAGGGGTTGAAAACAACAGAAATGTATTGGCTCACAGTTCTGGAGGCTGCATGTCCAAAAATAAAGATGCCAGTACGGCCATGTTTCCTCTGACTCTTTCCTTGACTCTTCTTGGCATTTGGTGACTTACCATCAATCTTCGGTGTCCCTTGGCTTGCACCTACATAGTTCTAATCTCTGCCTTCTTCATCATTTGGTGCTCTTCCTGTATATCTCTGTCTTCACATGGCCCTCTTCTTATAAGGATAGCAGTTATGTTGGATTAGGGGCTCACCCAACTCCAACAGGACCTCATCTTGACTAAGAGATCTGCAATAACTCTATATCCAAATAAGGTCTCATTCTTATGTACCAGGAGTTACAACGTCATCATATCGTTTTTTTGCAGGGGTGTACTTATCAGCTTCTAAGATCTTCCTAAAGTGACCACACCTGACCTAGCTAATTTTAAATCCCAAGCTTCCAACATGTAGCTTCAGTCTGGTTCTAACTGTGCAAGCCCAGAGATAGCATCACCGTGAAGAAGGGCTGAGTCTGGAGAAGCAGGTCTACTTGGGAAGGAGGTTTATGCAAGACTCCTAAGGTGTAACAGCTAAAGGGAATTATGGTCAAGGTGAGCATAAAAGTTGCTGGGTAGGACTCCATACTCTGCCTTGTCCAGAACCCACCATATTCATTCCCATTTCTGGGGCTCAAGTTATTTTGTTTCTTCCCACCCCCAGAAAACATCCACTCTGCTTATTCTTCTAAGTCCTGCCATTCTGTGAAGTAATTTGAACAGAATGAATAGCAATTTGAATAGAATTCCCTATTTTCTGGGAATCTTCTAGACAACTATACAACTTGCATTGTTTTCATTGGACAACTATCCAGTTTTCATTGTTTTCATTCTCCAACCCTAATGATATCTACAGCTTGCATACCACAACTTTGCACTTACTTGTGTACTGCCCACCCTCATTTTAGTTTCCTCATTTTACAGACCCTCATTTAGTTTCCTCATTTTACAGACAGCTAAACTGCAACGCAGGCAGGCTAAATGTCTCATTCACTACGACACAGCTAGTTTGAGAACCAGAGCATATTTTCCACAAATATGCTTTCTACTTTCTTCTAGAAGTATATCTATTTCATCTTGTATAATTCTCTTGACAAATTTTTAGAACAGGCACTCTTATTTCTCTTTTAAAATTATCAAAGTTTAATGCAAAATAAAATTCACATGGTTTGCTTGAGCTATGCCAGTTAGCAGGGGTGAGAATGCATCCTAAATTGCCTGCTTATTCTCCTGGACCACACTGAATCAGAAGAATCCGAAACTCTTGGAGCTAAAGCATGGAGATAATTTAGTTGAACTACTCTCATGATGTTTGTGGTAGGAAAAGAACCCGGACCTCTAATCAGAAACTTATTCCACATTGGCCATCTCATGGCAGGTGATACACATTAGGGGTTCGGTGAAAATTGATTTCAATAAGACTGTCATTTGGTCATATTTTAAATATAGACTCCCCCTGAAATTCATGTATTCAACTTTGTAATAAAAGTAGTATTCTGTTTCTCTATACCCCCAGTAAGATTGAGATATAATAGATTCTTATTTAATGTATGCTCCTGCTGAAATTGCATCATAGGGAGGCATTTACTCTATTGGTATCTTCTTTAGTGCATTATACGGTAAGACTTTAGTTTTCCTTCATATTCCTCTCCTTTGTGCCTCTTTTCATTTCCAGACAGGCTGACTTCTTCTAGAAGCACAGCCATAACTGCTTTTGGAAAAGTACTTCAGTTCTTCTGTGAAAGCCCACTTACAATCCACAGAGACTGAGTGAGGCCATATTAAACTGAGAGTCTACAAAGGTCCTGGTTTTTTTTCTGGCCTCGGGCAAGAGGTCTTCTTTGAAAACAAATAAGGATTTCTAAACTCTCCCCCTGAAACCAAGGTGCTATAGAAAGTTAGTATATAAGAAAGCTGAGGAAGATATCTTTCAAGTTTCAAATAGTTGTTCAATATTTTATTTTTGCACACCTTTAAAGTTGCCACAGCAGTGACTAGTGTCTCTCTGTGTTAGTTATGGGGGACACAGAACTGGCCAATGAAAATTTAAAAAGGATACTTTCACTCTTGTCTGCTCTAGATGGTATTTCTTCTCAGGAGGGTAGGCATAGTGGAATTTCTGAATTCTGATGATATGTTGTGGTATTTTGATATAGGGAGAGTTAGAAAATTGTCCCCAAAGTAAGCATCCATTTAGAAAAAGAGTTAAGAGTAAGATGGGCCCTATAGTGTTGTTGGATTATAATGAGAGGTATCAGTATGAACTCATGGTTTTATCATATATACACAAAATGATAGATATGGATATAATTATAGATGTGTATGTATGTATATATACATGACTATATACAAATACATATACATATATGTATTTCCTGGCTCTGTCCAGTGAGAGGATCTAGAAGAAATGGCATTCCAGCAGGAACAAGCACACCTGGTGCCCAGATCTTGGTTTCTAAATACCATTCCCCAATAAAAGGAAGAACTTGGACTCCTTGGAAAAGTGGTTGAGTATAGAATTGGGGCAGGGAAGACACAAGAAGAGCCTGGAGTATCTGGGGTGCCAAAAAGTAAGTGTTAAAAACAGGATGGGGATGTGCTGAAAGGTCAAGAAGTTCTCAGTGGCCAAAGTCAGAATAATTTGAACAATAAAAAATAATGATAATATTGAATGATAGCCCATAAAATGAAATAAATATTCATAAGTCTATGCTACTGTAAATGAATAATTGAATAAATAAATACATGGAAAAGAAGGGACAATTTCTCCTTACAAAGGAGTTCCAATTAATCATTGTAAATGAAATATGCAAAAGACAAAATCAACATTAGAACACCATAGTAATAATTGTTTCAGACAGGATATACCAGTGGATGCTAAAATTAGTGGGCAGAAGTTTGAGATGGAGTAGGATATTTGCATAGTCTAAAAGTATCTCTCTCAGGATTTTTATTTATTAGAGAAGGGATAATGATAATAATTTTACAGTAGTGAAATCCTGCAGGGCACCATCTTCACCCAAGTGATCGAGGTCAGCTTTGATGTCATGCAGCTATGATGCATGGTGATGCACTTGCCAAGTTGGCAAGTTTTAGCATTTTTTGCCAGAAATGTATGACCCCAGTCTCATCACGATAGAACATCGAAAAAAAAAAATCCAATTTGAGAGACAGTCTACACACTAGCTGACCACTACCCTTTACAAGTGTCAAAGTTGTGAAAGACAAGGATAGTCTGAGGAATTGTCATAGATGGAGGGAGGCTAAGAAGGCATGATAACTAAAAGCAACGTGGGATCCTGGGCTGGATTCTGAAACAGAGAAAGGTTATTAGAGGAAATACTGGTGAAATTTGAATGAAGTCTGGAGTTAGTTAAAAGTACTCTGCCAGTGTTAATTTCCTAGGTTCAATCATTGTACAGTAATTATTTAAGATGTTAACATTATAAAACTGGGTGAAGTGTATACGGGAGCTCCCTGTACTATTTTTGCAAATGCTCTGAAAATATATAATTATTTCAAAATAAAAAAAATTAATTGTAAGTAAGCATCCAGCTAGGACATTTTCTTTCACAGTGGAATTTGATTAATTGCAACTCAACTAACTGGAACCTGAAAGCATTGGAAATGTTTTTCTCTATACTTCTGCATTAAACCGAAAACCTTGCAAATAAGCTGTTACGTGGGATTTATTCAGAAATTTCATTTCTAAGGGGAAGTCTGGGGTTAGTGTAGATCCAGTATAGTCCACAGTTCAAAATTCTGAGATGAGCCCCACCCAACCTGTCTGTCCAGCATCTTCATACCTGGGTAGCATACTCTCCAACTGGTTTCTGAACCGAGCAGGCACTTCCACATCCCTGTATTGTCCACGGTCTTTCTTCAGCCAGAAAGTGATTTTTCCTTCATCTATGCACTGACTTTGGAATCAGCCAGAGCATGGTTTAAATGATGGGTTGTCCTGCTGGCAAAAATTAGTTATATGAGTGTAAGTGAGTGACTTTATTCTCTGAATCTCGGTTTCCTTGTCTGTAAAAAACAGGCACTAATCTTTACCCTACATAAGTTTTGAGGCATTTAGCACAGTGGCTGATCCACATAGACACTCTGTAAATGGTAGCTCTGCAGTTGGTATTCATTAATGATGGAAAGCTCAGCTGTGCCACCTTTTCTGAGAAATCCTTAATTGACTAATTCATTTACGTATTAATTCAACAAAAGTCTACTGAAATCTTCCTTGGGCCAGGCTCTGTGCTAGAGCTTAGAAATACAGCAGTCGGCAATGCAGACTCGTTCCTGCCCTGGCACAGCTTACAAAGGTTAATACAGGACATAGGTATTAAGTCATTCCCAATGAGAGCAGTGCTGGAAAAGGGGAAATGTTGGTTTTGAAACCCGGTATACTCTAACTGATTAGAATCAATTACTCCTCCCTCTGCTTTCAGATAGCAAAGACAAATTCCTGATATTCACTGATTTCCTCTGGTTAAACAGGAGGAAGAGCAGGCAAAATTAAGATTATTTATGACTAGATATAAGAAATATCGAGTTTTGGGGAAAACTTCATTTAAATAGAAAGTGCCACTTTCCATTCACTGAGTGTCCTAGTTAACTGCAAATTAAGTCTAATTCTTTATCAGTGCTACTCCATCTATGCATTCAGGTGAAATCTGCAAGGACTTAGTTTTGGCCAAGTATTTTGTCAGACTTTGGCTTCACTGGAGACATCAGGATACCTAAATATTATAATGCAGTGTTAAAACCCAAAGGGGGGAGCATTAAAATCTGTCTTGAGGGAGAGGTCAGCGAAAACTTAACTAAGGAGGTGATAATTCATCGGGGTCTAAAGGAAAACAAGAGCACTTTTTTGAGAAGGACAGCGATATCCTTATGCAGAAGAGCAGAGAAGAATAAAATAATTTATTAACTACACAGTAGTATGTTCCCAGACCAAAAAGCTAGTTATGTTGTTTCTGCCCCACTGGATTTTCTAGGCTAGGAAGCAAGGACCAGTTAGAACTCTGAGAAGGAATACACTTGATGCTCTTTGCTGACTGTCCTGAGTGCCAAACTTGGGCTAGGTTTGGTTATGTTCACCGAGCTGGCACCAGTTCTGGGTGATTTTGTTCTTTTTTCAAGTGTTAAAATTCTTTTGATTAATATCTGCATATGAGTCACTCCCTAAGCTCTATCTTTCATACTCGTCATACCTCTTGCAGTCATTTTCAGACACCTCCCCTCCTCTCAAACGCTTCTCTGCTGTGGGTGTTTTTGCAGAGAGCAGATCCTCCCCCAGAAGCCCCGGGCTCCCATGTCTGTCACCAAATATACCAGCAGTCTATCCACAGTGAAGGTGGAAATTCCTGTCCTGGAGGGCACCATCTAACCCTCAGGGATGTTTGCCAGAGGTTCCATAAACTTGGTTTCTCAGAAGAGTCAGGCAATGAGATGTGCCAGAATGGGCATGCATATACTGCACCTGGAATCTTCTTCAGAGTCTACTTTTATTTTCAGAGCATACAATGGGGATGCTACAGCTGGGGTTAGAGAAAGAGCTTTAACCTAGGAGTCGGGTGATTTGGATTCAGCTCCAGTTGTATCTCTTATGAGCCACTGTGAGTAAGCTTTAACCTCTCTAAATTTTAATGTCCTTTTCTGTTAAATGGGGAGAATGATAATCGAACATGCCCATCTTCTTGTGAAAGCCATACGAGATAATGAACAGGAGAGTGCTCCATAAACTATAAAGAACTGTACAAATTTGAGCAAGGTATTATTAATTTTGATGATAACCTTAAATAATCCTGAATATGATGAAATTATTCTCTGTTGACATTTTCAGATTTTTAAATTAATCAGCACCATTTTCCTAAGACAGATTATTATGATTATCACACATTATTAGAAGAAATAAGTTGTCATTTATCTGAGCTTTTCTAGATACATCACTTTTTACTACGTATGTTCAGTTTGTCATATACTTCTAAACTCTTACCAAACTGCAAAGTTTTAGCATGAGGTGATGCATTTGGACAATATCCCTCCCACCAGAGTTTGCCTGTGAGGTCAGAGGGAGAAAAAGACTGAGAAAGCATATCCAGTGCTAAGAGCTCAAGCAGGGGGGTGACCAGACACCTAAAGTTTGGGTCCTGGCTCAGCTGGGTCAGAGCTGGCTGACCTGGGCACCTTACTTGACTTCTCTGAGCTTCAGCTCCTCGCAGGAATAATTACACATCCTTGTTAGGTTAGAATAAATATTAAATAAGAGAATGCATGTGAAGAATTCTTTGTAAACTCTTCAGTGCTTCAGAGAAATTGTAGTTCCTGTCATTAGGTGAGAGATCTTGTATTCTTCTCTAGCTTGACACAAATCAGTCATGCCTCTGGGCAGCCATGCGTGTGGAACAGTGCTCCACATAATAATGCATTAGAAGGTAATGGAGAAGATGGTAAACAACAGTCAGTCTTCTTGAGTTCAAATCCTATCTGGCTCTACTCTGACCAGCTCAGTGACTTGGGGCAAGTTCTTGAACCTGTCTGTGCCACAGCTTCTCTTTTCTAAAATGGAAATGACAACTGCTTTGGCTTCATAGGGGTCTTAGGCAGAGAAAATGAGCAAGAGAATGAATGAAGGGCTTGGCATGTAACGGTGAATTCTTTTTAAGACTACGTTTTTTGTCTGTCTAGTATTTCAAAAAAGCCTCTTCTTTCATGTTCAGAGTACAGACCTGCCAAAGGAAACACTTAAATACTGTCAGTGGGCAGCAGCCCTTCTATCTCAGAAGTCATTTTTCCATCAGCTAGTTTATTTATGCAGGGTTTCCATTTGAGAAGACTTGTTTTTCCTCATCTTTCTGCCTATGCCCTAACTGGCTGCAATATCCAAAAGCAAGATTGGCATTTTCTTGGAAACCTGCTGTCATGGGGTGCATCCTCAACTCAAAAGGCTTGTTTGGGTTTTGCTTATCATGATTTAGATGCTGCTGTGTGGGAGATGGGACGCTGGTCGGGGAGTTGCCATGTTCTGACCCCAGCTCTGCCACCAACTTGCTGTGGCCTTGAGCAAGTTGTTTCAACTCTGTAGCTCCCTGTGTCCTCCTGTGTGCACTGAAGAAGAGATACTCCATTTACAGAAATGCTCTAGTTACCAAAATACCTTCTGTCTACACTTGTGTAAAAAATATGTTATTATTATTATTTTTATTTCCAAAACAACACACACAAAAAAAGATGGCGGGGGCAGTTGAGTTATTTGGAGATTGTTTATTTTTTCCTTCAAGTTTTTTATTTAAATTCCAGTTAGCATACAGTGTAATATTAGTTTCAGGTTTAGAATTTAGTGATTCATCACTTACATGCAACACCTGGTGTTTATCACAAGTGCTCTCCTTAATACCCATCATGCATTTCACCAACCCCCCCCCACTACTTCCCGTCCAGTAACCATCAGTATATTTTCTACAGTTAAGAGTCTGTTTCTTGGCTTTCATCTTTTTTTCCCCTATGTCTTTGTCTTGTTTCTTACATTCCACATATGAGTGAAAGTGTATGGTATTTGGCTTTCTCTTACTGACTTATTTCGCTTAGCATAGTACTTCTAGCTCCATGTCATTGGAAATGGCAAAGTTTCATTCTTTTTCATAGCTGAGTAATATTCCATCGTGTGTTTATACCACGTCTTCTTTATCCATTCATCAGTAAATGTACATTTAAGCTCTCTCCATAGTTTGGCTGTTGTAAATAATGCTGCAAAAAACATCAGGGTGCATGTATCTTTTGAAAAGATTGTTTTTATGACCATTTTGAGGCAGAAGTAAAGCTGGTAATTCTCCATTGCTATGCATATGTACTTTTTAAACCCCAATTTGAAAGCAACTGCACTAGTTCAGTTTTGGAGGCCTGCACTAGTCCCTCAGTGCTGACTGCCTGATAACTGAGCCCCTGCTTCCTCACCTTGCCCACTGGAAGGAAAGACTTTGGGCGTTCCACCTTCCCATCATTCATTAGGAATAATGGGCTACACTCCTGAGTGTGTTTCAGAGTTATTATTCCCTGGGAGCAGAGTAAACAAGTACAAGGTGTTTAATGAACAGTCACAAGAATGGATAGTCACTTTCCATTTTTCTTTTTCCTTTCTCCCAGCACCATATCCCTCATCATCTCCTAGTGCATTAATCTGTCTCCTCTTTCTCCTCTTTAGACCAGAAGCACCTTCCTTTGTGGGAGGGGTTTTTTTTTAAATCTTATTCTTCTTTGTGTCTTTGGTGACTAGGACCTGACTCCACACATCCTAAACACTTAATAAACATTAGTTAAATGAATGAGTGATAAATGATGGTGTGTGATTTCTAAGGTCCTCCCAGCTTGCACATTTTGATACCTAAACTAAAATAGTGGCTAGTTTATTTCAAACAGTCTTTTCCCATTATTTCTAGCATAGCCCCCTTGTCTATGAGGACAGCACTAAAGTATAATTTATTAAATAGGGAAGCATGTCCTTTCTCCTTGCCTTCCTTTGATCTATAACAAACACTGTTAAGTACAATTGAACGGACATAATCCCTGCCTTCACAGACCTTACAGTCTTATAGTTAAGGAGATGATTGTTAAACAGATAACCCCAAAATAGAAAATCAATTACAGTTGAGGATGATAGGAAAGCAGAGGAGAAGGCATGAGGGCAAGGGAAAGTGCATGCTTCCTAAAGTGGAAAACTCTGGAAATCCAGCTGAGATCTTTCTGTTGGCATTTCAAGAGTTAAAGTAAGCTATGTCATAGATTGACTAAAGTGCTTCTCCTGAGACCATCCCTACTTAAATTCATCTCTGCCAATCATAATGTCCTACTTACACGAGCTTGCTCGGGTATTATCTCTGTCTGAGTAACGTAATCTTTTACCCTCTCCTACCTACCTGTGCTGCCATCTTATTTTTATCCTAATGGATCACATTTCCTTCTCTGTGTGACTCAACATAATATTGTTTAACTCCTTCACTGGTCAACACTCTCATTTCCCTCTCTCTGTTTTCCAGTGTTGATATTATCTGCTTTGTAGCTAGTCTTTCTACTACTTGCCCTATTAGCTAATGGGAAGTGAAGGATTATAGAGAAGAGAGTCTAGAGTCTGGGCTTTGAAGGCAGACAGACTTGAGTTCAAAGTCCAGCTTTACTAATTAGCAGTTATGTAACCTTGGGGAAGTGGTCAGTAGTTCCAAATGCTCAGAGATGTCAAGTAAGATGAGGAAATTCCAAAAAATGTCTCCCTAATAATTTCATTTAATCTTGATTGGCTGAATGCCTTTTATAATAATACTTCTAATGGTGTGTTAGGCACTTTTATAAATGCCTTACACATATTCATTCATAAACCCTTCATAATGCTCCTAGGAGATGAAATAATAAACCAATAAAAACCTTCAATCTCATCTCTATTCCCATGTTACACACAGAACACAGAAACACAGGAAGTTGAGGTGTGTGCCCAAGCTGTGACAGCTATGAATATCAGAAGCCTGCTCTCAACACTGACATCTCAGTTCACACCCATGCACTGTGGTGCCTCTCTGTCCCTAGTACACCTCTCAGTTCTCTCATCTGTAAAGTGAGACTAATAACATACACCTCTTGGAATTGTCATGAGAATTAAACAAGATAATGTATAAAAAACCCCTAATTCTCTGCTTGCCATTTCGTAGACAGTAGACAAATGTCCATTCTGCCTCCCTCCTTTATTAAAAACAAATACATTCTATGATTTTCCATTTGTCTTCATTTTGTTAACATGTGCTCACTATGTGTTACCTATTCTTCATTCTGCATAGAAATGTATCATGATTTTTCTTTTATAAATATTATCTTTTATACATTCATCCATTATTAAATTTTCTGACATTCTATAGCCTTTATTTAACAAAAATTATCTGTATCAATGTAACCACGTATGTAGTTCAAAAAGGCAAACAGTAATAAAAGATTTATCCTGAATGATATCAGTGCTCTAACCACTGATATCATACCAAGTTCTGTTCTTAAGAGGCAGTTACTTTCATCTCTTTTAGCCTATTTATAGAGTTTAATTTTATATTTTTAAGAAACATACATATGCTATGTATCTTGGCTCTTCAATTTTTTTGAAAAATAACTTTTCTATTGACATCTTACCATGGGGGTTAAAGAGCCACCATTCTTGGCCATATGCACAACAGCCACCATTCCTAGCCATATGCACAACTGCCCCACAACATCCTTGTCTTTAAATGTTATCACAATTTTGAAAAAAAGTAATGTTTTATCTCTGTGTCATTATAAATACAGTTAAATATATTAATGTATGTATATACATAGGTGGAAAATGTGTGTACGTGTATACATATATATTGTTTATAGCCTAATATAGTAGGTTACTATGATTACATTTAATTTATCATTCATATTTTTGTTTTTCTTAGAGTTAATAACTACCTTTAGTTTTCTGAGTCCTATCATTAAATAATCTGACATAAGGGAGATGCCAAACTTCTGACAGAAGGGAATATTTACTCTTAGCAGACCCAGGGCAAGAGTACAAATGGAAGCCCACATACCATATGTTTATATAGTTAAGAGTTATCAATAAAGCTAGTAAACTGTCACATAATTTCCTATGACCTCCTGCATTGAAAAATAATAAAAACAAAATATGTGTAACACAGCCAGTTTGTTTCAAATACTTGAAAAACAGTAACAAATTAGTTTAATTTTCTGTCCAAGAGCAGCAGAGGTGGCCATTCCAAGGTTAAAGGAGGGAATAGAAAGAATTTCTTCTCACTTGCTGCTTTTCTTGAGCTGGCATCGCACATGTCCTCTTCCAACCCTTGAGAAATCTATAGGGTCAGTACACACTTTTTTTTTTCTTTTTCTCCTGTTGGAGGCTCAGTGGCTTGCCCATCCATCTCTCCTTGGGCAGCTTCCCCATCCTGAACAGAGAAAGAGAGCTGGGATTCTGTATGTAGACCTCCTCTCCCCTCTTGCTTTCAGTACAGTGCCTCACCCCTCCCTTTTCAGTGCTTCCTGTTCCCAGGTCTGGGGCTTTTCTGTTCCACAATATTCATAGAATAAACCTCTAGTTCCTTTTTGGGTAGAAAACAATAGAGTGCCCCTAAAGGGATGTTTGGCAACATCTAGAGACATTTTTAGTTGTCACAACTGGAAAGGGAGGACTATTAACATCTGGGGCATAGCGGCCAGGGATGCTGCTAAATCTACAGTGCCAGATATCGCCCCACACAGAGAATTCTCCTGTCCAAAATGTCAGTAGGGACAAGGTTGAGAAACTCTGCTTTAGACAGAATTTCCAGCAGTCATCCTGTTTGCAGTCCCTCTGTTGTCTCCAGAGGAACCTGGCATCTCTGATCCCTAAGCTTTTCCAAAGCACTAAAGCGTGAATCAGCTGGCTTTACACGAGTACCTCTCTATGCAGGCATTCATGTCCCAATTATCCTTCATCCACAACTTTTCTACCTTCCAAAATACTTTTTAGCATCTCTGGTCCATTGTTATCTCCTGTCCTATTCTTCTTGTCCTTGTAGGCTTAAAACAGTTTTATTCTTTTACTATCTTTTAACTGAGTTTTGAGAGAGAGCCAAAAATATATATATATATATATGTATATATATATATATACATATATATATATATATTCAATCTGTCAGGTTTGACCGGCAGTCTAGAACCTTCTCAAAACTCCAAGAACTATTTTCTTACTTTTTCTTTACAATCCAGTGTCATGAACTACAAACTGTTCCTGTGTTTATCAAATAAAGATTCTGGGAGCCATAGAGCCAGGTGAATTGTCATATAAGGAGGATGGATGAGAGATGTCTAGTTCTTCTCTGTAAATGTGTCTGCATTATCAATGGAAACAGCCTTCAGTGGGCTGGGTGAGAATGCCCAGATTCGAGTGCTGCAGAAGCTGTTGGTGGCATCAGACTAGGGTTTTCTACCTCCAGTCATTCTGTCTATATCTATTTGCCTCTTGTATGAATAAAAATACTCATTAGACATACTTCTAAAATGTAAAATTTTATTTATTTTCAAAGAAAGCATTGTGTTACTAATATTACCAGAATACCAGGATTACCTGCCATCATTAGAAAGTGACTTCAAATTCAAATACCATTGGCAGGAGCGGAGAGGCTATGATATTTAAACTCTAGCTAGATATTGCTGCCTGCCAAAGGTTCTGAGCTTTGGGTTTGTTTTGAAAGAAAGAAAGAAAGAAAGAAAGAAAGAAAGAAAGAAAGAAAGAAAGAAGGAGAAAATTGGTAATTTGGTAAAAAATCAGAGAGGTGTTAAAGATATATCAGCACCAAACTGAGGTCTTCTCCATGATATAATGCAAAAAAGAAAAAAAAATACTGAAAGAAAGTTACAAAAGAGATTAACATTTTTATTACGTAATGCAACATTACCAAATGTCACCCCAATCCCAGATCAGCTGTGTTAGGCCTCTGCTCCATTGGGAAGCCCTGGCCTAGTCTAATCATTCTCTTCATTCCTCAGATGATGAGGGGGAAACACCCTTCACCAAGGTCCCCAGCTAGGTGACAATAGTGCTGGGACTCAGGTCCAGGACTTCAGACTCCCTAGCCTGTGTTCTCTTTCCTGTATACCACCAATTTCCTGCGGAAGTATAAATGTGAATGAGGCAGTGTGGAAAGAACTGAGTGACAAAATAAGAAATCAGAAAAAGTGAGGCCTGTGTCTCTTCCCCCCTCTTTCTGTCAAATAACGATGGTTAAATTTACGTGAATATGTCACGAAAACTCTCTTTGTTCCCCTCTTCCTTTGGATCATTTTTCAGTTAAGGATTGTTTTTCTTTTGAAAATATGTTTTAGCTACTCTTTCACAACATTACCCACACTCTACAGAAAGGAAGCTTATTAAAAGTTAAAAAGGAGCACAGAAAATAGCACCTACGTTTCCGCTGAACAAAAGAATGCATATGGCGGAAAACTGAAAACTCCTGCCTTTATTAATTAAATGACAGGATCACAAGTTCTGTTTTCATATACATTTTTAACCAGACAGATTTAGAAATAGATATTGAACAGTCATGGTCCTGAAAATATGAATCATATTTTGACTTGGAGTTTTAAGACATGTAAAGAGAGGAAGGCAGATATTGGGCATAATTAATCTGCAATAGAGTTTCTTACAAAGAAACAAAACCAAAGAAACAAAGTAATTCCCACAAATTCCTGGCCTCTTTTATTTCTCCAGTCTTTATTCCTAGATGCATTTCAAAGCCGACTTTCCCTTCCAATTAAGCTATTTTTGCCCTCTTAGAATGCCCCCGTAATATGGGATGCTGGGGAATCTAACAATTGCTGAACACAGTTTTGTGTAATGCAAGGGGGCATTTTTTGTAATGAGGTGGGGTTCATCTAAACATATTACCCCCTACATGTTTTACATGTCTTATTTTATTTGCTACCATCATAACAGCATAACATCAACCCTAATAGATAAAGTATTGGCATGTTAGTCTTTTCCTCCCTGGAACCCTTTTTATCTTAACACATGGAGCCCCCTCTGGCCAGGAAAGCAGGGTTGTGCTGCTCTTTGTACAGAAGTGGTCCTTGACTGAGGCAAGATAGTCACTTGACCCAAGAAAGGCCTCCAGTAGTGGTCAGCAACCAAAGACCTGGTAGGAAAAGCTTTCTCCAAATGCGTTGACAATAATGAGATAATCCAACCAGACTATCTCCTTCCTCAGGTTGACACTGATAAAACAGAACTGCAGTCAACACACGGCAATGGAAATGCTATGCAAAAGAAATAATTTGGACCATAGAAAAGTGCAAAGATCTGTAGGCTTCATTCTGAACAGCTTCCTACTTTCAGGTTAATCTGCTTGCATTTTTGCAATAATTTCTTTTTTCTTAAGGTGGTTCAAGGGAAGTCTATTGCCTCACTCGCAGAAGTAGGTAATAATAGGCCCACTTTATAGATGAGGATGCTAAGGCTATGAGATAGTCTATAAAAATCACTCCTATAGTTCAAAGTCAGGCCTGCCTTTGTCTCAAGTCAATTTACCATGCCATGCCACTTCCCTAGAATCAGCATCAAAGATCCTCTTATCCTAGGATCTCACACAAGTCCAGGAACATTCAGAAGAAATGAAAGGAGTCATTGTCAGACATACCATTAAAATACATCCCCCATTCTTCTACTTTGCTTCCTCTCCTCTTTTTACTCCCTCAGTTAGGACCTGGCTCCATCATCTTGCAGTTGAAACAGGTGGACCTAAATGGACTCTTACCTCTGGCTTTTGCCTGCCAAACCCCTCTCCACTAGTTGCCAGTGATTTGCCTAAAATATCAATTGATGTTCAACTGATGTTCTGCTTCAAGATGGTGGATTGAGTATACCTCTTAAACTACCTGTCACCTACCCCACTTTCTAAATCCACTGGGTTTAGGAAACATAGAATGAAGAACATTTTTTCAAGTGTTGAGAATGGGAAGTTGGGGAGATATATCTATAGTAGAGATTTTTATAAACTTCTGGAGGCTATAAGGGGGATGAAATTGTGTTTACTGGTAAACTGGTGAGAAGGGTGATCCAAGTCAGAAAGGCTGCAGGGAAGGCAAGAGTGCTCTTTGTGTGGAGTCCCCCAAAGTGGCTCTGGGATAGGAGGCAGCAGGCCAGAATTCTTCCTGAGGACAGAAGCCCAGAGAGGACATTGTTCCTAATAAGTCAGTGTTTAGTGCTGTTTCAGGCCAGATGCTCAGCATGATCCTTCATTTGTAAATATGGAAGAATGACCAAAGGCCACCAGACAGCTGAGGCAATACAAAAGCAAGAAGGTCAACATTCGCAACAAATCACCTAGGAGGTAGGTACAGAGAGAATCCACGGAAGACAAAGAGCCTTTTAAAAAATTCTTATTAGAAAAAAATAATAATAAAAAAATTTTAAAAAGTTCTTATTAGTATCCTCAAAGAGACTTAAGAATATATTTCCCCTATAAAGCAAAAAACAGGCCATTATGAAGAAGAAGCAGTCAAAAAACAAGAAAGAATTCATGGAAAGGAAAAATACATATGCTTGCCAACAAATTCATTTAAAGAGCCACTAGAAAACACTTATGAATTTCCCTACATGTGGAACAAAAACCACAAAAATAGAAAAAGAGAAGGGGAAAAAGGTTGAGACACAGAAAATCAATCTATAAGGGCCAACATCTATCAAAGAAAGAACAGAGAAATGGAAGATAAATAATAAAAGAATAATAGGAAAATCTTCCCAGTACTAGAAAAACTCAAGTCTTCAGAATGAAAGACTTCACTGAGTGTCAATCAGAAAGAGTAAAAAAAGAACCCCACCTAGACTCATCCTCATGCAATTTCAGAACATTAAGAATAAAAAGGAGATCCAAAAAAAGGGTAAAGACTTTCAAGAAAAAAATATAAACATATAATACACACAGGAAGATGATAGGTAGGTAGGTGGATGGATAGATTGATGGGTAGATGGATGGTTGGATGAATAGATAGGAATTTAGTTATAAGATTCTAAGTACTTTCAAATGGAAATATGAATACAGCCAGGCATACATCTGTGCTCACACACACACAAAAAGAAATATCGGATTAGCATCAGACTTATTAGCAACATTTAGTCTCATCTGGCCCTTATTATAACTGTGAGTTATAAATGAATATAAAAAGCTAACTCCCTAACAAGGTAACCTGTATCTCTAATTACAGTGACAATGGAAAATCACATCTGAGTAATACTTTCTTCTCCAGATACATACCTTTAACAAATACAGTTGAAAATCAAGAAATTAAAAGGTCAGGGCTGGATTAGAGAATTCAGTGTTTCTGTGAACCAGAAACAGAAGAGAAAATCCAAGTGACGATCAGAGAGTGAGGCTGAGACTAAATTACTCCATGTCAAGAAGGGGACCAATGCCAATTTCCCTTCTTGAAGCCTGATTAGCAGCTGCCCTACTCAAGATGATCCTGAAAAAAAATGCTTTTGACCACCAGCTAGGGCTTTTTTGCCTTTAACAAGCTACAAGTTTTTGAAAGCAGGATGGCATGGAGATTGTTCACAAACAGGATCCGACCCAAGTATCTCCATCACTTGATCTGTAGTGACCTGAATAGCACCTTGAGAAAGGAGCCCTAAAATGTCATAAAACAAGTCTAAACTGAGGCACACAGTGTTCTAAGAATGAGCCATAGGATAAAAAGAAATGTGCACAGAGGGAGAAAGAGGAAGAAGAAATATATGAACTAGAAACCCCATTTAAACTGAGCCTACCCACTTAAGTTCAAAAACCAACAAAGAAATGTAAGAGGCAACAAGATCAGTAGCCAGCTATCAAAATACTTCATTCTGTATAGAATTAATCATATAATCTGCCAAGACTTTTTAAAAAAGGGATATTTAGAATGCCCAAAGACAAAGCAGAAATTTTTAAGAAAGAAAAAAAATTTTTTTTAATTTATTTATGATAGTCATAGAGAGAGAGAGAGAGGCAGAGGCACAGGCAGGGGGAGAAGCAGGCTCCATGCACCGGGAGCCTGATGTGGGATTCGATCCCGGGTCTCCAGGATCGCGCCCTGGGCCAAAGGCAGGCGCCAAACTGCTGCACCACCCAGGGATCCCCAAGAAAGAAAATTAAAACTCAATAGATGAGATAAATTTTAGATTGAACGGTTTAAGGAAGAATTAACAAAAGAGAATAACAAAAGGGCACTAAGATTAAAAGATGCTCAACTTCTGTAGTTATCAGGGATTCACAAATTAAGGCAATGGGATACTATTTCATATCCATTCTGTTGGCAAAAATCTTAAAGTCTTAAAACACTAAATATGGATGAAGATGAGCACTGGGTGTTTTTCTGTATGTTGGTCAATTGAACACCAATAAAAATTAATTTAAAAAAAAAAAAAAAGGCAAACATTTATTTTCTGAGTCTGCAGGAGAAATAAAATGACCACATAGTTTTATAGTTGCTACCTTGTTAAGCAAATGAGTTGTTCTTAATATTAAAAATCTTATGTAATTGTGTTAAACTGAACCACTGCATTATACCTTATACATTAAATTAAATGTATTATAAAAAAAATATGGATGAAGATATGAATATAAATGGAAAATCTCATATACTGCTGAAGAGTATAGATTAGCACCACCCAGCTATTAAATATTTAGCAAGATCTAGTAATGATAAAGATGCACACATCCAACAAACTAGCAGTTCCACTAGTTAGTATCCTAGAGGGAATTTCACACATGAACATATTTGTAAGGAGATATTTGTAAGGTCTATTGCAGCCCTGTTCATGGTAACTAAAAATTGAAAACAACTTTAATATACATCAACATAAGAGATAAATTTAGATAGGGCTATGCTATTGAATACTTCATATTACCTAAAAAATAATGAACTACAGTATCCATGTATCAACATGAATAAATCTCAAAAATTCTGTTGAAATATGCATTATGATACTATTTATATAAATTTGGAAAAAATGTGCAAACCAATTCTATATATTGTTTTGGACATATATGTATACTAAAACTACAAAGTTTTGGAAGAGAGTGGAAAACACAATATTCAGAATGGCAGCTACCATTCTAGGGAGGAAGAGAGGAAGATGGGATTAGAGAAAGTTACATCGGAAGCTTCAACGATATCTACAGTTTAAAAAGATATTATAGAAAATCTCAAATATATACAAAAGTAGAAAAAACTGTAAAATGTACGTCCACATACCTAATATTCAACTTCAATAATTAGCAAATAATTAGCAAACACTTTGCTAATTATATTTCATGTATTTTCCCTCTACACATATCTACTTATTTTTCTGGAATTGTTTTCTTTTTTCTTCTTTTTTTTTCTGGAATTGTAAAGGCGAATATCAGACATCGTATTATTTCATCCATAAATATTTCGGCAAACATTTGTAACGAACGAAAACATTTAAAAAACAATAAATGTACTATCATCATATTTACCAAAATTATCAGTGACTTGTGGTGAGCTGAATGACGGTCCCCCGTCCAAACCCCTGAACCTGTGTATCTGTTACCTTATATGGTAAAAGGAACTTTGCAAGTGTAATTAAGCCAAGGATCTTGAGATGGAGAGATTATCCTGCATCAGCCAGTACAAGAGTACTTAAACAGGGTAGGCAGGAGTTCAGAGTAGGAGGTGTGATGAGGAGAGCCAAGTGAATTTTGAAGACAGAGGAAGGGACTGCAGGGAATTCAGGTCACCTCTAGACCTGGAATGATCAAGGACACAGATTCTCTCCTAGAGCCTCTAGGAGGAACAGAGTCCTTGCTGACATCTTGATTTTAGCCAACTGAAATCCATTTCAGACTTCCAAGTTCTAGAAATGTAAGAAAATAAATCCATGTTGTTTTAAGCCACTGAATTTGTGGTAATTTGTTATAGCAGAAATAGGAAAATAATATAATTCTTTACTACCATCTGATGTATAATGAATACTTAAATTTTCTCATTTGTTTCATAAGTATCTCTTTACAGTGCTTGTGCCTACTCTTTCAACAGAAGTAAATTAGGTATCAGAGGCTAAGATTTCTTATTATTTGACTTTGGGCAATTTGCTTGCCCTCAGTGCTGTTTCTGGGGTGTTCTTTTTAAGTTGTGTAATGGAAGTTTTTTAATTAGCATCCCTGTCACAGGGAATGAATTAGCAAGTGTAAACATTTTTAAAGAGGTTAAAATACTATGCAACGATAAGGTAATTGGTTTATAATCCCAATTGACCAAATATTTATTGAGCAACTATTTTTTTTAAGATTTTATTTATGTATTTATTTATTTATTTATTTATTTATGGGAGACACAGAAAGGCAGAGACACAGGCAGAGGGAGAAGCAGGCTTCCCGCAGGGAGCCCAATGTGGGACTCAATCCTGGAACCCAGGGATCATGCCCCGAGCCAAAGGCAGAGGCTCAACTATTGAGCTACCGAGGCGTCCCTATTGAGCAACTATTATGTGCAGGACATTTCCAAGCAGAGAAGGGACCTGATTCCTGACCACAAGAGGCTTGCCATTTAATTGTGAGAAGCATCCTAATGTTAGAGAAGGCAGTATACATAGTAGGAACACCAAGGTGTGAGAATCAAACAGAGCTGGGTCCGAGCCAAGTCACATTTCAAGCTTGACCAAGCCAGGAACTCTTTGAAAAGTTATTTATGTTCCAAGAGTTGTTGGGTCCTTTATAGGGTTGATAGGATGAGTAAAGGTGTAAAAGCCTTATAGAGCTATGGACAGATAAAATGTGTTCCAGGTGAGCTGATTTCCCTTCCAGGTGTTTTAGCAGTAGATAAACGTTACTCAGTCTAGATTCATGACTTAGCAGGATGACATTATTTAAAGGATGTACAAACCCAAGGTGTTACCAGTTCAGAGAGGGTGGGGCCACTGTCAGGTAGAGACTGAGGAAGCCAGTGGCTTAAAGGAGACAGTAGGCTTTGAGCCAAGCCTTGCCAAGTGTGGCCTAGGTGGGTTGGGAGAAAGCAGAGAGGAAGATATCCCAGGTGGGAAAGGACAGGGAAGGAAGAGTGGACCGGTGTTAGCTGTCAGACAGCAAGGAGATGGTCTTAGTGGCAGGGAAGGTTCCCAAAGGGCAATAGCAAAAGAGACGATGAGGATGGAAGCTCACAGCCAGATCATAGGAAGTTCTTTATTAAATATTCCTCATTTGTTACGTGTAAGTCCTAGCACCTCCATGTGCCATTATGACTCCTTCCCTTTCTGGCTGCTACAGCTTCTACAGAGAACCTTGAACCCCTGGTTTGTCTTGTCTTTTGGAATTCTGTAGCTTAAAAAAGAAATAAATAAGCCCAGTACAAGCAAAATTCATAAATCCCAGACAATGGCATCATGACAGAGAGCAGAGTATCTTGAGGCTGCTGCCAGAAGCCATTTCACAATTTCTGCTCTGAACCTTTCATTAATCCTTACTGTTTCATTTAATTTGAAGGCCTGAACAGAATGTCCCACACAGAATTGCTTGCTGTCTTTTTCACCTTCATCTCTGAGTTCCTGTTTGACCCTTACATTAGCATATATTACCAGTCCCATACCCTTCATGGTTTTCCATTTGAGGGACTGACTCTGAGTAAAGCCCTTCCTGGGACATGTGCCCAAAAGGAGTCGAGTGGGCAAATGCAGGAAGGGGGAATTGCCTCAATGTTAAATACATGTTTCCTTTCCCCTTGCTGGCTGTAGGTTAGGAGGCTGGATAGGGAGTAGGCCCCCTAGTATTGAGAACAGCAAGCAGAAATTCCCTATGTATTTCCAGCAGAACAAAATTCAATAGAGGGAATTGACTTATAGTTGAGAGGGTGGGAGGAGTGGACTCTAGGCTGACTCCTCCCTGCCAATGACTCCCAGAACATGGCAGAAGTGACCCACCAGGGTGCCACCTTCTCTGCTCCAATCAGGAGGCTGCGTCTGGAGCTGAGAACCACTCCAAGATCACTGAGATCCAGGGATAGAAAGCCACTGCCACCACCACTGAAATTTGAAGCCCCTCAACAATCTAGGATGGACTGCACATCCTCTATCGTTGTTTATCAGTAGAAAGCACCCAAACTGCCTCACTTCCTCCTTCTAAATCTTTTACAAATGTGAACAATTGATAGAACTAGGCAAAACCCTAGCTGCAAAGGATCTGAATATTGTACTACAGTTTCCAGCCTCTGTAGTGCAGAAAGATATATCAGAAGAAGGTGGGAATGGGTACTACGGGCCATTCAACTTGATCTGATATGAGAAGGGGTCCAGAAAATGTTCTCAGTCAGAGATAGTGAAATAGGCAAAGGTTAAGGTCTGGATGTCTAAGTCTGTAACTAATTCGCAGCTCAACTCCTAGCCAGTGTGTGATGCTGGGCAACATACATAGTTCTCTGAACCTCCATTTTTCTCCTCTGAAAGATGTATATAAAAATCCAATCAGGATGGTGTTGGGAAACTGGACCTCTTTCTTATACTATATACAAAAATGAACTCAAAATGGGTAGAGGACCTAAATGTGAAACTTGAAATGATAAAAATCCTAGAAGAGAGTACAGGCAATAATTAATTTCTCTGGCATTGGCCATGGCAACACTTTTCTAGATATGTCTCCTGAGGCAAGGAAAATAAAAGCAATAATAAACTATTGGGACTGACCTGGGAGCCAAAAGGTCAGGATGAGGGGCAGGGACATAACCATCTGAACAACAGCAAGTTTCCTGACACCCAGAAATGGTGCCATCAGCACACTTAGACCAGAAAGATTCAGGTGCAGCTCAGTGGACAACAGAGCAGGAGCCCGAAGCACAACATGCAATGTCACATGTCCTCTCAGGGGGGAATCAGGGTAGAGAATCCAGAAAAGCAGGTGCACTACCTCCTGTATTCTGGTGCCATAGAAGAAGGAGATTGGGACAGTCTGTTTGAAAGGAGGGAAAAGTACAGATAGGGAGTTTGAACTTTGAACATTTATCAAATGAGAAGCTATTTTAAGTCATAGAGTCACTTAAGTGGGAATGCAAAGTTTTTTTTGTTTTTTTGTTTTTTTATCACCATCACTTGGAATCAAGGCTCCAGAGCAAGGTAAAGACAGTTATAGTAGGTTTTGAAATTTCTGTATTAGCAGAACATCTTATTTGTGAGCATAGATTTTATACCCATTACAGATATAAATATAACTATAGATTTGGGTAAGAATGGAAAGAAATTGACCTAAATGTCAATACTAGATATCCCTGTTTTGTGAGAGTAAATATTTTAACCTAATTTTTTGAAATTTTCTCTCTTCCAATTTTTCAACAATGAGCATATATGACTTAGAATAACACAGTTAACATTTTTTGAGAGTTCAGGAGTCTCTTCATCTGATTCCAAAGGCAAGCCCTAAGAGCTCCTTTCCTGCTTTCCCATTACCCATGGCCCCCTTAGAGCACTTTCCATGCTGTATTCTAATTATCTGGCTTCCTCACAAGGCCAAGAACTCTTCAGAACAGGGGCAGTGTCTTTTCATCTATATATTCTCAGTGCCAGCCCAAGACATATAACCACTGGAATAAAAGATTAAGAATCTTGAATGAGAGAGTCATTCTTTCAGCTTCAGACATTATATTTTAAGGACACTTTTGCTCAGTTGCTAATTTCCAAGAGGAGAACAAATCCTTTGTCAGCAATTAACATGCAGTATGGATTAACTGAATAGAGCCTAGAAAAACAACACAGCAGTTAGTAAATTGGAATTGTCAAGGAAGAAACAGAGACCGAGTCATGGGCCAGTATGCCTGGTGAAATGATACAAGGTGGGGTGATGGCAAGACAAGGACAGGGTGAATCACTGGCCTTGAGTGCACAATTTCAGAGGGCTCAGAAAACTCAGTGATCAAGATAAATCATATTTTAGTGTAACATTTTAAAAAATGGAATTTTTGCAAAAAAATCCATGATGAACAAAATATCAAAATTTTTTAATAAAAATAGGATCAGTATACTAATTTTTCTTTTTGCCTCAGGCTGCAGTGTGGCTCAGCAGAGCACTGCCACTGATCTTGTCTATGCTGAAAAATTTGGTATTTTGTTCATCCTGGATTTTTTTCATTAACTTTAATATTTTTTTTCAGTATTGCATGGGAATATTTATCTTGATGACTGAGTTTTTGTCACCACCTTAAATTTCTCACACTCTTCCCCTTGTCCCAGCCCTAAGTACTACCAGCTATGGGGAATATATGAGCAGGTCCACACTCTAGGGCAGAAGAAGGGATCTTGCCTGGCTCAACACTAAATGTCTTAGTCTGCTGAGGCTGCCACAACAAGATATCACAAACTGAAAGGCTTCAACAACAGAAGTGTATTTCTCACAGTTCTGGAGGCTGGAAGTCTGAAATCAGGGTACCAACATGATCAGTAAAGACTGTTTTCCAGGCTGGCAGACAGCTGCCTTCCCCTGTGTCCTCACATGGTGGACACAGAGAAAGAGCAAACTCTCTGACGTCTCTTCTTATAAGGGCACTAACCAATGTGGAGGAGCACCCTCCTGATCTTATCTAACTAACCTTCATTATCCTCCAAAGGCCCCTTCTCCAAATACCATCCCATTGGTGCCAGGGTTCAATGTATAGATTTGGGGCAATACAAACATTCCATCCATGGCATTAAGGATCAGCATTGCTTCTGATAATAGTGCCTATAACAACAATAAGACGATTAAGAATATTAGTAATGTCTAACTTAAACCATATCCCAGGTTTGCTTCCATTGTCCACTGATCTTCACAAGAAGTCTGTGAAGGGTGAGACATTGTCCACACACTTACAGAATGAGGGAACTGAACAAAGGCAAATTGTACATCAATAACAGAGGTGTTATTTGAAGCACAAGTTCTGGTTCCAAAGGAATATTCTTCTTAGCACTACAGTATCCTCTCCCTCTTCTGTGACCTGTGAAGGACATTTTATTTACCATGGAATTTAACCTCTATTGACTCCTTAATGATTCTAAGAACAACTCTGTGAAGTAGGCAGGATGGAGATTCTTATCCCCACTTTACAGATGAGTGTGCTGAGTCCAAAAAGTACTGTGCTGGTTTAAACCATAGAGCACCTAAATAGGAGAGTCAGCTTTCAACCTCAGGTTCTCCGACCATGCCTCCTCCCTGGTGGGGAAGCACTCACGCCCCCACCCTTTCCCATTATGAGGTAAGGGATCTCACCTGCTTGCTGAGCCCAATCTTGCTCTAATAACAGAGGGCCTTGCAAACCCACTAAGTCTTCCTGCTAAGGCATCATGCAATAGCATCTGGCTTCCTGGGATAATGGAATGTGTGGGTACACAGGCAAGCTGTTCACATACCACTCCAGCATTTACTGGAGGTCCTGCCAGTGCCTGTGATCTTCACAATCATCCTGCGGATGATGGCAGGTCCCAGACTCACAATATGCAGAAGATCCCCAGAGCAGACTGTGAGGGGCGGGAGAGGAGCCAGACTTGGGTCCCTCAGTTCAGCAGCACTGGTCAACAAGTAGGATAGGGGCTTCTAGGGGCTTCCACAAACCATAGTTTCCTTAAAACAGGAGGCAGAACAAAGACCTAGAGCCCAGTTAAGGACTGTAAAAATACCAGCCCCTGGCAAGTAGACCACAAGTAGACCTCTTAAACTTCAATTACAGTGACAGGAGAAAAATACTGGGAAGAGAAATTTGATCCCAGAGAAAGACATTGAATCAAAGAGGAACAAAAGGAAACCTCCTTAGGAAGAACTCAAGGGGTACCCCATACAAAACCCAGCTCTTTGAAACCCAGGGAATCAATCACCAAAGACCATCATGAGCTTAGTGGATTGATGATGAGTCTTTAAAAAGAAAGATGTGAAATTAATGTGTTTGTGACTCAGAATTAAGAATTAATAAGTGTCCAAAGGTCCAGTGGCCATAACATTAAATATGAATGATTGAGAATAAAAATGTCAGAGGCTGGTGGTGTGTTGGAAGCTGCCAATGGGACCAGAACCCAAGGAAATTTTTATCTTCCTTAGAAAGCATCTATCATGTAAGAATCTAGAGTAGACATGTTTAATCTGAAAACACCAGGTGTTTGCCTCTTCCTCCTCCTCTCAATTCCTCCTCCTCCTCCTCCTCCTCCTCTTCTCTTTCTCTTCTCTTTCCTTCTTCTTCACTTTCTCTTTTCCCTTTCTCATCTTCTTTCTCCCTTCCTTCTCTTTTTCCTTCCTCTTTCCCTTTATCTCTCCTTCCCTCTTCTTTTAATCTTTCTCTTTCATTATTTATTCCTTTTCCCACTTTGACTTTTTCCATCCTTTTCAGGAAGATTATTCTGCTCCCAGATGCCTTTGTCTATGTGATCTGGGGCCACCTGAAAAATTTAGAAATCCTCCTGGAAATAAAAAGGCTATACAAGAGGCTTCTTGGCACAAGAATGGAGAGCATGTGTGTTGCTTGTAAGTTTTCCAAACTGGAATGTTATACAGCCATTAAAAATGATGGCCCCAGAAACTATGAAATGGCATGAAAACCGCTTATCCATTATATTTAAATGAAAAATTCAGGATGCAAAATTGTATGTGTAGCATGATTATGATTTTGTTCAAAAACGAGCCAAAATCTATGCACAGGCAAAGCCTAGAAGGAAATATGCCAAAACGTTAAGAGCCATTTTCTTGTAGTAGGGAGACTGTAGTAGGATTGTTTTCCATTTTTTACTCCTTTCCAGGTTTTATTTAGTAAGCACATATTGTCTTTATAATGATAAAATAAGCACTAAAATGGTCTTGCCAGACACTTGCTGTCAAGGCACAGCCATTCTGCAGCTTGAGGCTACACTCTGTAATGGGCAGTGCTTGGTGCCAACTGAGTGAGAGGCAGCTATTAACAAAACTTCACACCAACCCCCTCACATTGAAAATTCATGGAACCCCTACTTGGCTTTTCAGCCTTGGGACAGGAAGCTCATATTCATTGGTTCCCTCTACTAAGGAGCAGGCATTGTTTTGGAAGCTTCACATGCTGTGTCATAGCTCACTATAGCCCTAAGGGAGAGGGGCTACCATCATTCCCATTGTACAGATGAGAATGGGATTTCCCATTCCCAAAACTTAGAAATGGTAAGTGATTCATTCGGCATCACACAGACACTCAATCATAAAATAAGTTTTACCTCAGTTTGGTCTGAATTCTCCATGACCCAAAATGATTGTTCCCCAGGGAGTTCAAGGTTCCGAAAGAACCAGAGGAGAAAGCATCGAGAAAAGCATCTAGAAAGTGAAAAATTATAGAAACCAGTAAGGTTTGGGTTGAGAAAGGAGCTAGCTCAGACTCCAGAGCTCCTTGGCCCTGAGTATTAAATGTTAACAACCTGTGTCAGTTGTTATCACTACTGGCTTCTGAAAATATCTTTTCTCTTGACATCTTAGCTCAAAATGTTTCTATATGTGACCACACTATTTATATTAAGGACCCTAAGAGTTCTGCATTCAGTGCACATTTCCATGTACTACAAAAGGTAGATTTTAAAAATATTTTTCAGTTGGTGTCATTAGTTATTTTCACTTACTCTCAAGACAACTTTACAATATTCAAAAAGAAAAATTAGGATATAATCTGGCCACCCACTGCATTAACTATTCACATTTTTCATTGATTTATATAGCTTTTCATACATTATATGTGTTTATGTAGTTGCAATTATACTTGAATACAGCTTTTGCCTCAGTTTTGTCCCTAACATTTCATATGCTCTTTTCTGTATTCTATACCTAGTCTTTTCTTTATTGAGGTATAATTGATACTATATTAGTTTCAGGTGTGCGAGGTAATGATTCAATATTTGTATACATTGCAAAATGTATTTTCCCCACACTACATCCAGTTAACACCCATAATGTGCTTAGTCTTGATCATTTTCAGTATGTCTCTAGTGTTCTTGGAATGAACATGCCACAATTATCTTAATTCCCCTATCATTGGGCATTCAGGTTTTTTTTAACCATTACAAATAATGCTGCTATAAATATGTTTTACATACCACTTTTTTTTCATCTGAGTTATTACCTTAGGACAAATTCCCAAGAGTCAGATTAGTGGTACAAAATATGTAAAAATAGTAATGACTCTAAATATGTACTGCTGAATTATAATCCAAAAGGATAGGCCAATATATAGTACCCAGATCTCAGTAGGTACTTAATAAATGTTTAATGAATACATGAACAAATGCCATCAGCAACATATGTAAATCTTCTTTTGAATATATAAACTGTTTGAGAAAAAAAGACTTGGCCTTACTTTATTAAATGCATGTATTCTAGTCACAATGAAACCAGAATTTCTGAGAAACAAATATTCTTCTCATTTATTTTAGTTTTTCTAACTGCAAATTTTCAAGAAAGGAGGGTCCTTCAGGACACTAACTTGGAGACCTCTGTTAGGGAAAGGGGGAAGGTAAGCCCCATCATTGTGACCACTGAGAGTCTGGATCTCGATGGGAAACATCTGGTTTCCATGGTCCCTCCACTCTCCAACCTTTTCCACATCCCCTTAGGCTCCCAGATCTGTGAATATTTCTTCTACCTCTTAGCATCTCTTGAGTCTAAAGCCCCAGTGTTTTCAGTTCTCCTTTTTTGATTCTCAACTCGAGCACAGTCTTAAAGAGTAAATATACCACAATCCGCCCACATGAAGACACATGAAATGAAGAAATGCACCAAACAGAATGCAGAATCTAAGCCCTGAAACCAATGTGTAAATTTGTGGAAAGTAGGAAGCAGTCTTTGATGAAGCAAACTCATATTACAACTCCAGAGAGGAATAGAAAGCCAACAAGAACACATAGAAGACACCAAGGATGGCAGAGTCTCCCTAAAGGCAGCAACAAACATCTGATCATAGCCCCTTTGATAGATAATAGGAAAAAGAAAAACTGCAAGTGGAAGCTTGCAGGAATAGCAAAAGACAGAACTGAACTTGTAAATGTGATAACAGAACCAAGGGCCTCTATGGAGACCTTCCCATTGGAGTAAAGTATTGGCTGTAGAACCCTACACATACCCAACCAAAATGTCACACAATGTACAGACATTTGATGCACTGCAGGTGAATGAGAGACCTGGGCAAAAGAATGAGGAGAGTTATAGCAAATGGATTAAAAAAAAAAACCCAAGACCAAAAGGGCCCATGATGAAGAATGTAAAAGCTGGGGGCTGGGGGTGAGTTCAAGCAAAATGTCTGGTATGTGTGCTAAGAGAGTATCTCTCAACAGCTATCCTTAAAGATAGATTCCCCAGAAAGTGACCTGTCAGAATTGAAACTGAAGGACAAAGGCAAGCTCTATTAAGTAATCAGATGCAAAAATAAGAATTATGTCACACTTCACCCATCCACATTTGGCCCAGAGCAAGGGCCCTTGGAGGGACATCCACCCGGAGCTAAGAGAAATCACGCTAGTACACACACAGCTTCTTGCCAAGATTATTGTTCTCCTTGTAAGCACAAAGAGAATGTTCCAAGACCCACCCACAGGACGTGAAATGATTTGTTAACAAAGTCTCACAGACACAAAGATCACTTCAGGAGGTAATGAAGATTTAAAGCTCAGCAGAGTATAACTTTTTTTTCCCTTAAAGTTATCTACTAGCAATTAATATTCATTTTACCAAAATTTGCTATCTCATGAGTGATGTTCTGTAGCAAAAGTGCTTCTTGAGTTTACAGCTCTGGTTAACACACAAAGAAGTGTTGACCCTTCTTTTTCAACTTATCTTGTAAGGTCAAAGCTTTGAACTTCATAAGATGAATTTATTTTAAATGATGCTTTCTTCCAACTTTAGAAGCAGTACTTAATGCACTGCTCTGCAAATTTTGTACATTTTGTGAGTGTTAGTAATAATAAAATGACCTGTGTCAAAGCTGGGAAAAATTGTTTTCAAAGGGGTTGTATCATCTTGCTCACTGAACTTGGATTTTTTAAATTAATATTTATTTTATCAAAATAATACATGCACATACTTTAAAATTCAAAAAGTCTTTAAAAGCTTAAACAATTTCTTAATAATTCCCTGTCCCATCATTCCACAATCTTTCCAGTCTTCCTCTTCAGAGGAAACTATTTTGTTTCTTTTAGTTTTATTTCTGGCATTTAAGTATAAGCAATAAGCATTTTTAAATTATACACATATATTACTCTCTTTGGATTAATGAGTTTTAAACATTATCTTCTGATTTTCTGTTATCGTAGATAAGGTCTTAGCTCTTTCTTCTCTGTTTCTCCTTCCCCATCATATTTGTTTAAATCAATAGTCAGTCATTATCACAGATTCCTATGCAAATATTTCCAGCATTATACTGTGGAGTACTGTTTGCTTTCTTCCTTATCTTTTTTTTCTGAAGTGGATTGGTGTGTGTGTGTGTGTTTTCATATTATTAGTCATCTTTTTATATAATGCTAATTTTCCCTACAATTTTCTTTCTTTACTCCCACAATTTTCAAAAGTTTTTCAATATAGTTTTCTACAAGTCAATACATCAAAAAAATTATCTTTTTCATTTCTTTTTCTTTGGTATATCCATATGGAATACCTCCATCCTTCTTCTATCTCAGCTGAGTGCTATCGAAACCAGTGGAACAGTGCCATGCTGGAATTTTCCATTGGTTTTCTCCTAGGTTGGATTCCCTGCTCTCTAGTTTTTTGTGATGCTGTTTAGAAATCTGAACTTATTCTGCTTCTTCTTTTTGTGCACCTGTTCATTCTTATTGTCAGCTTGTAGTATTTTTTTCTTTCAGCGAAGCACTCTGAAATTTCATAATTTGATGATAGTCTGTTTTCTCCCCCTGCACCCTCAATGGGCCCTTTCAATCTGGAAACTCAACGTTCTTCAATTGTAGGAAACATGCTTGAATCATCTTATTGATTATTTCCTCTCTTACACTTATTCTGTTCTCTCTAGAACCACTATGTTTTTTAGATGTTGAAAAAAGTTATTTCAGTCTCTGATCTGAAATCTTTTTAAAAATACTTTTACTGAGATTTTTATTTCTGCTATCATATTTTAACTTCCTTAAGTATGGTGTGTGTGTGTGTGTGTGTGTGTGTGTGTGTGTGTGTGTGTGTTCTGTTCCTTTTTCGCTGCATTTTACTTTAGTTTAATGGATATACTGTCTTTCCTTATTTCTGAGCATAATGATGGCTGATTATATATTTGTTTTTCTATTTTACCTGTAGAATCCCCATCACCTCTTATTTGCATGTTCTGCTTCTTTCTTTTGGCCTCTATCTCTCGTGGTAGAGGCAGTCCTCAGATATCAGGCAATCCTTATTTCTTCATGATTAAAGAGAATGGGATAGTTGATTAAATTTGAGACCCATGAGAGTATTTTTGGGGTGAGCTGTTTGACCTTGTATGTGATTATTTTTATGCCTCTTTCCTTGGGCTTTTCATGTACCCCATGGAGTAGTCTTCTAATACCCAGCCTGGAGGGCAGAAATCTGGCTGCCAGCATTCTGGAAGCTGAAGTACAAAAATTGGTTGGAAGTTCTTAGCATTGGGTATGTGTGTAACCATTCAGTGCCGTCAATTATACCTATCTACTCCGTGTTCAAAAGCCCTTTCTTATCTTCTCTAAAGTATAAAGCTCCAAACTTTTCATGAGATGGGGAAGGGACAGTCATCCAAGAATGAATGGGGGAGGAGAACTCCTTCAAAGGAGTCCTTTTACCAATCATTTTGATTTTTACTTTTCTACTTCTTCATTCCCAGTTCCAGAAGTTCTTCTGCTGATAGCTCCTGAGCCTTTTGAAGACTATGCTGTGCAACTTTGGTCGATCCTCAGATTTCTTCACTTCATTTTATAGTTTTATCCCACTTGCTAGATTTGTTATCACTTACCTGCCTGCTTTTGAGCTTCCAACATTTTGTAATTGTTGTTGCCTCTCCTGTTTTCCTTTCTTTGTAGGCTTATATTTTTAAAACAATCTGTCTTCCTTGTTTTAGCAGGATTTTAGGAGTGAGTAGAATTACTATAGGTGTTCAAGTATTTGCTTTTTTGGATTTGAACCACATAAAGCTGCCATCTTTTATAGGCTAAAAATTGATTGGAAATCAATAATTTCATATAATTCACATTATGTATGCTTCTTTTCTGTGCCCATTTGAAGACTTCTTTTCATTGGATGAGAGAAATCACAGTGTATTTATTTTTAAGTGATTCTACACAAGCATAGGATCACAGTGAGAAATCAACCTGAGTATTTTTGACTGAGTAATACCTGCCCACATTCTTACCCCTCACATTAATTGCTCTTTTTCCAGCTAGATAATTTCAGTGTACCTTGCCAGGGCAAAATAAGCCAAGCTTTGATATATTGAAATGAGCAATGGTGTTGACATTAAAAGGCCCATTTCTTACCTCCAGTATTTATTCTCTGTGTAATATGGGATTCTCTGACCCTCAGTGTTTTCTTTAATAAAATCCTCTGTTTTTGGCATTAGACAGCACTGGTTTTAGAAATTGATTAGCTAGGTGATCTTGGAGAAACTTGTTAGTTAGGTGGCCTTCATCTCTAAATGAGAATGATTGCATACATCTTAGGAGAACTAAATGAGATAATGAAAGTAAAGGTCTTAGCATGGTACCTGACATGCAATAAAGGTCTCAATAAATGTTAGTATTATCATTATTAATTATTACCAATACTAACAACAGTGTTACTTATATGACAGCTGTTAAGTTATAAAAATCAAATATATGTTCATTTCCTCTAGATCACTGCTCTGTAAGATGTAAGAATCAAGTGAAACAACTTATATAAAATCTCCAAGTACATGCTATCTTTAGTGTGCTTTATTTGCAGACCACTGATCAATACCTTCCTTTGAACTGGCTAATCAAAGGAAGCTGCACAATGTGGAAGGGGACTGCCTAGTGCCCCTGCCCATCAGACAGATGTATCTTCTTTTGCTCTTGTGCCTCTCTGCAGTGGCCCCCCAAACCACTGAGATCCAAATGGCAGAAGTGACAAAAGTCAGGCAAACCAAATCCTTTCTACATCCAAATATATTTTAGTTTTCAAAATTTAAATTGGTCTCAAAGAATAATCCTTTCAACTAAAACTTTCAAGAAATGTAATAATTAAGAGAAAAATAAAGATTAGGCTTTCTTTTCCAAATGTGATCTTTCCTCTTTGTTTTTGATATGAGACCTATATGACTGACCAAAGCATGACTGCTTAGTGTGGCTTTTAGTTACACTCTGTGAAACCTACTGTGATCTTGTACAATTTCATGAGATGTGAGTACATGAAGAAACTGTAGAGGGATCAAAGAACTAAAAAAAATTCCAAGGTTATCTTCCCATTGGTTCGATATGATTTCTCTGGAAATGTCTCCAAAAAGGATATAAGTCTTTGGACAATTTGAAAGACTGGAGTATGAGAGGGGGAAAGTCATAAAACAAATTGATTTATTATTGCTAGTGACTTGTTAGGAGGAAATGACTTACAGAATAAAAGGATTGTTCAAATCATTCAGTAGTCTAGTTTTTGGAATTATGGAATACTATGGTTACAAAACAATAAAAATGGAGGAGCAAATTAAGTTATTGAGCACCCACTTGGTCCTCTGGAGAAGGAAAGGTGGAGATTACTAGCTCTCTACTAAAAATATGAGTAAACACAGGCTCAGTAAGATTAAATAATATGCCCAAGAACTCCCAGCTCTTTATATTGATGCATAACTAGAACTCAGGACTGTCCTGTTCTAAAGTATTAGCTTTTTATTCTCTACTTGATAGATGAGAAAGCTAAGATTCAGAAAGGGGAAGTAGTAAGGTTGAGGTTTCACTGCTATCACAAAATGATGAGCAAAACACAGGTCTCTCAACTCAGTTCAGTTCGCCATCCCCTACTGTGTATTGCCTTTTTCACAAGTCACCCACAGACTGTCTTTGGATAAATAATTCTCTCATGTTAAGAAGTGATAATGGATTTTCCATGGTCTCAGACTTTAACAGAAGGTTAGTAGAGAGAATAGAGATGAGACTTGCTGTACCTAATGATGGTACTGAGTCCCACCTTGGGAAGAATTCATAGATGGCCAGGGGCCTGATCAGCAGAGACTCTTCGTAGTTTCTTGACTTGGTCAAATAGTGGCTGTTGAGATTAATTGTCTCATTACTTCTCAGAAGATGTCTAAGTAATTGAGAACTAGTAAGACCCCTTTACAAGAGTGATAGTGGGGCAAAATTATGAGAACTTAGTTTGTTTGACTTTGCATAAGGGAAAGTTCATTTGTCTACAGGAATAATCCCTTTAAGCATGATGATTCAGGCCATCATTTCTCTAAATCCACTCTAGTAATTACAGATCCCACAGGCCTGGTGTGGCAGAAGGACTTTAAATGAACCCTCTGGAAATGTTTTAAAGGGATATCTTGATAGCTTATTTCTGTACTTAATGCTAGGATGTTAGAAAATTTTGTTTTAAGTAATGGAATGTTTTCATGCAGTGAAAGAATTGCCTTACTAATGAGCTCCATGTTAAAACATATTGAATACCAACTCTAGATGTATGATATATATATGTATATATATATCATATATATATGACAAGAAAAATTATCATCATAAAAGCTACTGTCAACCTAGAATATTAAAAGGCAAAGAATAAATGGAAGAATATATTGAAGAGATCTGTGGAGATTATTAGCAAATAGTAACATGCAATGAAATTAGGATTGTTTTTCATTTTCACTTTTAACTTTATTGAATTATTAAAGTATTTGTCAAATATAACATATGTTTGCATGTATACTCTGTATAAAGATTAACAGGAATGCAGGAGGATATTTTGGTGAATTCTGATCTCATGACAGAATGATGTCAGATTTGAAACCACACAGACCCTTAGTAAGAGATGTAAATATTTTGAACTGTCTATAGAATCAAGATAACAATTCCTACCCATTAAGCATAAAGCTCTTAGATGAGTGCTTAGCACATTTTATAGATTGCATTATTGCCTCAAATTCTTCAACCTTTCCTGTGTTCACACTCTTTGCTATGTGCCTTTATACTGCTCTTCCCTCCCTGAGTAGGATGTACTCCCTTGCCTCTTGACTTGGGTTTGGACATGCAGTATGCTTTGTCAATAAAATGAGGCAGATTGTGATGTGTGCCAGTTCCTAGTCAAAGCCTCAAGAGGCCTTATCCTTATGTGTTTCTGCTCTTCTCTTGTTTCCCCACCATCACTGTGAGAAGGTATTAGAGTTAGGTTGCTATTCTCAGGAGGAGAATAAGAAACATGTAGGGTGGAAATGCCCTAATTAAGCTGCCCCAGGCTAAAGGAGAGCCCTCACCACTCCTCTGCCACAGCCAAACCCTAGACACATGAGTAAGTTCACCCAGGATGAACAGAGGCACTCAGACAAGCCAGCCTGTTACTCAACCCCCAGAAACATTAGCTATCATAATGTATTATTTATAAGTATATAAAATAAATTGATTTAAACTACTGGCTATTGAGGTGGTTTGTTACATGGCCATTACTCACTGATACATTCATAATAGATACCTAATAAGATCTTTTCTTCCTGATATATCAGGAAGGGAGACAGAACATAAAGACTCCTACCTCTGGGAAACGAACTAGGGGTGGTGGAAGGGGAGGAGGGCGGGTGTTGGAGGGGAATGGGTGACGGGCACTGAGGCGGACACTTGACGGGATGAGCACTGGGTGTTTTTCTGTATGTTGGTAAATTGAACACCAATAAAAATTAATTTAAAAAAAAGATCTTTTCTAATAAAATCTATAGTTGAAAAAACATAACACATGAATCTCTCAGCCACATTGCCTGTTTGTACCAGTTTGGTTTCTTAACACAGCTCTTTGTGCATCCATGACTAAGGCTATAGGCAACCCAAAAAAGAAGTGTTTGAAGATTCCCTCTAGCAACTCAGAGTTGATCTCTAGTCCTCCTTTTATCTGATAAAATATCCTCAGATTCCATTATTTAGTACCTAGATTCTTGCTCTTGGCCCAGGTAAGCAGATTTTCATCGTGGTCATTCCAACAACTTCACTTTTTTTTTCTTCACTTTTTATTTTGATTGCAGCTGGATACTCTGTCATCTGATACTCAGTTTTATGCCTGTAGCTCAAGGTGTCTGTCCTACCACATCTCCATACTCAGCCCAAACCCTGAGAAATGAGTTCTAACTTTCCTTTGAAAAAAGGAAAGTTAGTTTTTCTTCTAGGAAGAAAAACTAAGCAAGAATTACCCAATATGATAATGGCTTAAGCAGCACTCTCATTGTAACCTTTTTTGGATTCAGTTGGCTAAACAATTCTTATTGTAGTGTGAGAGCAAAATAAGGTGTTTAGCTGAATTTTGTCAAAATTCTCCTCTCAGATAAGTGGGAATCCCGAACACTGGAATCCCAGAAGCCTGCTCTAGGCAGAGGGTTTAGGGAACCAATATTTGGGTCCATAGAGAATAGAAATAAACAAAGTCCAAGAGACAACATCCACAATTAAAATCAATATCAAAAGCCAAGTAGACAGTTCAACCAAAGTGCCAGTACAAAGGACTTATACAAAGAGGAATAATAATAATCAATACACAAAGGAATAATAATAATTCTTATACAAAGAACAATAATAATCAGAATAATAATCTGTGAGGCAACAGATCAGAAACCAGGAACCCTAGTCCATGTGCAAGTGAAATGATTTCCACTAGAGAAGGAAAGGGGTCCTGGAGAACATCCATAAACTTTTCAGAGAGTACCTGAGAGGTCAACAATGGCAGGGGATAAAGCTCTCCATGTCACCTGCCAACTCCAACAGCACCCTCAATGAACTATAAACCAACTAATCATTACTGTCAGAAGACCTCTAGTGGTTTTTGGACTGTGTATACAATACACATTCAAAAAGTGAGTCTCAGCCAACCATCTTTCTCCCAATTGCTCTCAATCATTCCACAATAGGAAAGGGAACAAAACAATTGCCCTCACCCACCACAACTCGGAGACAGTTCAACTTTCTTATTTCCCAGGAATCCCATCGGTGCAGGGAGGTGTAGTTGACAGAGGGGAGAACTGCTGTCTGTATATGAAGGAAATTGTTCATATCTGTCCATGGGCCATGGACATGTTAAAATTAATAGAATTTTAACAAAAAAATAGGGAGGAAAAAAAAAAAAGAAAGCTATACAACCAGGAAGGGATCAATCTCTCAACAGCTTGAATTAGTGGAGACCTAGGTATGAATGTAATTTCAAATGTCTAGTAAATCCTATTGCCCTTCAAAAATATCTCTGCCTGAAACTGTGTCATTAGAGATTCATTTCCTGGGTTAAAAGAATACCTTAAATATTTCTCCCATCATACTCTTTTATAATATAGTGGTCCTTGGGAGAAGTAAGAATCCACTAGTCATTTAAGCCCTAGTAGCAATTAGCTTAATAAAAGGAGGTTGGGGATAAGCAGGCAGATCTATTGGAATTCCACAGTGGCTATTGTAAGACCCTGATCACCTGGCTGTGAAAGTGATGGTAGGGTAGGGATAGGAGACAAAGAGTAGAAAAGTAAGAAGAAACACAAGAAATGAGTAAAACTTCACACATTATAATAATTAAAATGTTGGGAACAAATAGAAAGAAAAAGGACAAGCCAGTGTTCTAATGTTAGCATCTTCCTCAGAGGACTGTCTGGAGGACCAGCCAAAATAATGCATGTAAAACATCTAGCATAATACTTGATATACACCAGGCACCCAATAAGCAACAACTATCATACTGTTATTTTAAGTTTCATTTCCCTAAGGAGATGTCTGTGTTCTTAAAACAAGTGCCAGTCTTTGAGGTCAGATCCTGAATCTCATAACCTCATCCACACCCACTCTTCAATCCTTATTCAATGCAATTCTCCTACTAACATATCAGCTACTCGTTTCCCATATAAGCCTTTCCCTTCCCTTCCATTTGGATGTACCATCTGGTCCCATGGTCCTTCCTTCTTACCTATTCTCCTTTTACTTCCTTGTTCAGTGTTTACATGAACCTAACTTCCTTTCTAGAGTAAACCATTCTCCAGATTCTCCTCCTATATACTATTCCCCTTATGAAGAGCTTTCTAGTCTGTCTTGGATTCATAGACACAACCTTATAGAAAGAAACTAATACTTTTAGTAAACCTGAATGTCAGACCTAGTGTTGCCCTTGGTCACTGTGTGACTGTGAAAAAGTTATTTATCATCTCTGAGCCTCAATTTTCTTATCTAAAAAACATTTCTTGTCCTTTCTATTCATTTGGTATTCGACCCACATATACTGAACAGTGAAATAAGTACACTGTAGTGAATGAAAAATAGACATGGTCATTCTCTCCACAGAGCTTATAGTCCAGAATACGAGGAAACTATTTCAGACATTCAAATAATGTAAATAAATATAAAATAATAAATGAGATTTTAAATAAAAGTAAAATAGGAACTGCAGCAGGTGCTATATAAATAAAGGATATTGGGCATATAAGAGAAGAATTTTACATAGTTATGGGATCAGGGAAGATGGACTTTCCCTGAAGAAGTGAATCTTCAGCTAGGGTTTAAAGAACTAGTATGAGTAAACTAGACAAAAAGAATAGAAATTATTCTGGAGAAATGGAACAGCGTTTTGAAAGGTTCTTTATTTATGTGGCACATTGATAAGACTTGGTATTGGATTATATAAAAAGGTGGAGGAAATGAAAATTTGATAATGGCCTCTTTGCTTTCTAGTGGACAAATGGCAGCCATGTGACTGTCAAAAACTTAAATCCTTAAAGCTTCTAAAATTTTACCCTACCGGAAGCTAACAAGTTAGTCTACTACAGCATCTTTTTTTGGAGGCTGGCGGCAGACATGAGGCTCCTGGGTCAGAGACAAAGGACTTTCCTCTCATGGAATAGGCAGTTTCATGTTTGCATCAGTTTCCCTTGCCTCTAAATGCCATGGGGGTACATGGAGTGGCCCAGGTGAGTGCTGAGCACACCTTGATTCCTATCCCAGCTGAGGACCTCAAAGCCTAAGAAATGCAAATCCTTCATAATAGGTTGACACAAATCTTCCCTTTGCCCTGAGAAGAGACATTCTTTATTTTACTGGACAATAAGCGAATCTGCTCTTTGTTCTGGAGGTTGACACTCAGTATAGAAACATCCTTAATAAGACTGTCCACAAAAAGGACTGCAAGTGCCCCTGCTCACAAGATGTGCAAAAACACAAGAGACCCAGAGGGAATTGCTTTCCTACAGTGGTAAACCCTGGAAAAGAACTTGAGGTCCTATGGCTGAGGTTTTCTGAGGATCAAACAACACAACGTAAGCTAAACTGACTGCAAAACTACAAAGAAAGAAGCCACCCACTGAGCCACCCAGGCGTCCCCAACCCCAGGTCTTGACTACACTCACATAATATGCCATTTTGCTACATTGATCTTCACACAGACTTTATAGGGTTGGATTATCATCTTCATCTTTCACAAAAGAAATCTGAGAGCTTGAGATGTTGAGTAATTACCTTGACTTCACATTTGGTGAGATGCAAAGATCTGATGGGCCCACCTTCCTGAGTCTCACCGATAAAAGTGCCAGTAAGCAAAGAAGGGTCATGGTAGGGGCTGCCTGTCCTCTGTCAATAAAGGCAGAATTGGCATCTGTATTGGTTCATTATCGGCTACTTTTTAATCTATGATAGTCCTGTGTAAGTTTTAAGTGAGTCTACTAGAAATTATGCTTTCCCTGATATTCTTGGAAAATAGATAGAAAAGTCTTTCTTAGGATTTTTGTTACAATAAAGCATTGTAAATACGTCAAATATCATCATTAAGGTACTAGCTAAACAAACTACGGGATATCCATGCTATGGGATACTATGTTTTTTTTTTTTTAAGACTTTATTTATTCACGAGAGACACAGAGACACAGGCAGAGGGAGAAGCAGGCTCCCTGCAGGGAGCCCGATGTGAGACTCGATCCCAGGACTCCAGGATTATGCCCTGGGCCAAAGATAGGTGATAAACCGCTGAGCCACCCAGGGATATGTTAACATATGAGATACTATGTTAGCCTCATATGTATGTATGTTATGGCATCCATAGGGATCTTTACATTTCATTTTTTAGACTTTAGTACTGTTTGAATCTTCTACAGTAAGAATGCTTTTCTATGTCACTTACACAACTGAATGTAAAGAAGAAAAAATCTCAATCACCACTTATATTTGTCACTTCCAAGTGTCTTCCTAGTACACAGTTTGTGTCACAAAGACACATTTCCATTTATTACCACATGATCTACATTTAAACCAAGTGCCTGAATTTTGCATGGCCCAAGTACTTTTTAACATTGCCCATGGAAGGATTGTCATTTAAAATATGTTTTGTACTGCTTTTGAAACACATTTAATCTTTTCTCCATTAATCTGCTTTCCCTAAACCTTTCCCTAATTCTTCTCAAGGATTTCCCACCTGCTGTGCAGGATATACAACAGAGTGACTCTAATCATGTTTGGAATTATTTTTATCAATTTAATCCATATTTGGCAGTTATTTTCATTCTAAAGTCTTAGACATTTTAGGCTGTATGCTGATCAATTTCTCAGTGTTACGTGACATTGGCAACAGATAAGATAATAAATGGATAATTATCTTCTGAAAAATATGTTAGCTCTTCACATAGGCTAAGCTAAGCTTAGATCTATCCACTGAATATGTTTTCAACCTTCCAGTTGTGGAGGTTCTCTACAACCCAAAATAATATCTTTTCACCAGTTATATACAGACTGCGTATGTTTTGAAGTCTTTTTTCATGCAGGCTTACAGGTTCATTTTTTGCTGGTTTATGGGTTACTTTCTGATGCAAAATCCAGTTTGAGACTTTAAATAGAGTCGGAAGGTCAGATGGATCATTTGAGACTCCACCTCCTTAGATTTGGCCAGGATTCTCTTTTGTCTTTGAAGGAAGACACAGTCAGTTTCTCCTGGGATGGCCACCCCTATTAGCTGCAGATGCTGGGTCTTCCTCCTAACATTGCATTCTATTGGTGGCATGCCCCTCACTATCTTTTCATTTTCACAGAATAGCAGCCTTTGGGAATGTGTGGGTAAAGCAATGAGACTGGCATCAGAGAACACAGCCACTGGGCACCAGGTGAGCACAGAGCTGCCAGGGGACAAAGCAGGCACCATTGGATTCATTGTTTGATTTTGTTTGTTTGTTTATTGTTCTTTTGTCATGAGTGGAAACCCATGAAATGATACCTGGTAGCCGTGATAGGAAGGTCTGTGTTTTGAGCTATTACAGGCTTCATTTCCAATATTCTGACCTTCATAAAATGGAAATTATACCCATATACAGTTCAAATGGTGTCATAAAACATGAAAAAATCCTTTACAAAAGTGAAATCTCACCAAATTATAGTATTTAGTATTTAGTTACTTTCTGTACCTAAGGCTTTATGAGTTTGACCCTGGCTCTGCTACTTATCAGCTTGTATGACAAATGACTTAACCCCCCAAAAGCCTCAGCTTTTCCATGGATATGCCCTGGACTTCCCTCGTGAAATTTTCATGAGAATTAAGTGAAATAAAAGTAATCAACCTTGAACCCACCCTACTTCTGGACTTCTCAGCATGTGAAATAATTAATGTCATTACTGTTTAAGACACATTACCTGGGGATTCTTCTGCTCAAAATCAAGAGCATCCTACTCAGTGTGCCACACTTGATTTTGCTGCTTCCAGCCCCTAGAGTTAGTTATACTTCAACAGCTGCTGCCTTGTCCTCAGGATTCTCCTGTGGCATGGTGGCCATCCATGGGTCCTTGTTCCCTTATATCCTTATGATAAAACATCTGGCAGAAACTGGAACTTTTCTTTTTTAAATTTTTCCTTTAATCACCCAGTGCTCATCACAGCGAGTACACTCCTTAATCCCCGTCATCTATTTCACCCATCCCTCATCCCCCCTTCTTTGTCATAACCATCAGTCTGTTCTCTACAGTAAAAAGTGTTTCTCAGTTGGTTTTTCTCTCTCTCTCTTTCATTTTTTTTCACTTTACCCGTTTGTTTTGTTTCTTAATCTCCACATATGAGTGAAATTATATGTCATTCTCTGACTGACTTATTTCATTAGCATTATACTCTCTAGCTCCATCTACATCATTGCAAATGGCAGGATTTCATTCCTTTTATGGCTGAGTAATGTTCCATCGTGTATACATACCACTTCTTCTTTATGTGTTCATCAATTGATGGACACTTTGGGCTGCTTCTATATCTTGGCCATTGTAAATAATGCTGCTATAAGCATAGGAGTGCATGTATCCCTTTAAATTAGAATTTAAGTTAGAAATTAAATTTTGTATTCTTTGGGTAAATCCCGGTAACGTGATTACTGGATTGTAAGGTATTTCTATTTTTAACTTTTTGAGGAAGCTGTATACTGTTTTCTAGAGTGGCTGCACAAATTTGCATCCCCACCATAGTGCACAACAGTTCCCTTTTCTGCACATCCTCTCCAACCCCTATTGTTTCTTGTGAGTTTGATTTTAGCCATGATGATAGGTGTGTGGTGTTATCTCATTGTAGCTTGATTTGCATTTCCCTGATGGTTAGTGATGATGAGCATCTTTTCATGTGTCTGTTGGCCATCTGTATATCTTCTTTGGAGAAATTTCTGTTCACATCTTCTGCTCATTTTTATTTTTTTTAAGATTTTATTTATTTATTCATGAGAGACACAGAGAGAGAACAGCAGAGACATAGGCAGAGAGAGAAACAGGCTCCATGCAGGGAGCCCAAAGTGGGACTCGATCCTGGGACCCCAGGATTATGCCCTGGGCCGAAGGCAGATGCTCAACTGCTGAGCCAGCCAGGCGTCCCTTTTGCTCATTTTTAAATTGGATTATTTGTGTTGAGATTTTGAGTTTTTTAAGATCTTTATATAATCTGGAACTTTTCTTTCTAATTCTTAGATATTAATTTCCTGAATTCTTACCCTATATTCTTTTTAATTGCCCCAAAGAGGCAAGTCCTTGGCCCCTTTCTCTTAACTATTCCACTTGGAATCTGAATCCTGGGGCCGAGTGCCTACCTTATGTTTGTCTCAGACCTGCCATTGGCATAAAGTTTCTGTCCCGTGGTTTCCATCATACCTGCTGCTGGTTGACTTTCCTGGTGAAGATCCTCTGCCTGCTGCACTTCCTTTCTCAGCAAATAGGACAAAGCCTCTAAATGCTAAGTTTTACAATTTCTCCAGAAAGGTGGATATACCCAGGGAAAAATTTATTTATTTATTTAAAGATTTTATTTATTCATGAGAGACAGAGAGAGAGACAGGCAGAGACATAGGCAGAGGGAGAAGCAGACTCCTTGCAAGGAGCCCAGTGTGGGCCTTGATCCCAGGACCCTGGGATCATTCCCGGAGCCAAAGGCATATGCTCAACCACTGAGCCACCCAGGTGCCCCACAGGGAAAAATTTAACAAACGATTATTTTTCCTTTCCAGTTTCTTTTTCTTATATTCTTTTTCTCTTTCCAGTTATATATTAATACAATAACATTGATATATATGAAACACCTAGACTTCAATTTTCTCAGATTTCAAAGCTATTTTGTTGAATTTCTTCAAAGTTGCACTCCTTTATCATCAATACCTCATTCACCTGGATATTGTGTGAAATTGTCTTATCCTGATGAATATGCTCTAAACCACTATATTTACTTAGAGCAAGACTAGGTTTCCTGACTATTGAATAGATGAGTACATTTCTTTTGCCTGATATGATAGCTACAGCCACATGTGATTTTTAAATATAAATTCACTGAAACTAGACACAATTTAAAATTCAGTTCCTCAGGGGTGCCTGGGTGGCTCAGTTGGTTAAGTGTCCAACTCTTGATTTTTGGCTCAGGTCATGATCTCAGGGTCATGAGATGAGCCCTGTGTTTGGCTCTGCACTGGGCATAGAGCCTACTTAAGATTTTCTCTCTCCTTTTCTCCCTCTCCTACTCTCTGCCCCTCTCCTACTCTCTCTATAAAACAAATAAATAAATACATAAATAAATAAAATTCAGTTCTTCAGTCACACTAGCCACTTTGCAAATGCTCAGTAGCCACATGTGGCTAGTGGCCACCATATTGGACAGTACAGGTTATAGAATATTACCATCATTACAGAGTTCAGTTATATAGCACTGCTCTAGGTTATAAAGTGTCAAATTTTAAAAGCTGAGTGTCAATATTCCAATTTTGGAAGGGATATAAGCTTAAACATGGTGGTTAATTATTGACCCTCAGATTCATACCTCTGCTCTACCACCTAACTAACCATGTGACTCTGGACAAATTAGTTTACTTCCCTGAAATGTATTTATTTCAGATCTATAAAATGGTAATAAAATGTATTACCCATTTCCCTCAGCTATTGTATATGAAAGTGCTTTGTAACTAAAAAAGTCACATTGAGTTTGGTTAGAGATTACAGGTAGGGCATGTTAGTACAAGTGATCACCATGTGTCTATTGCCAACACAATAAAATGGGGGAAAGTATTTCAGGGTTGACCTTCATGACAGGTAAGAAAAGAGATATGGTAGTGGCAACAGCTCCACCAACCCCTGGTATTGGCCACATGCTGTTCTTGACAGGTATATCAAACTCTTCTCACGACCCAGCTCCACTCAGGAACATGTACTGATTGCTTGACTGTGTTTGGCATATTTCATCCAGGGCCCACAGCCTTTAGGGACAATTCCCACCCACCTTTTCACCAGTGAGGATCTTATTAACACAAAGGGGCTCTGGTTCTAATTGGTGGCTGTCATTGACCTTCTTGAGACCAAGTGTAGATTCCATCTACTTTTTGATGCAAGTGCAGAGGTCTACCACTCACCCTATGATATTGCTGTTGTATAGCATTACTGAGATTACTCAAATAATCTCATCACAAACAATGTGTAAGCCATTTGCAAACTCCCACATTTTAAGCCATTTTCCCATAGAGGAGGACATTAGAAACTCAGCCCCATCTCATTATCCATTTGAATAACTTTTTCAATTTTGAGTTTGCTGCCTAACCATGAAGGCCGAATTATGACTAATTCTCCTTTTCTCTCTCTCTCCCTCTCTCTTTCTCTCTTCCTTGCCTGTTGAGAGCACTAAATAGATAAATAAAAATCTCTGCAGATTAATTGTAGGTACTGTGGGCTAGAAGCCAGACTGGGCTGATCTGCAGCGTCTGAGCTTTGTCTGTCTGTCTTTTTTTTTTTTTTTTTTTTGGCTCGTCATTATAGGGGATTCAATTATAATCTTTCTCCATAAGCACAGTAGAGGTTTGCATACACCAGCCCTGGGGCATTATTCATCATAATGCATTTTGAGAGTGAAAGAAAAAGAAGATGTCTCTGGTTTCCCCTAAAGCTGTATTTTTCATTTGGAGACTTGGTCAAATTTTAGTATTTTTATCCCTCCCCTAAGTCCCTTTCTCAAGCATAAGCTATTCTCAGAGTATTCTCATGAAAATGCTAGAGGATACTTAAGTATAAAGGCAGGGCTTGTTGGCATTTGCTTGGGAGGTCTCTCAAAAAAAAAAAAAAGACAAAGAAGTATAAAGAAATTTAAGCTTGGAAATTTGTCTCCTTCCTTCCATGCAGACTTTTGAGACTTGGAATAATCTTGGGGAAGTTTCCACTGAAAGAGAATCAACCAGACCTATAAGAGTCTGTTTTCTGTGGCACCCACAGCCTCTCCTGATAATGACAGCTACCGCTGAATGCTTCCTCTGGGCCAGGCACTATTCTGAGTGCTCTACAGGCATTAACCCATTTAAAATCTACAGAACTCCTTTGAGGAATATAGCATAATTATTCTCATTTTGCAGAGACAAATGTAGAGAATTTTTTTTTCTTTTGAAAACTTAGTTCTGTTCACAGAACCAGTAAATGGCAGAGATGGGATTCAAAATCTAGATAGCCAGAGCCTATGCTTTTAGCCTTTTATGTACACAAATAGTTTAATTTCAAAATAAGGAAAAAATACTCAAAACTACTACAGTCTTCACATAGTCAGGTGGCTGTGGCTGCTATTTATAACTATTTTCTTCATTAATCATTCTGTATTACATTCAGCAATTGTGTTGACTGGCATGGTTCCTTGCCTGGTGGAGTGACCCAAACCTCTGTTCCTGAGGGATGTTGACCATAATCAGTCCTGTCTATATTGGGTTGTTATAGTTTTTTTTTTAATTAATTTTTATTGGTGTTCAATTTACCAACATACAGAATAGTTTTAATCATAGGACTGGGGAGTGTTAAAACGCTCCAGAGGATTTCTTGCATTACAAACATATTCCTCCTTTCCCTCAGGTGGCAGCAAACCAATTTCCCCCCAGAAATTAGGTTCAGTCACCCTAGTTAGTAGGAATAAAACCTCTTTTTTGCCTCTTCATTCAGTGACTTGAAGATCCCCAAATGACCAGGTGGAAGTTTCAGCTTCCATTTTCAGAGAACTATTGCTGTGTCCCATGGTAGAAGCATTCCTCCTTTGGAAAGTGTAACCTCTAGCAGAGTATATCCCACAGTTGTGGGGATTGATGAAAAAATATTTCTAGTGGATATCTAATGAGAGGAGTCTCTGCATTTTCATTCCTGATCACAATGCCATGAAACCTATCTATGGGAAAAGCAGCACTACATATCATTTGCTGATTTAAAGCACATACTGTCTCCTGGAATACAGTGTCCCAAACCTACAAGGTCTTGTTACCCATATGTCAGTGCATCTGTGCCTTAAAAAGCCATGCCACCATTCTATCAGGCCAGCCATTTTAGGGGCCCATTGGGCCCATTGTTATACTGCACTTGCTATATACTGCACATTCTATGTGTTCTTTGATCAGAAGCTAGGCTATGTAAGTTATTATATTAGTGAGTGTGGCATTCACCAGTCAATGGGTGGTGGGTTTGCCAGAAATATTACAGATATGGGAAACAAATCTATATTCAGCGTAAGTGTCTATTCCAGTGAGAATAAAGCTCTCTGTTCCTTCCATGGTGGAAGTGTTCCAGTGTAAACAACCTGCCACCAGGTAGTTGGATGATACCCTTCGGGAATGATGCCATATCAGGAGCTCAGCAGGTTGTTGGCAGATTAGGCACTCTGTAAGTGTAAAAGCCAGCTTGGACCTCATGAATAGTCTATGTGAAGGAGCTCATGCTTACCCTCTATCTATGTCGCCATGGCTACTTTGTAAGTTCAGTGGGCAAGAATAGGGGTGGCTGAGGAAGGAGATTCCCTGAGGTCCACATGGCACTTCATCTTATCCACCTGATTAAGCTTATGATAATCCACAGTTATTCTAAGACATATATATCTTCTGCATTGGTGAATGAAAATGTGGTAGGAATCATCCTCAAGTCCTCGATGGTGTCACTAATCTCTATAATCCATTTAGAAATATGGTTTTGCTTTTGACTCACTATTTTGATAGATAGAGACAGTTTTAGTGGCTTCTACTTGGCTTTTAGTGGCTTCCTACCATATCTCTCATTTAATGGGTCAATGAGCCAACATGGAAATTCTCCCAGTTTCTTAGTATTTTTATTCCAGTTATGCATTCTAGGTCTCCTTTAGTACTCAATATTATTAATGGCCTTTAGAGAACAACCACCACAGATCTCTTAGAGGAAGATGAAGCCTACTAACCTGGCAAATGTATTTTTCATAGCCTTAACAAATAGAGTGTATTTATAACTCTGCAAGGGACATGATGGGGGAATGGGTGAGCATGTCTTACCTTAACATGATAAATCCATTCTGGCATTCCAGTCCAAGACTTTAGACACTTTCCTCTACAACATACTAAGGAAGTTCTGGCATTCCAACTTCATTTAGTGTTGGCTGCCTTAACATCCAGTTTTCATTTAACCAATTAAGCAAATTGTTAAAGCTATCCACAGTGACCCAATCCTGCACTTGTACAACTCTGAAGTTTTAGGTCTAGGTGCCTTGCTTAACTCACCCTAGTCCTGAACCCAGTAGAACTGAAGAACAAAAAGAATTTTTCAGTAACCTAAAAAGGTGTGTGCAAAGGTGTGGGCTACTAAGCAAAGGTGTGAAGGTGTGGGCTGCTAAGCAAAGAAATGCTTCTTTAGAAGTATTCAGAAAGCTGGAATGTTGGATGTAAAGCATAAAGAGCTCATCAGAAAGCTGGAACTTTATAAAGCATAGGCCAGAAACTCTAGGCCTTGCTGAAAGGAAACTCCTGGTTTTGCTCTCAAAATAACGCTGGTGGTAATCTGAATCTAACTAATGCTGTATCAAATTATAGAGCCATATAAACTACTTAAGAGATTAAAGAAGTTTCCTCAACTAGTAGTTTTAATGGAAAAGAGGCATGCTCTTTTCTGAGAGTAAATATTGTTTAATTAATTCTCTACAGGGTTTTTATATACAATATCTGGCATATGATAATAATAATAAAGATACTGGCAAAGAAGCAACGAAGTGTGAGCTAGGATAAAAAGAGGAGATGGTCAAAAAAACATTGCTAGAGATGGTCAAAATGTTGGAATTCTCAACAAGGACAATAAAATAACCACAATAAATATATTAAAGGAAAATATTGGCAATACATATTAACAGATGAGAAGTCTTTGCAGAAATGTGAAAACTTAGAAAGAAACAATATGGAAATATTAAAGATAAACATGATACAAGAAAAGAAGATTTTTTTTCATTTGATTATTTTATTAAAAATTTTTTTAATAATAAATTTATTTTTTATTGGTGTTCAATTTCCCAACATACAGAATAACACCCAGTGCTCATCCCGTCAAGTGCCCCCCTCAGTGCTCGTCACCCATTCACCCCCACCCCCCACCCTCCTCCCCTTCCACCACCCCTAGTTCGTTTCCCAGAGTTAGGAGTCTTCATGTTCTGTCTCCCTTTCTGATATTTCCTACCCATTTCTTCTCCCTTCCCTTCTATTCCCTGTTTATAGCAACTGGAAAATCAGAGGTAGTAATCAGTAAACTTGAAGAGAGGTCAGTAGAAATTAACCAAACTGAAATGTAGAGAGAAAAAAAAGAATGAAAAAAAAGAGAAAGAAACAAAGCAAATAAGAACTAAGAAACAGTATCAAATGATCTATACATCTGTATTTAAGATTCTAGAAGTGAATGAGATAGAGGACAGAGAAGTATGTGAAGAGACAATGGCTGACGAACTAAATTGTCCCAAATTGATGCTTTATAAAGCACAAGCAAGAGAAAGAATTACAGCAAACCTAAACACATCATACTCAAACTGATATAAACTAACATTAAAAAGAAAATCTTTAAAATGACCAAATTGGAAATACACACACACACACACACACACACACACACACCACAACACATTACATCCTCAAGAACAATTATAACACTTATGACTGACTTCCCATCAGAAATAGTAGAGGCCAAAAAACAATGGGGAGACATCTTTGAAAGTGCTGAAAGGGGGGAAAATCTGTCAAACTACAATCTCATATCCCACAAATAATACATACCTTAAAAATAAAGACAAAATAAAGACATTTTTAAGTATACAAAAGATGAGAGAAATAACTACAGCATACCTACATTACAAGAAGTGCTAAAATAAGTTCATCAAGCTAAATGAGAAATTATGCCATATGGAAGCTCAGATCTACAGGAAGGAATGAAAACCATCATAGGGGATAAATATAAATTTCTTAATTTATATTTGTACGTGTATTTTCATATCTTTAAAAGGCCATTAACATTTAAGCAAAAATAACAGCAGTGCTTTGTGGCATTCATAGTATATAAAGAAAGTAAAATATATGATGAGACCATAAAGAATAGTAAGACAGTAACATGAATTATACTGTATTAATAGTCTTATATTGTTTGGAAAGAAGTGTAGGTACATTGTTATGAATTAAAGATGCATATTGAATCTCTAGAGAAGCAACGAAAAAAAACCACAAAGAGATATATCTAAAAAAATTAATAAAGAAGATAAATTGGAATACCTAGAGTCATTCAGTATACTCAAAGTAGGCAGAAAAGACCTAACAAAGGAAAAGAGGAACAGAAAAGACAAATAGAAAATATATACTGATATGATAGGCTTACCCAACCCTATCAGCAATTACATTAAATGTAAATATACTAAACACTTCACTAAAAGGTAGAGACTGTCATACTAAATTAAAACACAAGACCAAATTTATGTCTTTTGTACGGATTAAAATCAAGCAAAAGAAAATAAAAAATAAAATTATAAGAAATAAATTGGATAAATACTAACCATCAAAAAGCTTTAGCAGTTACATTAATATATGGCAAATATTAATAAAAGTATTATTATAGATAGAGACATATAATAATCATAAAAGGATAAATTCATCAAGAAGACATAATAATCTTACATGTGTTGGTCCCTAATAACTGTGTTTCAAAATACATAAGGAAAAATTTTATTACTAAACAGAGAAGTAGATTAAATCTCTTTCATAGTTGGAAGTTTCAAAATTCCTTCTCAGTAATTAATAGAATAAGTAGTCAAATTATAAGTAAGTCTGTAGAAGATTTGACAATATTAATCATCCAATCGACCTAGTTGATATTATAGAATAACATATTCAACAACTGTATAGTACACATCCTTTTCAAAGGTTGATCAATAAAATAAGTTTCAATATATTTCAAAGGATATAAATCATAATATGTTTTCTGACCATAAGAATATTAAATTAAAAGTCAACAATTACACGATATCTAAAATTTGGAATATTTACAAATAGAGCAACACTTTTAAATGCCTTATGGATTAAAAAAAGATAGCACAAAAGAAATTAGAATTGCAAAATGAATTATAATGAAAATATATCAAAATTTATGACATGCTGCTAAAGTAGTGTTGAGAGGAAAATTATGGGTTTAAGTGGATATATTAGAACTGGAGAAAGGTATAAAAACAACAATCTAAGTTTCCTCCTTAGAAAGCAAGAAAAGAAAAGGCAAATTAAAACAAAATAAATAGAAGAAACTAAAAATTCCCCAAAACAAATGAAATATAAAACAAATAATAGAGAAAATCAACAAAGTTTAGGCTTGTAAATGACTGTGCATAGTACCTTTATTCATAATAGCCAAAAATTGGAAGCAATGTCAATTTCCATCAACAGATAAATAAACAAATTGTGTTATATTCATACAATGACATATGGAGTGAACTACTGATACATGCAACAATATAGATAAATCCCCAAAACATTATGCTGAATGATAAAATCAAAACAAAAGAGAAAATATTGTATGATTTCATTTATATGAGCTTTAGAATAGGGAAAACCAATCAATCGGTGTTTGCCTAAACCAGAGGATGAATAGGGATTGACTAGGAAGGAACACAACGGAGCTTTCAGGAGTGAGGAAAATGCCTATATCATGATCTGTTTATTCACTTTTAACTATTTCATTGAAGTGGAAATACCATATAGTTCTTCCGTTAGCAATGTTAACATGTTGTCATTTACAATTTGAAAATTTTGTTTTTATTTATTCATGACAGAGAGAGAGAGAGAGAGGCAGAGACACAGGCAGAGGGAGATGCAGGCTCCACGCAGGGAGCCTGACCCAGGACCCGATCCCGGGACCCCAGGACTGCGCCCTGGGCCAAAGGCAGGCGCTGAACCGCTGAGCCATCCAGGGAACCGGTCATTTACAGTTTGATAATTTTTAGTAAATTGAACAGCTATGCAACCATCATCACAATCCAGTTTTAGAACAATTCCGTCACCCTAAAAGAATTCCCTTTCCTATTTGTAGTTTTTCCCCACTTACATCCCTATCCCTCATAAGTTACTGATCAGATTTTTATTTCTACAGTTTCGCCTTTTCTTGAAATGCCCTATCAATGCAATCATAGAATACATAGTCTTTTATACCTGACTTCTTTTAATCAGCATATTTTTGAGGTTCATCCATGTTTTTGTACATATTAGTAGTACCTACCTTTTTACTGCTAAGTAGTATTCTATTACATGAATACACTACATTTTACTTATCTCTTCATCTAATGATTGACATTTGAAATGTTTCCACATCTTGACTATAACAAATCAGCTGCTGTTAATATTTGTATGTAAGCCTTCATGTGAATATGTGCTTTCTCTTGGGTATATAGGAGAGGAATTGGTGAGTCACAGAATGACTCCACATTTAACTTCCATTTGCAAACTTCTTAAGAGACATTTTAAGAAACTGCTTTTTGGGGCTCCTGCATGCCTCAGTCAGTTCAGTCAGTTGAACATCTGCCTTTGGCTCAGGTCATGATCCCAAGTTCTTGCTTCTCCCTCTCCCTTTTTGCCTCCCTCCCCACAACTCATGCTCTCTCTCGCAAATAAATCAATAAAATCTTTTTAAAAAGAAAGAAATTGCTTTTAAAGAAGCATCATTGAATTGGAAAATGTTCAGATTAGAGGCCAATAAACTTGCACTAACATCCTGTCCCTGGTTTGTAGCAGCTGAGTGACTATGGATAAGTCATTTAAGCCCTGTGTTTCCTCATCTCCAAATGGGAGTAAGAGTATATTTTATCAATGTTACCAGAATTCATTGAGATAATGTTTATAAAGTGACCAGTAAAATACAAAGGGAAGGCTACCCATTAAAGGCAGCTAAGCATAATAGTAGTAGTGGTAGTGGTAGAAGTAGTAGTAGTAGAAGATAATGCCTCAAATACTTTGTTATTTGGGGAATTGAGTTAGCATAAGCAAAGTCCACTGATCATTCTCAAACTTCCAACCAGATCAAACAACAGGTATATGTTGTTTGAAGTATTTGCAGATATTTATTTTCATTCTTCCTTCTTTTTCTAAGCTTCACTTGGCATAGGATCAGTAAACCCACCCAAATGCAAGCCAGCAGATAATGTTGTTGACAGGAGAGAAACTAGTAGGCAGGAGAGTACAAACCAGAAAAACATTAGTAATCTTCTAATTGTGGCTAAGAAAAACTTTCTCAGTGGCTCAAGACCTCAAGGGCTATCATACAGGAGAAATGAGGCTGAAGAAAGATTGTTTCTTTACCTAAATCTGTGCAGTGCAAAAAATTTGTCTCTCTACCTAATGTGTGCTTAGCAATAGGTTGTTAGGGGCTCATGGCATTTGGAGGAATACAAACATTCTTTGGCTTCAAGAAAATTGCCATCTAGTTAAGAGAATAAGGCCAACATCCAAGAAAGAGTCAAAAAGTGTAGTGAGTTGCTCTGTCATGTGGTCCAGATTCACTTACTATGGGAGTCAGGAAGGGAAAGAGATTTACACAGATATGATGGAAATCTTCTTGAATGATATAGGGTTTGAGATGGGTGCAAATCTTTCCTCTTTTAAGTTACAGAACTTTAATAAGGATTCAGAAAAAAAGTAAATACAGAAACTATAGGCAGATGTTTGGAGGACAAAAGGTAGATGAAATGGACATACTGTGAAATGGCCACTCAATTCATATAAACTGACACTTCTGAGACAGATGGATACTAATATGGCCATTAAAATTTAATGTTCATAAATCAAATAGAAATGCCCCTTACATTCAACAATTTTGAGGTGAAGTACCCAGGAAATAGTCATCTTGCAAAAGAGAAGATGGCAAAATATCTTATTACAGTTATATACAATCTACAGAATTTCACAATTATGTCCAATTTACCATAGGATATATCCTGATCATGTGGTAAATGCAGTGTGCACTCTGGGAACTTTGAAAGACACAGACACATACACATACACAAACATACAAAGGAAACTCATTTGGCCACAATCCAACCCTCCAGAGAATCTCCTTGCTAACATGTTGTCATTATCTTTTCACAACTGTCTATATGTGTGATTGAAAGTGTGCAGTCTCACAGAGCACATTAAAGCTCACTCATCCTCCCCCTCAGATAAAAACCAAGTCACCTCAGATAAAGAGAAGTCCTTCAGTCACTCTAGGTCACAGAACAGTTTAGGTCAGTAATTAATGTCCATCCCAGAGTAATAATATAAACATCAATCTTCACTTAAAGGCCAAGCCCCTCCCACATTCTTTGCCTTTTAGTTGATCCACTACCTGCAGTGGTTAGGGGGCCCTTTCTTCTTCTTTCATCTTTCCTTCTTTCTGCACTTCTACTTCTCCTCTGACCTGCCCACTTGGTTTCTGATCCCACATAGCTGGAGTGTTAGGAGTGAGAAGGGGAGGGGGACACAGCAGAATTCTTACTTGACTGATGCTGGTAAGTTGTCCTCAGCTCTATCTGGTCCTGGCAAGTATTTAAGCTCATTCTTTCAGTCATCGAGCATTTCTATGGGTTATTTGGATATCCCCATACCGTCCTTTTGTTGGGAGTATCTCACTTGGTACAGGTGGATGCATTCTTCTGGCCGGTCACTTAAGATGCTTCTCTGAGCCTCTAAGATCTGACAGCCATCTCCAGCTTGCTTCGCTGCAAGTCTCGTGTTTGGACAGCATCTGAGACAACTGCTCACCAGTTCTCCCTGGCATATGGCCCTCAAACCTCACCCACAAGAAACAAATCTTTTTGTGGAGGGAGTGAAGTTACTCCCTATGCTGTAACCCCAGCCCTCCTTTGTCAGCTCCTTACTCCAGTGTTTTTCTTTTTAGGCTTCTCAGGCATGAGTCAGACACATTCAGGAGGACATAAATTAAGTTCTCCAAGTTGTCTCATTGGAATCCCTTTCCTAAGCTTAAAATTGGGGAGGAGAGGGATGGGCCTCATAGAACATCAATAGCTCTCTTCTCTCTCAATAAATCCTCTTTGCATCTGTAACTTAAGATTCTTTTTATACGAGAGGTTGAGTTGCAAGATTGTTTTGTGAACCCTTTCTTTGCAGATTCTACATGGTGCTTTCACCTCTGCTGTCTTAGGGTGATGGCTTAAATTGAGACTAATCTAGTTTTGTTTGTTTATGTGTGTGTGTGGATGTATATAAAGGAAATGTGGCTCCTATAAGACATGTCATTTGACTGTGACAGAGACTAGATACATGTTCACCAACCATTTCCTCTTTTTCCTAGACACACAGCTATATAATATTTTTAGTTTCCTTGCACTTAATTATTCCCACGTGAGCATGACTTAGTTTTAACCAACAGAATATAAGTAAACATGACATGTGTTCTTTCAGGCCAGGCCTACAAAAACTCCCATACATGAACCCTCTAGATTTTGCCTCTTCCATTGGTTGGTACCCTGGAATGCAACGATCTTGGAAGCCACGTGTTGAAAATAACAGAGCCACAAGTGGAAAAAACTTGGGCTCTGAGTCTTTACAGGGGGAAAAGCTTTCCACCAATGAGGAATATTTACATGTGTTAGACTTTATGAGAGTAAGGAAGAATTTCTATTGTAATAAGCCACCGATATTTTGCTGTTCCAACTGCGAGCATTACCCTAATTAATATAACTTTGTTAGGTTAGAGTATTGGATTTTTCTTATTGATTTGTAAGATCCCTGTATTTATTATTTAATATATAATCTGCAATCTTGTCATGAATTTTGCAAAAAAAAAATTCCCAGCTTTAGTTTACATTTTACAGTTGTTTTCACGGCATTTTTACTACAAAATAATGAAGTTTTTCACAGTGAGATCTGGCAGTCATTACTTTGATGGCTTGATTTTTTTTCCCTCATGTTTTAGAAAGGTATTTTTGGTATGTTGATAATTATAAATTTTGTTGCCAACCTCTCCACTGATAGATATGCTGGTATAGTCAATAGCTCTTAATTCCTGGTTTGGAGGCTTCTCATCTAGATTCTACACTAAGATTTTGAAAGGGTCATTTGAAACTTACTTTGAGATACTGAGTGGAAGGATCCTCAACCAAAGAGGAAAAAATATATATGTAATAAGTCCTGGTGAATAAGATCAATCACAATGAAGAAAAACATCATCAAAATTCACATAAATTCAGCTTTAGAGTTTTGCTAGTCCATCTCCTGCCTGACACTCAACACTCCCAGGATAATTCCTCGCTGGTTAGGAATCTTTAAGAAATCTTTTGTTATTCCTAGCCTTTGAGCCATGATTCATTCACCCAAGTTTTATGATGCCACCCTCTACTTTGTCTCCCACATAAAAGCTGTTTTGACCTATAATCTATTTCTTAGGGCAATGGAAAAAAGAATCTGATTTAATATGAGCTCAAATTATGCACATTAACATTACATATACCACAACCAAAGCAGAGAATGGGAGAACTCATGCAGCCTTAGGGAAAGAATCTCCAAAATCCTGCTACTTTAGGCACTGCCACTCCATTTAGGAGTAGTGCTGACCTTAAGTCAGACAGTGATCAATATAATTATTTAGCCTCTGATTTGGTCACATACAAAACACCTCCAGTGTTTAATAATCTGATTTCCAGCATTAGTTTACTCATGATTTCAGTGAAATACAAGGTGTTATTAGGGAAAAATTACATGTCAAATGTGTCTTTCTTCCCAGAACTTAATCCAGTACCTGGCATATAAATCATCCAAAACATATGTATTGAATGTGTGAAAACTTTTGTCATCCTAGGACACAGAAATGGTTTGAAGGTATGATGTACAAGTGTACCTAAGAAACAAGAGAAACTGGAGGAAGAAAAATCGTGCTTTGCCATTATTTATATCTATTGTCCGAGGGCATGGGAACCTGAAGAGAATGTAAGCCCCAAGAAGAAGAAATAGTGAGCCCTGGGTGTGATCAGGAATTTCTTTTTTTTTTTAACTTAAGTTTTCAGTACTTAGCATACAATGCAATATTGGTTTCTGGAGTAGAATTAAATGATTCATTACTTATATACAACACACAGTGATCATCGTAACAAATGCCCATCACCCATCTAGCCCATCCCCCACCCACATCCTTCTATCAATCCTCAGTTTGTTCTCTATGATTGAATCTCTTATGGCTTGTTTCCCTCTATCCTTTTTTCTTTCCCCCTTCCCATATGTTCATCTGTTTTCTTTCTTAAATTCCACATATGAGTGAGATCATATGGTATTTCTTTCCCTGACTGACTTCACTTAGCATAATACACTCTTGCTCCATCCATGTCATTGCAAATGACAGGATTTTATTCTTTTTGATTGCTGTGTGGGGTATATATCTATCTATATCTATATCTATCTATATCTATATCTATATCTATATCTATATCTATATCTATATCTATATATATCTTCCTTATCCATTCATTAGTCTATGGACATTTGGGCTCCATCCATAGTTTGGCTATGTTGATAATGCTGCTGTAATCACCAGGACACATGTATCCCTTTTTTAAATGTGTATTTTTGTATCTTTTGGGTAAATACCCAGTAGTACAATTAATTGCTGGATTGTAGGGTAGTACTATTTTTTAACATATTGAGGACCTCCATACTGTTCTCCAGGGTAGCTACACCAATTTGCATTCCCACCAATAGCGCAAGAATGTTCTCCTTTCTCTGTATTCTCACCAACATCTGTTGCTTCTTGTGTTGTTAATTTTAGCCATCCTGACAGGTGTGATATGGTATCTCATCATGCTTTTATGATTTGTATTTCCCTGATGATGAGTGATGTTGAGCATCTTTTCATGTGTCTGCTGGCCATCTGAATGTCTTTTTTGGAAAAGTGTCTATTCATGTCTTCTACCCATTTTTAACTGGGTTATTTGTTTCTTGGGTATTGAGTTTGAAAAGTTCTTTGTAGATTTTGGATACTAACCCTTTATCAGATATGTCATTTGCAAATATCTTCTCCCATTCTGTAGGATGCCTGTGATCAGGAATTTCTATATGTACAAGGGGACAAGGGCTGTCCAAGAAAATGGCACCAATTTGGAGAACTCCCATGTGTGAGAAACCAAGAGAAAGTTCCAAGGGAGAAAGAACCTAGGAGAGAAGCATATGGCAGAGAGCCATTCCAGAAGCCTCATAGAACAGAGACAGGAAGATCCCCACCCCCTCTTTATTTCAGGGACTGAGTACCTTGTTGGTGAGCCACATGAAGAGAATGTGAAAGTATTATTTTATAGCTGAGTTCAGCCTTTGACAGAATGGAATGACGGGCCCTATATTTGGGAAGAAAAGGAAAGCCCCTAGCATTGTCATTTGTCAGTAGACTTTTGCTGTCTTAATGGAGGCAATGAGAAGTTGAGGAGTCATCCAGGAGGGAGAACAGGAGACAACATACTTACTTGCTCTTAATTCCTTAGGCAAATAAGGAATTAAGAGGCAATACTTACTTGCCTCTCCAACTTTTTCAAAGAACCACAGAGCATCACTACTATAATAGAGAGCTTTACACAGACAACTGTGGTTTGTCCTCTAAAATAGAGCTTCTCAGACTGTAATATGCATATAAATTGCCTCACAAGCTTGTTAAAATGCAGATTCTGACTCAGTGCATCTGGAGTGGGGCCCTAGATTCTCATTTTTATCCAGCTTCCAGTGATGCCAATATTGCAGGTCAGTCAGCCGTTGAAAAGCAAGGATCCAGAAGATGTGTTCAGGATATGACACTAAATTGGCTTAATGTTGAGTGGAAGGTGGAGCTGTTTAAAAAAGTGAGGAACACCTGGAACTAATTGAACAATAATGACAAATGGAGGCATCAAAAGCACAGAAGGAGAAAATATATTAGCTATAATTAGCAAACTGTAACCTGTCACCTGTTTTTGTAAATAAAGTTGTATTGGAATACATGCCCATTCATTTGCTCTGTGTAAAACTTTATTGGAAACAGAGATCTCATGGTCTACTATCTGGCTTTTTGTAGAAAAAGTGTATTTACCCCTGAGCTAGAGACATCTGCTTCACTCCCCTGGATCATAAGATACTCTTAAAAGAAAGAGGCCTGTTTGTTTCTTCATTGATGTTCAGTCCTACACTATGTAAGAATTAGAACCAGGGCCAAGGAAGATGAATAGAGTGTGCGTTTGATAATCATAGTTGTGTTTACTGTGTGCCCAGTCCAAGTTAGGCTCTTTTGGAAGTGTAAGAAAAGTCAGAGCAATATCTTAGTTTTAGGAAGCTTAACATCTCATTGAAGGTGATTTTCCCTTCCTCCTTTTGAGTTTTCTGTAGATCCTTTTTCAGAAGTTCAGGCATACCAAGCAATTTGACTAAATGGCCAATCCCCAGGTACTCATGAAAAAATAGTTCCTCCATTATTTTACCATTTAAATAGGATGCATTTTATCATGTTTATTTAAACTTTCTTTTAATATAAACATTTTAAAATCAGTAACAAAGCATATATGTAATTTGGTATTATAATATGTACCATAAATATTTCTCCATGTTACTCTGCAGCTTTTATAATCTTCACTTTTATGGCTGCATAATATTTTACTAATTGAATATCATAAATATACTTAAACTTTGATGTATTATTGGTAACATATGATATCTCTAAGAGCTTACACATTTAATACCTGAAATAATTTTTGGATATATAGCTTTTTCTAAGTTTTGGACTTTTCTCTTAGGATAATTTCTCAGAAGAACAGTTATGATACCAAAAAATATAAATACCTTTAAGGCATGCTATATGTATTTCTGAACTACTTTCTAGAAGGATTATATCAATTTACATTTCTATCAGCAGTGAAAAAGCCTTCTAGTTTGCCCATACACTTACTAGAATAGGATATCATTATTTTTGGCTAGTTTGGCAAGTATTACAGGACAATTATGGTACAAATACAGAGGTAATTTAATCCTCATGCCTGAACAGAAATTTCTATTATCTCTTCCTTCCTTGTACTTGAAAATAGAAAAAGAGTTGACATTGCTCATTCCCTTCATGGAACTAGAGACTGGAACCTTCTTATGATATTATTTGCTCAGGAGTCTGAATAAACCATCTCTGATTTGAATCACGTCTAAGAGTTTAGTTAATTTGGTTCTAAAAAGAACTCTTAATAACAACACCACATAGAAGGTGCTATCAAGGTATGATCCCTGAAGTGTTAAATTGAGGTTTCAATATGAAAAGAAGAAAAGAAATAAGAAAAGATAGAGTAAGCCACGTTCAGTGTTTATAATTGCTCATATTTATATAAGCTTTTTTACTAAGAACTTTTACATTAATTATTTCATTGATGTAAAAGCATCATAAATTCATCTATAGGTAGAATAAGCACTGTTACTCTAAGTGTGAAAAAGCTAAATAAAACAAAGCTTAGGAAGCTTAAGTGACTTGCCTAAGGTTACAGAACTACTTATGACAGAGATTAGCCAAAACCTAGAATATCTATTCATTAACCCATCCATCCATTTATTAATTAAATACTTATTGAGCATGCTGTATTTTAGTGCTAAGCCATAACATGAGAAAATTGACCAAAATAGAATAGTTCTTGCCCACACAGAGGTTATTGTCAGACAACAGGAAACAGACAGGAAAGTACTTACTGACATAACACCTAAATCCACCAACTGTATAAATTAAATTGTAGTCAATATTATAGAGGAAGGAAACAGGGAGAGAATAATGGAAAGCTATTTTTTTAATTTTTTTAAAATAAAACCAAGCATTTATTTACACCAAAGAATTCTAACACTGGATATTTCTTTTTTTTTTTTTAAGATTTTTATTTATTTATTCTTAAGAGAGAGATTGAGAGTCAGTCACAGACACAGGCAGAGGGAGAAGCAGACTCCATTCTGGGAGCCCGACGCAGGACTCGATCGCAGGTCCCCAGGATCATGCCCCGGGCCGAAGGCAGGCGCCAAACCACTGAGCAACCCCGGGATCCCCCTGGATCTTTCATATACAAAGGACAAAGTATTATATATGCATATACACACACAGCAAGGGGTGGCAGGGCTGTAACAAGAGAGTTTATAGTTTTCCCACAATTACAGGTCTACCATTTCAGTTCCACTGGAGATAGTGGCTCTGCTCCTACCTCTCAGATACATTTACAAGACTGAACGGCAGGTCTTCTCACTGGATGGCATGTGAAGGAAGGGGAAGAAAGGAAGAAAAGAAGGTAGAAAGCTTGAGATGAAATTCAGTGTGGCCATATCTTCCATTAGCTCTTATTAAAGAGTTGATAACATGAAACCTATATAGACAATGTTTTCTTTTGTAAAAAGCAGTAAGTTAAGCCCAGTAAATAACTGAATTCAAAATGGCCAAGTCAAAGAAAACTCAAAAAAGATTTTCGCTCCCTCCCCTTCCTCACCAGCCCAAGGAATAGAGCATGTGGGGAGATGAAAGGGGAGAGAACCAAGGTAAGGAGCCTGGGAAGGAAGGTGTTCTAATTTTAAACTGAACTGAAACTAAAAGTAGAAGTGAGCTGGGTTAGGGTTAGTTCAGTAAGACATGATTCATATTGAACAGAAGTTTTTAGGACCTGTCTGCACTTTGGGTAGATTTTCAGCATCTCAATGAAACGAAGACATATTTCCACTATTTCAACAGAACAACCCCACTGAAGCACTTGGCATAAAGTGAGAAAAGTGACCAGCAGTACACTACTCTTATAGGTTGGGTCCTCCTTCCTCCTTCCTTTCCACCTTCTTGAAGAAGCTACATTTTTATAATTTATGGAGAAGAGCATAAGATATAAACCCCACAAAGTGCGTGATGGTGGGGGAGCAGTGGTGCACATGGGAAGGTATCTCTACCCAAATGCAGCAGCCAGGATTGAGGCTGGTTCTTTGGTTCATCTTTGTTCTTTAGTGATGAGAAACTGGATTTGAAAGGGGGGAAAGTTATGTCCTTGAAATATTCCACCTGCAGGTAATTTTACAGGGAATCCCCAAGTTGTGAAAAGTTTGAGTTAAAAGAAAAAAATCAGCCCCACTATAAATTTTTTTTTATGACTGAACTACTATAAATCCACAAGCAATGGTTCCAACATGGTACTTCTAAGTATTTCAACTAACCCTGCCAGGCACAAGCTGCATCAAGGAGGGTGCAGACTCCCCCACCTCTGCTTAGGCATCAGGAGACAGAAGAGGCCATTACTGCTGAGCACCAGCAGCAGCTGGAACAGGCATCACAAGGGGATTGGCAGCAGCAATCACTGGTGAGCTGCCAGAGGTCCAAGGGGTGATGGGGTTGGCACTGGTGCCGCTGACATACTGCCCCCTGGCATATTAGATGAGCCCATTTGAGACTAGTCCTTCACAACAGTATAGAAATAGGGGTACTTCATGGCCTCTGTTGCAGCAAGTCGTGACTGGTGATCATATTGCAGCAACTTATCCATGAAATCCAAGGCTTCAGGGCTGACAAGGTGCAGGTTTTCACTGTGGACAAAGTGTTCCCATTGCTTCTGGGAGTGTCTGCCCAAGATACAGTTGAAATGTGGATCTAATTCAATGTTGTATTTGTCAGTAGAGTCCTATAAATCTTCTGTTCCCGAACCTTGGCTATCCACACCAATTGATCATAATTGTCATGTCCGTGGAAAAATGGCTCTTTCCAGAAGATCATACTTGCCAGCATACAACCCAATTTCCACATATCCAAACTATAATCATACATCTGATAGTCTACAAGTAGCTCAGGACCTCTGACGTATGGTGAAGCAACTCTGACATTATATTCTTGGCCATGATGGTAAAACTCAGCCATATCCCAATCTTTTAGTCATAGCTTTCTGTGCTCATGATCAATCATGATGACATTACGGGACTTCACATCTCTGTGCAAAATTCCTATGCTGTGACAATAATCCCGGGCCTTCAGAATCTCATACATGTAAAATAGAATATCATAGCTTGTTAACATCCGGTACAATTGCTCAAAGTCTGTGTTGTTTATGTGTTCAAAAACCAAGGTGAGAGTTCATGACACAGGTCTTTAACAATATCTGCCATTGTGATGATATTGGTACTGCCTCATAAATTCTCCAAAATCTTTATTTCACCTTTCTTTAACTGGCTTGCGAATTTTAACAACTTTTTCATTATTTGTGATGTTGATGGCTTCAAATACTTCCTTGTATTTATCCCAGCTGAATTTTCGAACCTGCTAGTAGTTATCCTGATTACCCTACTCCACCACATGTGACTCATAGTCCCAGTACTCTCGGAGTCTATGTGTGTTAATATCTATTTTAATGCTGGTCCTGCTTGGCACAGATCCTGACATGTCAAACAGGTTGGCGAATGAAGGTGGACTTGATATTTGGAGATGTGGTGGTCCCTGTGTTCAAAAGTGTTTGTGGGTAAGACCTTGTTTCAGACCTGTTTCCTTTAAACTGTAGTGGAAGCAGCAATGGCAGCAGCTATCCTCTCTCCTCACACAGAAAATACAGTGTTGGCAGAAGAGACGCAGGGTTCAGCAGCCTGGAAAGCTATTTTATTTAGTTAAGATGGTCAGAGAAAGGGACACCTTGGTGGCTCAGTAGTTGAGTGTCTGCCTTTGGCTCAGGGTGTGATCCTAGGATCTGGGATCTGGGATCGAGTCCCACATCGGGCTCCCTGCGAGGAGTCCACTTCTCCCTCTGCCTGTGTCTCTGCCTCTCTCTCTCTCTGTGTCTCTCATGAATAAACAAACAAACAAATAAATAAATAAATATGGTCAGAGAAAGCCTCTATGAAGAAGTGCTATATAAGCCAAGATCTAAAGGCTAAGAAGGCTTCAGATGAGAGTGTGTGTGTGTGCATTCTAAATAGATCCTGATGTCCAGAGCTTCTGAGATGGAAAAGATCTTGACAGATAGCAGGAATTGAAAAAAAAAAAAAAAAAGTCAGGCTGTTGCAATTTGTAACAAAATACACCAACTGATAAGCCCCACCAAGCTCACAGAGCTTACAAACAGCTTTTATGAACTGTCTTTTGAGTATAAATAAGCAAAAAAAGCATACATCTTAGTAACATCTCCAAAATGAAAGAAAAGAACAAAATTTTTTTAAAAAGGAGAAGGTGGAAAAATACCCCCAAAGTCAAATGATAATATTCTTAGAATGGTAAGAAGTGATACGATATCCATAAAACAAGGACAGGATGTTATGAAAAAGGAACAGGAAATCAAGAAGAATTTTTGAAGATTATAATCTAACAATCAAATTTTTAAAAACAATAGAACAGTTGGAGGATGAAATAGGGCAATCTTATAGATCGTATAAAAGCAATACTAAAGATAGATAATAAACAAGAAAAGAGAAGATAATCAGAAGATTAATACAAGAAACAACCATCCAACTAATCTGTTTCAATAAAAAAAAAACAAATTAAAAGACACATTTCTTCATTTCTTAAAAAGATTTTATTCATTTATTCATGAGAGATACAGAGAGAGGGGCAGAGACATGGGCAGAAGGAGAAGCAGGCTCCCCATGGGGAGCTCACTATGGGACTCAATCCCAGGACTCTGGGATCATGCCCTGAGCTGAAAGCTCAACCACCGAGCCACCAGGCGTCCCCACATTTCTTTATTTTAAAAGGGATCATCGTGTGTTCAGCACAATGAATGAAAGAAGACCTGGTACTTTCCATTGTGAAATTTAGAGCCCATATATAGAAGATCCTAAAAGTTTCTAGGTAGAAAGGAAAAATGACACACAAAGTAAAAATAATCAAGGTGACATCAGACTTTTCAACAGCAACACTGAAAATTAGAAGAAAATGGACCACTGGTTCAAAATTCTGATTGGATGTGATTTTTAACGTAGAATTATATTCTATGTAAATTGTGAACCAAAAGAATAAAGATACAATAAGTATATTTTCATAATTGCAAGGACTCAAATGGGTGTACTCTTCCTTAAAAAGGTATTGAATGTTGTCAACTACACTTCAGTAAAAGAAAAAAAAGCTATTGAAGAATGGTCCTCAGCAAAGTAAGATTGTAAACCAAGAAAGAGAAAGGGATCCAGTCAGGAAAGATTTCACATAGCACAGGAGAGTGGTGAAGGGGAGTCATGAGATGTCAGTGGTGCTGGAGAACCAGGTTGAATTGATGCAGTAGGGCAGACATTAAGGAGGTAAAGACTCCAGTAAAAGATATGGAACTGTCAGGTTTTCTGATATGTTTGATTTGGGGAGAATAATGCCACTAGACATTTACCAGTGTTCTTTGATTTTAAAACTCTGTGCTTAGGCTTCTTTGATAAAAATGAAAACCAGTTTTAAAAAACCACAAGCCACTGGATGAGACTGGATGAGATTGTTCAGGACAAGAGAAGAGCAGCTAAGATTGAATTCTGAGAACAGCGTAACTAAGAGGCCAGAGAAAGGGAAGAACGAGAATCATGTGAGTCAGAGAACATAGGAAGGGGGGCTGCTACAGAGAAACTGAACGACAGGAGGATTGAAGGTTGTCCATCTGATTTGGCATCCTATAGGTCTTTGGAAACTTTGGCATGCATGTTTCCAGTGGAAATCATTGGTGTGGGGATAGGGTCAAAAGCCAAGTTCAAGTGGGGAAAGTTAGCGTGAGGCCAATGTGTGGACAACTATATTTATGAAGCATTTGGCTCTGGACTCAAGAAATGAGGTTATTCATTAAAAGCACTATGGGACAGCAGAGACTTTTTCTTTTGTTTTGCTTTTCATAAAACACGATAGAGCATGTTTGTTTTTTGGTGGGGCTGATCCAGTCAAGAGAGAGAAAGACTGACAATGTGCAAAGGGGGAACAACCAAAGGGACTGTATTTGAGGGGATGAAATCCAGGCTGTGTGTAGATGAGATTGGACTTTGGGAGGCTGAAAGGCACCTTTTCCATTTTAACCAGAGCAAAGAAAGAGAAAATGGGCTCCAGTGAAGATTGCAGGTTTGGTGAAAGGAAGATGATTTTTCAATTTTATCCATGAAATGAGAAGTCATCACTGGAGAGTAGAGAGGAAGGAATGTAGGAGGCTTCAGGAGAGAAAAGAAGGTATAAAATAGCCCTCTCAGGGAAGAGGTAAGTAAGCCAACAAGAGAAAAATATAAGGCCTGCTGGGCAGTTTTGAGTGCCCATTTGAAGCTGGAGGTCATGTATTTAAATTGAATCTTCGAGCTCCATTGCACTTTTCTATGCACTTTCAGCAATCGGGAATCAGATGGGGGAAGGAGAAAGTAGAGCTCACCAGGAGCTGGGGTTTTATCTGATGAATAAGGTGGAGGGAGTGAGAAGTGGAAGGTTTTGCAAAAGAAAAGGAATACGGAGGGAATAGTGGAAGGCAAAGGCAGATGGCCAAAGGGCAAGAACTGACCCAGTGAGAAAACCCTATGCAGGAAACCTCTCGCCCTGGGGATGTGGTCTTGAGGGAAAGTAGGTATTTGCACAATGTAATTATTTTTTCTGGGGTAGTAATTAGTAGAACAGGGTTGCATGCTTGTCAAGAGAACCTGTGGGGCTTTCTTTAAGACTGATGTTCCAGGGCAAGACTAAAAGTGCCAACATCTGAGTTACTGCCATCTTCCTTCTTCAACCCCCCAAGGGAAATAATTCATTTTAATAAGAGTTGATTTAAAGCTGACCCCTCCCCCAGTATTTTCCAGCTCTAATACTCCATGTGCTGTAGAAGGAAAGGTCTAGGCTATGGAAAAACTGGTGTTTCAAATTCTGCAGCTTCCACTTCAAAGGCTTTGGCTTCAGAGACTATTTGCCAGAATATCTGTTGTTTTTCATGTATTTCTTAGAGATCTGATATCCATTCTGAATAAGCAGAATGCATGTGTCCTGCTATAGCAAAGAGAAAGTCATGCATCATCTTAAGCATAAATGATAGGGTTTTATTATGTCAAACGAGGAGTGTCCAACTGGCCTTGCTGAATAATTATTGTAAAGAGGAAGAGCTATGGATCAATTACTCTGAAATCAATTATTTTGGTTGACATTTCTAGGCATAACTGCATGGTAAATACCGAACCCATAAGATGTGACCATTTTAGTTGCGTATCGCCTGTTCTTCTAACTAGCATGCGTTCTCTAGCTTTAAGAATTTCGTGTTCAGAATACTCTTCCCCTGATCCACCCATATTTAGAGCTTCTCATCCTGTTGATCTCATTTGAATCCCACCTTTTTGAAGACACCTTCCCTGACCTTGTATATCATCCCCATCCTTATTCTCTATCATAGATACACTCTGTTACCTTCCTCCTGGCACTTAGCACCTTTTATAACTATGTATTTTTGTGTGTGTCATTCAGTATCATATCCCCTATATGGAAACCACAAATTTATATGGAATGTTTGAAAAAAACTGGAGAAGGATGCCTGGGTGGTTCAGTAGGTTAAATGTCCAACCCTTGGTTTCGGCTCAGGTCATGATCTTAGGGTGGTGAAGTCGAGCCCCACGTTCAGCTCAGTGCTGGGAGTGGAGCCTGCTTAAGATTCTCTCTCTCTCTTCCACTGCCCCACCCACACTCTAAAAGAAAAAGAAAAAGCTGCAGAATCTTAGTATCTTGGGCATGAAGACTTGTTGTGGGATCAGGTGGTTATGCGATTGTTGGGTCTCCCATACTGGTCTTCCACCTCCATTTGGACAGTGACTTCATTTTTCTCTCAAAAGGATGCCCAGTATATGACAGGTGTCCTTAAATATGCATTCGTCCAATAAATGAATGGATGGGCAGACAAATGGTATATGTTTCACAATTTTTTAGAAGAAATAAGTGCCCTAATGTAAGTATTCTGTAGATGTCTTATTGAGATTTTCTTTTAACTGAGTGAAGGCAAGTTACAACGGCCTTAAAACCTTTTCCAAGTAAAAATATTTTATCCTTTTTATGGCTGGATGATATTTGATTGTATGTATATATACCACATCTTTATCCGCTCATCTATCCATGGACACTATGGCTGCTTCCTTGCTATGTGAAGTGTAACTTAAGGCCTCAATCATTCATCTATCTGGATTCAGAAGAGCATTTTTGGAAAAGAATCCTGTTCCTACTCAGAATGTTCCCTGAGGTTTACTCATCCCATACCGGGGTTGGGGTGGATTTTATTCAAGTTGTGTCCTTGTTATGCAACTGTGCCCAGTTTTGTTAACTTATTTGGGTCTACACTCAACCGCTATTCCCTGCCATTTGAACAATGTGTAACTCACTATTACTTAGCATCTTCTATAACTGAGCTAGGAAAATGACACTAAAGGATGACAATGGAGAAGGGGGACTTATTGAAATATACAGCACTTCCATTTCTCCAAGTTTTCCAAGCTGTGGTTCTGAACCAAACTGGAGCAGCCAGATGCTAGGTACTAGACCATGTCACATTTGTCCCAAAAAGACTGCATTTCTGAATATGCTTGGTTTTGATGCATCAGCCTCCACTGGGGACCATTGTAAACACAACCTGGGAAAAGCCATCCTTAAGTCCATTGTGAGTAATTGTTGAGAAAGTCATTCATTACCAGAGCATACCATATCTTCTGTAGGAAAGGCCACAGGAGATATCCTCATATGCTCTGGGTGTGAACAGAGGTTTGAAAATTGATTTTATAATTACATTATCATTGTGAATTGCTCACCTGATCAGATTCCTCTTTTCTTCTTGGCTTCTGGAAAGTTGATAACTAAGTATGGCTTGCCCCTGCAGGCATGCAGTCCTTGGATGCTCATTGAGAACCACATTCCTGGCTTGACTTTGTCTGCACCCAGATTTTTCTTCTTGTGCCTGCATTTAAACCCATGCCTTCGTGTCCTATGTTAGATATTCTTGGACATTGCTTTAGATTATTTTATTGGAAAGTAGAATATGTATATAACGAAGTATTTATAATCCCTTTCTTGCTGAACTTCTTTAAGAATTACCTATAAGGTGTATGCAGAACTTAAAATATAAAAGGTACTCAATTATTGATTCTACTGCTGCAGCTCCATGATGGCACCTTAAATATTCTTACCTTGCCAGCCAAGTGTTGTCTGTAGCTTTAAATAGACCCTGGTTAGATTATTGTTTTAGCTTCAACTCTCAGCTCTCCCACACAATTACCCTAATGGCACATCCTGGATAACAGCTGGAGAGTATTAGAGATGTCAGTCTGGTTTTAATTTCATTAAGAATTACTTGGGACTGCTTCGCAGATCTGGCTACTAACTACTTACTGAGAGAAGGGAAGGTACTGAGCTTTGGAAAGAGGTCCTATTCATAACCCAGTGAGTAATTTGGAAGGGCCAGGTGTCAGCTAGGATTTTGCTACTCCAAGTGTGGTCAGCAAACCAGCAGCATCGGCAGTACCTGAGCACTTGTTTCTCAGGCCCCACTGCCCACCTCCTGAATAAGCCTCTGCAATTTAACAATAGCCCCAGGTGATTTGTATGCGCTTTGATGTTTGAGAGGCACTGAACTGGGACAAACTGTGAGGACAGCGGTGCAGGCAGCCTGCAGTAGCTGAGGGAGAAGTGCCTTGCTGCCAGCTCACTTGGCAGAATTTCCATGGGATTATGGGAAGAGGATGCACGCTGTAATCTGATGAGTGGTTCAGATCCCAGCTCCACTACTTGTGTGTCGTGTGACCTTGGACAGTTTGCCTCACCTTTCACAACCTTAGTTTCTTCATTTGGTAAGTAATCACACACCCCTCAAAAGATTGCTCTGAGGATGGAATGAAATGATGTATGATAAAATGACCCACAAAGAAATACAACAAAGTCTGGCAATTTCTAAGCAATGACTTCTGGCTGTAGTCTTTGCCTGAAGGACACCGGTTGTCATGGACATCTCTAGATCACAGGGCCTGGAGGGTGGATATCTATGGACCAGATGCCAGAGTCACCACACACTCTGTCTCTAAGAGCCCATGGCTCTCCAAAATGTGAACATCTACCATTGAAACTTCTCTACAAGCAAAAAGGAGCCAGGACTTCCTTGCCTGATTCTACCTCGGGGGAAACCAACTGGGAGACAGTAGCCCATCCTATAGAGTAGGAATTATGAGTTAGACAAAGAAAGGGGAATTAATTGACTCATAGCCCACAGCTGACATTCATGGACTTGGTGTTTGGACACAGCTCTTTCAAATCTGTGCTTCTTTTTTTTTTCTATATGGTAGTTATTGAGGATACATTAAGATACCCATCATTGTAATTAGGAGTTTAATGATACAAATCTAATAATATCAATCCTGGGGTGAGGTACCTTCCTATTTAATGCATATCTAGGTCCATTCACCAAAATAGGGAGTTTCTTGTTTAAGCATTTTTGTAAATATAAATGATGTCTCCTTAATTACAACTCCCTTCTATGCCACTGGCCTTGGGGCTCTAATATGGTTTTATGATCCTGCTCATTGCAATTAGGATCTCATCTCACATTGAATAATCTTTTTTCCTTAAGGACAGTGACCAGTGGCTTACTCTACATGATTAACTTGGTAGTATTTCACCCACATCTTCCTGGGCTAGAAAGTGTCAACATTTCACATCAGGACCTTGATTTACTAGCCATCTGCTTAGAAGTCTGTCATCCACAGGGATGATTTCTTACTCCCTCCAGACTGCAAGACTTTGCCAAGGTTCTAGTGAGTCAAGGCCTGACCTTGAAGGCAAAAGGCATACCGTCCCTCACTCTTTAATTGGTTTAATTGTCTGCCTGTAAAGGTAGGCAGCACGCCACTGGTTTTTCTTGCCAAAATTTTTACACATTGGAGATGTGACTTAAAGGAAACCTCATATGGGATCTCTGAGGAATTTCTTTATTGAGACTTCAGTGTTAGGATCTTTGAAACAGTAATCTTTTAGTTGGAAGAAACAGAGATTTGTTCAGGTGCCTCTGGGAGGAAAAAATAAGAGATTAAATGGAAAGATATAGGTGTATGCTAACACAGGAAAAGTTGGAGAACTGGGCAATAGCAAAGTCACAAACTGTGCTATTTTGGGGAATAGCGTTTCTTCACCATTCAATGACTCTTTCATGAGGATGCCCACTGTTTTTATTGCCATCACGTTTAGTTGTGACTTCTTTTTTTTTTTTTTTAATTTATGATAGTCACACAGAGAGAGAGAGACAGAGAGAGGCAGAGACACAGGCAGAGGGAGAAGCAGGCTCCATGCACCGGGAGCCCGACGTGGGATTCGATCCCGGGTCTCCAGGATCGCGCCCTGGGCCAAAGGCAGGCGCCAAACCGCTGCGCCACCCAGGGATCCCTAGTTGTGACTTCTTAATAATTTTATCCCACTTGCTACATCAAAGGCTGACAGGTCCCTCCACTCTGTGGAAAATCTTTTATACTCAGGCCTCATTAACAGTCTCTCAGTCTCTAAATGGTAGACCTATTGAAGAATAACTCTGATTGGCCCAGTTTGTTTTTTAAAGATCATGTATTAAATTGGTTTTAGGTCAAGTGCCCACCCTCGGTCCATTCTGATCATGACTCCCAGTCTTTTTCTTTCAGGAGGGACCATGGGTGTCTCCCCTGGGAGATGTCATGGGCAGGGCATGAATTTGTAATTCCAGGGCACATCCTAATAATTCCAGTTCTCTGACCCATGCTTTAAGCAGGACAGAACAAATTGTTACTGGAGTCATAAGAACCACCAGTTAAACAACCCCACCCCCTGGTGACCTCAGGAGCACCCAAACATAGCAAGACGACTGAATGAGAGAAAGATAGCAAACACCCTCTCCAGAAGGATGTCTAACCGTATAAGTTTGCCTTCGCTGAATCACTAGGGCATTCCAGGCCCCTTTTTGACCCTCTGGGTCTTGTGTATTCCTCACTTCCTGGCTCTCAGGCTTTCCCTGCCTCTAGTTAGCCCTAGACTCTGACTCTGTAGACTCAGCCCAGAATTCTTGGTGCCCAGGTTTTGATCTGCAATTGCTGACCTCTGAAGTTTGCCCTTTTACCTAATTTGTTTTCCTTTTCATCTTCTCATTTTGAAAATCCAACATGAGGACAAGATGCTATAGTGTCTCCCTCAATTATGAGCATCTAGCACAAGTATAGTTAATAAAATAGTGTGCATTTAATACGGTGACTCTCCTCTAGAAACAATGTGATTGGGCCATCAACTGTGTGGAGTATAAAGTAGCCATTAACACTGAGATAAAAATTATAATTTTTGAATAAAATTAAATTATAATCTTCATAATCTATGAAGAAAGATTCTAAAACGGAATACTAAATAAAAATAGTGTAAAATTATTCTTACATTATGAGTATTCTTATATAAAATATGAGATAATATGGATAAAGAGAGTCAGAAAATTTTTTAAATGGAAACCTAGGGTGCTCACTTTGCACTTTTTCTAAAAATGATTTTGAGTTTTGGTTGCTATGTTTTTACATTTAATTTTACATTTAGTTTAAAAAGGCTGGGGGAATGAAAATGGTGTGAACCTAAAAAAATAAGGAATCAGGAGAAGGAGGTTCATTTTAATTAGCCAGGCCCAACTGGTCATGCAGAGAGGCCCTGCTGCTCCCTCTCTCTGTCTTGAAAACAGTAGAAATGTTTTAAGGTGCATTGCCAAAAGTGATCAATAATTCTTCTTTCAAATCTTCTTTGCTGGGCTGATCTGAATAGTGGAGAGTGCTGACCAGAAGCATAGAGGCAGAATGGGAGAAAATGGAGTTTGGGACTTGACTTAAAAGGACAGAAGCACGCATTCTGGGCTAAAAGCACCAATAGGACGAAGCAGAATGGTCTCCCAGGATGATGTGTTTGGTGGTTACTGAGATACCCAGAGAAAATCAGAAGATCTCAGTTGATTTTCATTAGTGCAAGGGACTGATATCACAGAGGCCTATGTGTTACCCAAGATTCCAAGGCCCAGGTGACTAAATGCTGGGGGACACTCAGGATGGGGAAATCAACTTTCTCAAGCTAATGTCTGTGCAGCTACTAGAGTTATTAAAGCAGAATTGTCCATCTGTGTGTGGCACCAGGTCTCATTACATCAGCATCTCCACACATGAGCTGTGGCTGCTGGTGGTCTGGCTGCACTGCACTGAATAGGAGTTAACACAGGGACACTTGTGTTTAGTTTTGTGTTTAGAGATGAAACTGGCCTCTATCATATGTAAGTGACATTAGGCTTCCAAATAGGCAGCCTTTCTGTTGATGAATGTCATTTGTCAGAATCCCAGGGAGCATGCTTATATCACTAGGGATTTCAGATGGAACATTCTAGATCTTGAGTGTATTCCTTTGCATTGGAAGCCCAATAGGCGATAGATAGTGGCTCTTAGGAAGAGGATCTTAGTAAATCTAAATGAGTTCCATTATTCCATAGATGCCAAAGAAGCATGGATGGAAAGTAGTGTGCTAGAGTAGCAAGTGTGTTGAGATAAATGTCCAGGAACGGTATTCTCTTAGCAGCTCCACAGCTCACTTGTACACCTTTGGAAAGGTCTTCTAGGAGCTGAGTTTCTCTTCTATCATATGAGAATAGAGCTATTTCAAATTTGTTTTAAGTTATCTTAATTATTACCTGATTCAGTCCTATTACTCTACACCAGTCAACCCATTCCAGGTTTCTGAGCCAGAACCCAAAAATAATAAAACCCTGAGTCTTTTGTCTAACTCAGAGTCACATCCCGAACTGTTTCATTTTGTCCAAGCTTGCTTCTTAGCTGCTCACAGCTCAGGACCTCTTAGCTGAAGTGTCTTATCAACAGTGAGATGAGCTTCCTGGGGAAGAAGCCTATGACTCCAGTCTGCCCCTTCCCACACACTCTCTTCTTGGACTTGACATTCTTCTAGACCCTCCCATAACAGGCTGGCCCACTGGACCCTCCCTGGAAACATTCCACTGCATCTCCCTGCCCCCAGCAGTAAGAACTACATAGTCATTGCTTAGTGCTCTGTGATTTTATTCTGAGCCCTGCACTTAATCAGATAAAGCATGTTAGTATAAGATAGGGGATGGGCCTTGCTTCTTCTTCTCTTGCTGATTGAGAAATATTTAATATTTCATATAGTTGTCCTGACTTGGGAGCTGAGTATATTTTTAAAATATAGGTGACAGTAACAACCAAAAACATGCAAACAAGCAAAAAAAATCTTGAATAAACCTGAGAATACTCTGTTCCAGAGTTCATTACATATAAAATGAGCCCTGAGAGTCATGAAAAGGTACCTTATAAATGAAAGAATTTTATGAACAATAAGTTTAGAAGATCCTGTACCATGCATGAAAGTATATTAAAAGCTCTGAGAAGTCCTATGTTAAAGAAACGTATTTAAATTTGCCCAACTCAATATTTGCCACATTAATTCAAACCAGAATCCTTTGTTCTTGGGTGCATATGCATATATATCATGGCATTGGAGTTACATGGAGTACATTTAGGGAAACACCCCTTTAGAGAATCAAGATATCTGTAATGTTCTCTATCTATCTTCACCTCTATCTCTCTCTTATCATCATAGTTATTATCATTTAATAAATCTCCAGTTGCCTGCAGGTTATAACACACTAATGATCAGAAAAACAGCTGATGCAGTGCTGTACAAATATTGTGTTTATATACTGAGAGTAGCTTTATGGTGATACATTCCTTGTGTCACTTAGAAATAACTTAGTAGTTACCTGCAGGCATCAAGTTCTAGATATGTGAAATGTATTAGATACTCCGGGAAAATGATCAAAGCAAAAAAGAAAAGACTTTAACAGCCTTATAATCAAGTTGGAAGAAAATCTATCATATTACATACGAAATAATTTGAAAATAACTTTGAAGAAACCCATTAATACCTGAAAAATAGTAAAATAAGGTCTATGGAGCTATCTAAGAAAATAATGGTTAGAGTAAAGTGAAATTGATATCAAAAGTAACCTGGAGACAAATACAGGGGTGAATAATCAGAGAGCAATAGAATTCTGGAAGCTGGAAAACTCTTAAGCAAGGCATAAAAAACACCAGATCTGAGAAAACTCATTCTAAAATTGAAAAGGAAATGGCCAAAAATCTTTCCGATTTCACAGAATCTCAAAAAGACTCAAGCACTGATCCCATCAGTAGCCTCAGGAAGTGAGGATAGAGAGGTTAAAATTAAGGACGTTGGGTTGGAAGTCTAAGGAACATATGATCTCCAGATCTCCTTCCTTACTTCTGACAGCCCAGTAACTGCCCTTCCTTCCCTCCCAGTAAAAGATTTAAAAAGGTGAAACATTCTCTGGTTTGGAGGAAGTCAGCACAGTTGAGAATAGGACTACTGAACTGAAACTGGGGCAATTAAGAAAACAGACATAGGGACGCCTGGGTAGTACAGTCAGTTAAGCATCTGACTGTTGACTTCGGCATAGGTCCTGTTCTCAAGGTTGTAAGATCGAACCCTGCGTCATGCTCTGTGCTCAGTAAGTCTGCCTAAGACTCTCCCTCCTTCTCCCTCTGCCCCTCCCCCACTAAAATAAATAAATAAATCTTTTAAAAGAAAAAAAAAAAAAAAAGCAGACATATTCAATGCCAAGAACTCTAATACTCCCACCTGTACTGCAGTCTTTTCCCAAAACAGTGGAGGGCAGTCAGGCAGGTATAATCTAGACAGAGATTAGAAAAGTCAATTCTCAAGGATCTGAACTATCCAAGAGGAAACATGTAAACATAAAAGCAAGATAACAACAAAGATGAAAGATGTCTTGGGAAAGCCTCTAAAATGGAAGATGAAGACCCAAATAAACAGAAATTAGCAACTTGAAGGAAATAGAGACTAAACAGGAAGAAGGAACTTCCAGAATATCATCATCACTGTCCTAAGAGATTTTAGAATATCCTTTAACCATAAAACAAGAACAGTGTACTATTAAAGGATCATTCAAAGAACAACCACCACCATTACTACCTCTTGGAAATTAACATTGAATAGAAAAAAACAAAACAATTGATAAGAATTTTCAAAGATAAATACAGGAAAATTCCTAGAAACATAGGCAAAAACAAAGAGAAGAGAAAAATATGAAAATTAGATAGCCAGCTCAAGAGGTGCAACATCTAAAAATTTTAGAAAGATGGAATAGTAAAAAGGCATGGAAAGAAATAATCAAAGAAGATTTCAAGAAGATTTCCTGGAGATGAAAAACCTGAGTTGTCTGTTCAAAAAAGGTTATCAAGTGCCCAGAAGAGTGGATATAAATACACCCAATACAAAGAAACATCATTCTGAAATTCCAGAACACACTCAGCTTAAAAAGAAAAAGGTGTAAACTTCTAGGATGGAAAAAACAGGTCACATAGGAAGGGTTAGGAATCAGAATAGCTTCAGATCTTTCAGAATTAACGTTGGAAAATATTAGGTAATTGAGCAAAATTCTAAGGAAATGTTTCAAATCTGGAATTCTATAATAAGCCAAATTAGCATTCAAGGAATAGATGTGAGATATAATATCTCAAAACATTTGTTCACTACGAGAAGTAGAAAATGTGAGATACAGGAAATGGTAACTCCAATAGAGCAAAGGAGCAAAGGAAATCTCCAAGATGATGGAGAAGGAAAATCCCAGCATAAAAGCTGTCTACAGGGTATGGAGAGCAACCAGTCTACTGTGGAGTGGGTCAGGAGTCTACCAAGAGACTTCTTCGGAAGATAAAATTGGTAGAATGCCTACTGCATCTGAGTGTCCTGAAAAGAGATGTAGACAATTGATAAGGAGTTTAGTTTGTGGCTGAAGTAGTGACAAAACATAGAAACTAAGCAAAGAAGCAAAACAAATAAGAACACAATCATTTATTTTAGGCAAAACAAACATGATGCAGGAAAGGAAAAATGTCTCCGTATTGAATAGCACTTACACAGTTTGCATAATAAAACACTGGTGAGGTCACTTCTAACCAAAATTATAACGTGACTCCATTGGAAAGTGGATGGAGAGGAGGAGTATCTATGTCTGTAGGAGCAGAAGAAGTAAAGAAAGATAAATCCTTATCTTTCATAGTGGGAAATCAATACTTATTACTAAAACTGAAGAATCAAGAGGTAGCAATGCAAGTGTATTTTCCAAAAATCTTGATCTAAATATCAAGATAGCTAAAAGATTTTGGACCTAGGGAGAGAAAAATGATAAGGGGAACATGCAAAAGGTGAGGGAAGTCTTTTTTGGGTTCTGTGTGTTTTTTGTCATGGTTTTTGTAGCAAACCTTAAAGAAATTATTTTACTCTTTAAGATGTGCATTTATAACTTTGATATAAAGCAAAAAAAATCTGGAAGCAAAGAAATCTATGAAAGAAAAAATGAGGGAAGCTTTTACAACTCATTTTTAAGGTTATTATAACCTTGATCTATATGAAAATGAATTTATAAACCAATCTCAAACATAGGTGCAGGAATCTTGTATAAAATATTAACACATATTAACACATCTAATTTAGCAGCATCTAAAAAAATAATATGTCAAACCCAAATGGATTTAGTCCCATAAGTTCAAAGATCAAACAAGCATTTAAAAATTGATCAATTTAACACACTGAACTAGCTAATTAAAGGGAAAAACATCATCATCTTAATAGATTAGGAAAATAATTTGATAAAATTTGATATCTATTCAGGAAATAGATCCTTAGAAAACCAAATTTTGGAGACAACTTCCTTCATTTGATGATAGGTATCTATTAAAAATCTGTTATACTTTGTATTTAATGAGATATTTTAGATGCAGTTCCACTAAATTAAGAAACATAATAAGAATACCCATTATCACCACTTCTAAAAGTCCAGCTACTGCATTAAGAAAAATAATTGTAAGCATTATACAGGAAAGAGAAATGTCCTTATTTATTATGATTGTTTTTATAGGAAGTCCACCAAAATTGATCAAAAGTTTTCATAATTAATAAGAAAATTCAATATGAGAGCTGGTATCATTTTACTATTAAAAATCAATAGTGAAAAATAAAAATAAAAAAAAATAAAAATCAATAGTGGCGCAGCCCGGGTGGCTCAGCGGTTTAGCGCCGACTTTGGCCCAGGGTCTGATCCTGGAGACCCGGGATCAAGTCCCACGTCGGGCTCCCTGCATGGAGCCTGCTTCTCCCTCTGCCTCTGTCTCTGCCTCTCTCTCTCTCTGTGTGTGTGTCTCTCATGAATAAATAAATAAAACCTTTTAAAAATAAAAAAAATCCGTAGTAAAAATATATTTTTATATATATCAAGAATAAACTATTTCAAACTGAAATGGAAATAAAACTTTTATTCACAAAATAACTATAAATGTCTCAGGTAATTAGTACTATATATTAAATGCGTATTGCTCTGGAGAAGATTTTAAAACATTATTGAATAACATAAAAAGTGTCCAAATTAGTAGAAAAATATACTGTGATCATCAACTGGGAAAGTCAGTATCACGTATATGTCAGTGCTCTCCACATTAATCTATAAATGCAATTTATAAATGCAAAGAGTGTCAATCAAAATCCCAAGGAAGTTCTTAGAACTTGACAAGCTGATCCTAAATTTCATGTGTACAAGAAAAAAAGGCTAAAGTGGCCAATTCAGTTTTGGAAAAAAAAGAACAGGATTGAGGTTATCAGTGCTGCTTGCCCTGTCAGATACTAAGATTTTTTATAAAGGTATACTAAATAAAACAAGCATTACACACATAAAGATAAGAAAATAAACCAATAAAACAAACAGGAACAGCTATCAAAATGGATGACTGATATATAACAAAAATGGTATTACTAAGTAGGGGAAAGCAAATGGACTATTAAAACATAATATGTGGGTACAATTGGCTATCTATATGGAAAAAGATAAAATTAGATCCCTATCTCATTCCATACATACATAAGTTCCAAGTGAATTAAAGACTTAAGTATGGGGGCAGGGCACCTGACTGGCTTAGAGGTTAAATGTCTGCCTTCGGCTTCCCAGCGTCCTGGGATAGAGCCACATTCAGGCTCCCTGCTCAGTGGGGAGTCTGCTTCTCCCTCTCCATCTGCCCAGCCCCCCTCCCACTCACATCATGCACACACACTATCTTTCTCAAATAAATAAAAAAAATTAAAAATATGTCTTAAAAAAAGACTTAAATATGGAGGAAAACTTTAGGTCTTCTATAAGAAAATATAGAAGAACATCATTATGACTTAGGGTAGAGAAGGATTATATGAACAAGACACAAAATATGACTACACAAAAATCATAATATTCTGTTCAACTACAGACACAATAAAAAAAATTAAGAAAATAAATCCTAGGCTGAGAGATGGTACTCATCATGCACATACTTAACAAAGGATTGATTTCCAGAATCTATAAAGAACTCTAGAAATAATATGGAGCACAACCCAAGGTGAAAAATGGCAAAAAAAAAAAAAAAAAAAAAGCAGTTTAGAGAAGAGAAACCTCAAATGAGAAACAAGCAAATGTAATCATGTTAGCCCTACTACTAATCAGAGAAATATGAAACAGGACAGTTTACCAACTGTCTTCACACCAACCAGATTGGCAAACATTAAAGGGACTGACAACATCGAATGTTAATAAAAATGTGGAGATATGGGGCTCTCAAGAACTGCTGGTAATGGTATAAATGAATACTGCCTTCGTAGAGGGCAATTTGAAAATACCTAGAAAAGTTGAAAACATATGCGCCTTACAATTCAGCTCTTCTATGTTTAGTATGAACCCTAGGGAAACAACAACAAATGTGCACAAAGAGCCATACAGAAAAATGTACAGTAGCATTGTTTGTAATGGAAAAAAAAACCTTGAAATATGATCACAGCTAACAATGAGTATTACCCTTTGGACAGAAACATTAATACTGTAACGTACGCTATGTAGCTGCATTAAATCTCATCAGTGTAGCAGGTCAGAAGTTTTCCGGCCAGCCATTTCAGGTCCAGTACCATGTAAGCTACATACATTCGGGGAAAAAAAGAAAAAACCTTCCCACTCTGTGTCACAGTGATCAAAAAGGCAAAGGTGTATCATTATTTAGAATAGAGTTCAGATGCTTTGGTAGGGACTAGTCCAAAGTTCTTCTTTTTTTTTTTTTTTCCCTGATTTAAGAGAATACAAATGTAATATTTTGGAATATGAACTAGCAAAGATTGACAGCTACGCTAATCAAATATTTATTTGTCAGTTGTAAAAATGCCTTTTAATTTTGTGCATTTGCACTTAGTGAAAGCTACAGGTTCTACAAGTGTAAATGTGGTTGGAAAGAATCGATATAAGCCAATTCCCTGATGATTAGTGGGCTCCCCTGAGTGGTCCCTAGTGACACATTCTCCTTTGAACACTCAGTACTTTTGGCAAGAGCCACCACTTGGACTGGGCAGCTGTGATTTCCAGAGGCTCTGAACATCTGTCCAAATTGTGGCACAAAACCTTCCTGTCCCAAATTGACCTCATTACTCATTTATAAACATACAAATAGATGATGGGGGAAAATCATCTTTGTGCTCCACAAGGGACTGCTCATTATACTCCTCTTCAGCTCTGCTGCTGGCTTGCATTTCTGGGGAGACCTGGAGAGCTTTTCAAAGGGCAGTCTTAACAAACACCACATTACCACTTTGGATGCAGCATGGACATAACAAGCCTGGAAAGAAAGCACAGTCTTTGTCCCTCCTATTCAGAGATGATTCATGTATGTAACGTGAACACATCGTCCAGAGAGCTCATTCTTTGATGCTTATTTCCTGTTTCCTCTTTTAATGAGCAGCCCAGGTTTCCCTGTGTACTGTGGGCTTTGTGAGCCCCTAAATGGTTTCTAGGGAGCTGCCAGTAGCATTAGCTGGTTTGGTAAAGCATTTGGATACTCTCCCAGTTTCCACTTCACCTTTAGATGAGGAAGAACCCAGTTGAAAGCCCTGATCAGACTCTGTGCTCCCTGCAGTTTTTGTAAAAGCCCAAGGGCAGCTCGAGAAGGATGAATCTTTTCAATTTTCAGATCCAACCCAAGTAAGAGGAAATTAGTAATATTCCCTATTAAGCGCGAGCTCCTTTTTTGTACGGAAGATTCTTTATTTTAGAGTTATTTTTTTTGTTCTGTTTAAGACAAAGTCAATCGACCCATTAATAAGTGTTAAAACATTTATAGATTACCTAGCACAGTCAGTGGTCAAGGGTGTGGACAAGCCTGCGTTTGAACCCTACCCCTCATACCTCCTAGCTGTGTGGTCTTGAGCAAAACCCTGAGTCTCCCTAAGCCTTGCTTTGCTCTTCTGTAGACTAAGGATAACACTAGCAGCTACCTCACAGGGTAGTTGTGAGGATTAAATGGGTTAATACACACAAAGAGCTTAGAATAGTGCCAAGTATGTGACAAATGTTCAATAAATGTTGGCTACTGTGAAAACCTAGCACTATGTTACACATTTGGGGATAAAGGAAATTATACAGCACTGTTGCTTCCCTCAAAGGTATTTAATTGAAAGAGACAAGTACTATTCATATGAGATAATTAGGGTACAAAACATTTTCTTTGTCAGCAGCATATGCTGAGGTCAATTCCTAAGCAGAGTGATGCAGACTATTAGGAAATGGATGGCATCCATTCCGCCAGTTCCGAAAGAGTTAACAGGGTGACTAGATGGAAGAGCAAGAGAAACATGAAAGGAGCCTCCCAGAAAAGGGAGAACTTGAGCTGGCCCTTGAAGGGCCAGCGACATAGAGATCTCTGGAAGGCCATTTTAGAAGTAAGAGCCATGTGAGAGAAGAGACAGATGATGTAAATGTGGCATGGAAGGAAATGGGAAGGCAACCCCAAAAATGGGCACCTCTGACTCTTTGCAGCATCGCTTCTGAACTGTGCACCTGTGGTGACCTCGTTCATTGCTTTTCCAAACAGACACCCTAGTTTCTGTCCATGTTGTTTTCCCCTTAGCCCCTTTCCTTTACCCAGCAGTACAGACAACTTCCCCTCATGACTACAGGTGGAACCTTCCCTCAGCTGAACTGCCTCTGGACATTCTTGTGGAAGTGTCTCCCACCTCAACATGGGGCCTGGTATCTATTCCCCAGGATAGTAGTCTTGTTGGATTAGATCCAGATGAATGTACAGTAAATAGACATGCTAATCAATGAGATTTGTTGTCAGCTGCTTTGTGAATGCATTTTTTCATGTGAAACCTATCAAAAGTCTTTGTAGTCTTCCATTTAGCTGGAGATATAGCCAAATTATTGCTTAGAATCAGTATTACAAAAAAAGAATCAGTATTACAAAATCTCTTACAGAATTGATAGATATTATTTTGTAATTTCCTCACCAAATCTCCAGGTAAAAGGTTAAAGAAGTTATCTAGAATACTTTTCTCCCCAAAATGCTTTATCTGAACAAAACTAACCTGAGCTTCCTTCAAAGTTTTCTCCCCCTGCCCTCCTATTGTCCTTTAATTGGAAATTTCATGTTCATTATCCATCTTAAGTGAAAACAAAAACCAGCTCGATGCATGCATGCAAGGAGAGAAAATGGTACAACAAAGGAGTGAAAGACTTGCTGGTACTCTAAGAAATGAGCTGGACGTTTGGTTCTTGGTAAGCCTAAGAATGATTCTCCATCTCTAAGTGGGGCTTTTCAACACTTGCCTCACATCTCTCTTTAGAGATTTCCAGGAGAATCACAAATCTTGAGCCCTCTGACACTCACCAACAGTAAGACCTCCATGTAATAGGCCCATTGCACTTGGTCTGCAGCTGAGTGAGGTAGACTGCATTCCTAGAGCGTGTTCATATTGGAGCATGTTCCTTCCAGACTGGTCCACAGCTTCTGAGCTCCAGGATTATGCTTTCATAGGAAAGGGTGCTGGGGAGAGAAAATTCTCATAGGGGAGATTTCCTATCCAAAGCCCAAGCTTTTCTCAACCCTTGACAAGGTAATCTCTTAAACAGTGCTCCTTCCCCATCTAAAATGCCAGCATCTAGCAAGAGACCTTTGAATCAGAACACAATAATTCTGCACAATTGTATGGCAATTGCTGGCTTACTCTTTGGGAATCCACTGGCATACAATGCACTGGTGACTGGCCCAGAAAAGAAACACAGTCAAGGCAACAATAAAAGGGAAGAAATTTTGCCTTTCTATGTTACAAGTCAAAGAATTTGATATATTGGGTGAAGCAAACCACAAACATGGCTTTAAGCTAAATGTGCATGTGAAGCATCTAGATGATGGAAATAACTCTGAACTGGTCAGAACACCTCAGACGTACTAGATGGAATCTCCTCCAGTCCATAGATCTTTTATCAGTGTCTTACTACCTGCTAGGATTCGTGCGGTGCCTGGCACAGGTAAGTATTTAATAAGTGAACAAAAACTACACATTAATGACTCAGAGCATCTCAACAGAATCAATCAGAAGAGTGAGAGATTGGGGAATCAGGTAGGTTAATGGGGTTATGATTGTTTGTCTAGTCCGTAGGGGAGAAGACCTGAAGCATTCATGATTTAACAGGTCAGTTTCATCTATGCAGGAGAGAGCTCAGTGGTCCACGGTGTAGGGAATTTTCATTTTACTCTGGCACTAATTTGTATTGCACGTGCTGGTGGGTTAATGTGTGTGATCCCATCAGATGGCTCCTGAGTGAGCCTAGCAGACAGCTGGAATCTACACTTGAAACAGATTTTTGTTCTCTACTAGCATCTATGCGTGTGTTTTATGGGAGAAATTGTGTGGGCAAATTTAAAATTTCAAAGTCCTCAAGGGTCTCCTGGGATTAAAGAGTTGTCATACAGAAGAGGAAAGAGCATCAAATCTAATAAATGGGCCGATGAGGACCAAAGGGCAAAAAACATAGGGAGGAAATTTCAATACTAGAATAAGTTTCCTTCCAGGGCAGCTTAATGACTTCTAGGGAGTCTTAAATAGCCAGTTTCTCCATGGTTTTGCGGTCAAGGGAACTGAGGACATTTATCTTCATATATCCAGTACTCAGCACAGTAGCTGGCACATTAAAAGGTTCTTGTGAAATCACAGAACATTAGAGCTTTCTCATCCAAGCACGCCACTAACTGGCGAGGAAAACAAGCCCCAAAAGGCTAACTGACTTGCTCAGCATCTCACACTACAAAATGGCAGAGCTGGTACTAGGGCCCAGGTCTTTTAGTACCATTTCAGTGCTATTCCTGATAGAGAAACACTTCACATTTATGTTCATCAAAATACTCTTGAGTGCTAGATATGCTACACATATTAAGTGGTTTCTCAAGCTATTTCTAGAATTTCCTTGAAAGGAAAGGTTGTTTGAGGACATGGGGAATTGAGCTTTCCCTTCACCCCAGCTTCATCATTGTTCCACCATCTCCTCCCCCACAGAGAATTATTAGGAAGGACACAATAAAGGAGCACAGGGAATTCACAGCTTCTGAAGGGTTAGACCCTCATCTAAAGAATTAAAACTTCAATATCTCAGTTGAGGGAGGGTCACTTCTCAATTCACCCTCCTTTGTTTGACTCTGGCAATGGAGGAACCTCAACCATTCATTCAACAGGCATTGATAGCTTCATTTATGTTCCAGGCACGGGACACTGTGTTGGGTGCTGGACGGATGCAGAGAAATGCTGAATACTAGTCCAGAGGAGACATGAGACCACTGCTTTCAGGCATGGTACATGTATGGAGGGACAAATGAAGTGCTGGGGACGCTCCAGAGAAGGAAAGACCTCATCTCTTGGGAGGTAATCAGAAGTCTTTCTGGTCTTTGAAGGAGTAGGATTTGCAGATGTGATTAAAAGGTCATTCTAGGCAGAGGGAACCAAGTGGGTGGAGCATAGAAGCTGGAAAATATGTATGTATGTATGGAAAATACTAAATCAGTCTGCCAGAAATGGCAAGCATGGGTAAGCGGTTGGTGCTAAATTACTGAGACTTTGATGTAGTTAAAGAGCTTAGAGACTTTTGGAAGTCATTAATGGTTGCTAAGTAAAGGATGATTGAGTAGTAATATGGCAGTATTTTGCTGGCAGTATAGTGGAAGTCAGTGTAGTGGACACTGTCAATGCTCTGGCAAGTGCCCATGTCCCCTCAGATCCCTTTTACTATTTCTTGTGCCCCTCTTTCCAGCTTGTGTGTGCTTCTAACAGCTCACACCTGTGACTTTATTCAGCTGCCTGCCTGCCTGCCTGCCTGCCTTTGGGCAACAAGAAGCACTTTGACAAAACAAGCAGAGTGCTGAGAATGCTAGGGAATTGACATCCCTTGGGGAGCCCTTAGCCAGTGATAGACAGTGTGGAGATATGAAAACCCAGCTCCCCCCACCCCCCCTCCAGTTGGTACAAACTTAGAGGTGTGATTTATACTCCTGAGTTCCGTGTATGATCAGGCGGGAGCTGGGATTTTGTGAGAAAGCTCATCTTGTCTTCTTTTCTTCTCCTTCCCTATCCTGCTTCCTGGAATCCTACCAGTTTCTCCCAGAAGCACTTCTGGAACACAGTAGTTGTTCATTAATCCTTATATCAGGATCTGCTTCTGACAAATGGGTTGTAGCCAGTTAGGAAGCTACTGCAAAATCCAGGCAAGAAATCACAGAGCCCAGTGCCAAGACAGTAGTGATGTGACAAAGGCAGGGAAGGGACAGGTAAAATATTCCAGAAACAAATAGACAAAACTTTTAGAGCATATGGGGAGGAAGAAGTAAGAGTCAAACAAGATTCTTTAATTTCAAGCTAGATAACATGATTCTGTGAAAGAGTTGGAGAACCCAAAAGGAAGAGTGTATTTAGGCAGGGAGACAGATTCAGTTTGGAGATGTTGCTTTGCAGTAATAGGAGAAGAATGCCATATGAATGCTGAACAGCTTGCAGAAGGGGTCAGGATTAGGGATCTCCTTTTGGCAGTCATTAAGCATTGAACTATTCAAAGAAACCATGATTTAGAGGAAAAACATCCAGAGAGAATCTGGGCTTTGTGTTCACCTGTGGGAGTCCCCAAAGAGGATATCACTGTAAAGGTCTTAGCCTTTGGGGAAAAAAAACAAGTCCTATCCTGCAGTGGGCATGACAAGGTCTGGGATGGATCTGACTTCAATACCAATATCTACTTATAAAAACACTCCCAGTGAGAACTCTGCCTAAGTACTAACCTCTACTCTCAAAGCTTCTTCTTCAGAAAGGTGTCTGGAAGGCATGCCTTGATGCCCACTGGAGAATAAACTGTGACAGTTCTTGAGGATGCCTTTCTAAAGCAACATTGCCTTTGAAGAGTTAATTGGGGAATTGTTGATGAATCTGTTATTTTCACCTAAAGACCTTCTCACAGAATTTTAAAGCTGGAAGAGACTTAAGGGTCTCATTTGACAGATACAAAAACTTGAGCCTAACAGTTGTGTGGTCAGTCATGGTGGGATCATGACCAAAGAACCCATGCCTCCTAAGTCTACCTCTGGGCTCCTTCTTCACCCAACGTAGTGCCCAACCTCCTACCATGCTCTCCCTCCCTGTCCTGGACTGCCATTTCACATCCTGGTCATGTGCAAAAGGCTTTCTGTATGGAATCATTCTTTCTTGTGAAATAATGAGTTATACATATATATTGCAGCTCCTTAGTATGTCACTGTATTATTTTTAAGGATTTACTATGGTAAGGATGTGAAAATGTTTTTACATAGAAGAATACTATTCAAATGTACAACAATGTGAAATGTATCTATTCTCTGGTGTGGTTCCTCTATAATGAGTATAGATGTATATTGGGATCCTGGCATAAAATGAAGCCACTAGACCTATGTTGGACTAAACACCTTTCTATCATTTTCACTCGCACTGGCCTCCAAGCAACCAAATGAACATCATTTGTATCCATTAGAGGGAATTCATGTTTAAACCCAAGCTCCTCATTAATTAAGTCAAGAAAATGTCCCTGCTATGAAATAATGAATCTCACAGATATATACTGATTAGCAAACATGGGCCAGATATGATATGAGGTTCTAGAGTTAGAGAAATGCAGCACAATATATGCCCTCCAGAAGTAAGGTCTACCAGAGGGAAGAAATAGAAAGTTGGTGCTTGACACTGAACAGGGATGAGTTGGAAGTGAGCCAGACCGGAAAGGCAGGAATGGAGGACATTATTTCAGAAAAGTCAATGATAGCAAAGGCAAGGAAGTAGATAGGAGGGCTTTGTTGCTTTCAAGAACTATAAGCGATTTAGTATCAGGCACATATGTGCTAATTGAGTAAAGGAATGAAAGACTGAGTGAATGTCAGTATATGATAGCAATAGATTAAAAGGATGGGACAGGAGGAAAGGGCCAAATGTTTAAGGGCATTCTACGGACATCTAGGGGCTCAGTCAATTAAGCATCTGACTCTTGATTGTGGCTTAGGTCATG